>NC_051236.1:17727500-18068000 GCF_015220715.1 Pygocentrus nattereri | reverse complement strand
AGCGCGCGCGTGTGGAAAGAGAGAGAGAGTGTGTGTAAAAAAGGAACGGAGAGAGAAAAAAGAGCACCTGGGCGGCGTGACGTCACTCCGCCCTACTTCGCCGAGAAGTCCTCGAGCGATCTGCACTTCCTCAAACGGCTGAGCCACAGAAGGAGAAACTGGGCGGAAAGAAGCAACAGAAACGCCGCTACTTTCCCCCTTTAAGAGAGGTGAGTCTTCAGTGAAACATCTCGACTGGTTTCGAGTTGGTGTAAGTTCTGAATGTTTTGATAACGTTGCGATTTAGGAGCGCTGAGGTCTTTCTGTGTCCGAATGGAGAAATGCTCCTCGAGGATTTGATAGGAGAAAAGGACTTCAGAGCCAAGCTGCCTTGTACAGAGCAAGAGAAAAAGATATGACTTTCCTTTTGGGGGCTAAACCATACAGAGCATCAAAGAATAGCCTTAAGCTTTTGGCCGTTAAAGCAGGCTCAGAGTATATCTGGGGCGCACAAATAACTGACTGAATAAAATCCAAATCTGTTTTTCTGATCAGCTCTTCCCCGATAGCTGTAAGCAGGAGCAGTCTAGAAACTACTACCCAAAACGAGGAATTTCCTGAAAAGCATTTATTTTTTTGTATATTAGAGCAAGACTACGTTTTTTAATCAGATGCTGAGAACTTTAAACGGGTTTTGGTCATGTCAGTCGTGTTTGGATGTGATTTTTCTTTGTTTGTGGCACATTTCTCTAAGAAAATCAGATCTTTTTCATGTTGTCATTTTGCTGTTGGTCACTAGAGGTAATGTAAAGCACAGTGGATGCTCATTCTCTGTGTGGTGTGATCTAACCATACAAATACCATTGCTCACAGGGAAGATGTTCTCTTTTCTCCTCTTGCCATGACAGCTCGGTAGCTTAAATTGCTCTTGTAAGGCACAACAAGTCACCATCCTCTTCTGTCCTACTTACATGCTCAGATTTATGTGGACTTTGCTAGCTTCTCTTGCTAGTGCTCCTCTTCATGGGACTACTACTGATCAATGACTTCCCCAGACCAGCAGTCCTGCTCATAGCTGTTAGCTTGGACTGCTAGCACTGGTTTGCCTAGACTAGCACCCTTGCTGAAAAGGCTCACCTGTAGTGCGATCAGGATCCATCTGGATGCACTAGCACTAGGTGAGTATTGAAGAAACAGATCCCGCCAGGCTGGGTTGACACCTCCGGACAGAACTAACTGCTGCCCCTTCAATCTAATGGTTGCTACCACTTCTACTTATATTTGCGAAGTCATGAGATGATTTTTGACCAGGACCCTCAGACTTTTGATTTTCCTGTTCCTTCCTTCAGAGACTGTGTGAGGAGGGCTTACTAATGGAGCCTTCTCTTTAATATGGAGAGTAGCTGGAGAACTAGCAACCAAGATAACATCTGGATATTTCAGACTGGAGAGCCTGCCCCCATTTGGCTCTTGTGTTGGCCTCTTTTATGCTTTCCCCATACGTCCTATGGTATTGTTGTAGGTCTGGGGGTTAAAGGAAACTTCTCATGTAGTAGTTTCACTTTGTGATCTTTGTTCCAGCCTGCTATTCTGGAGACCAATGCCAAGGAACCTCTCTGTGCCACCACTCAGGGATGGTGTGCATCGCCTGAAACTGTGGCAAGATCAACTTAAAGGAATCATTTCGTGAAAAATCTAATTTATGAGATACCCCAAATACAGTGGATCAGTCAAGAAATGTTTCTTGTCCAAATGTCACTTTTTTAGTTTAGAACTGGAGCTGCTAGGCCAGTTGTGTTAGAAATCTTTGTATAATTGCTGTAAATTACATTGATAAGCTGTGTGAACATGTTTGAAAAAACACTAGAGAAATGGTATGGATAGACCTTATTTACACATTTGAGCTAAAATTGGAACTACATTATGATCTGCATATTAAAACCTTCAAACTCTGGGAGGCTAGTGCATAAGGGTGTGTTATAAAATGTCAATGCAAAAATATAGTCTTAGCACAATAATATTCAAGACTTGCTTACTGTAAAAGATTAAGAAGTTGTATATGGAAGAAAGCTAAACCTATGAAAATGAGGAGCAGAGACATTCTACTCTGGTCAGCATCACCTGGCACTTGCAGCAACTGCATCACCAGGTTCCTGTCATACAAGAACCTGCAAGTGGGTCCAAGGGGTCACTGGTGAAACCAGCATCAAACTGACACTTTTCTTCAAGTGTATTTTCAGTTTCAAACATTTATGGTTGAAGCTCATTTGTGCAGAAAAAGTCAAATTTGTAATCTGGCATCGTGCTGAGTTTCTGCCTATGCCCACTTAGCTTCTCTACCTGTGTTACCTTAAGTTGTGTTGTGAAATCCCCTAGCCCTGTCTTTGGTCCTCTTGTGCTGAATGAGGCCAAATTGAGCTACAAAAAGAAGTGATTCGTAGTAGTCAGAATGATTACTCATTTTTTAGCTGGTTTTTATAGTTTATAAGTCATAGTATGATATGACACAAGTCAGACTGTATTCGAAAACACATTGTCTGTGTGACCTTTATTAAGACGTAGGTACTGTTTGAGTGGATTGAGAGAAGGTATGGCCAGGTTTTCACAGAATAGGTTTTAGTGACTATTGACTTCCAGTATTTGTTAGCTCTGTTAGACTAGACTAACATGTTTTGGTTGATGGACTGGGGTAAGAGTAAAATCAAGCAAACTTTTTTTTTTTGTTAGTTTTTTGTTTTATTTTGTCCAGCTACTTTTTTACGCGATCAGCTGCTCTGGCTTATAGCCTCTGTCAAGTTTGACTGGCTCAGTGCCAGCTGCCTGAAACACAGGTGTTTGCTTAGGAAGCTTGGAGTGCTGTTCATTGGTGTGAATCCATTAAAGTGGTGCATGCGATCATCCAAATCCCACTGTCAGCATGTTTTCACACCCTCTGTAGTTCAGAGTTCTGGCACTGCCACTTAGCTGCTTAGCAGTCTTCGCTACAGTTCTTTGTGCCATGCCTGCAAACACACTTCTGGCACCTGTAACGTGGCTGGGTTCATTCCCAGCTGAGAAGCAGCTTTGGGTTGAGAGCAGAATCCAGTCCCTCTGCCATGAAGTTCTTCTCCAGCATCCCACATTACTGTCAAAATCAAAACTGCTCAGTGATTAGACACTCCAGGGGCTCTGTGCAATACAACTTGTGTCCTCCTCACCAGATGTGTCATCAAAGAAGTCTTCAGTGATGTTTCAAAGATTTTTAAAAATTTTATTTTTTAGTTTCTAAAATGAATTTGGTACACATACTGGATTTCTGCAGGCTCAGCTTGTTCCTAAAGAGCCTGCTACTGGACATATGACACATGGCTGATCTTCTTTGCAGTGTGCCTCTAGGTGAAAAGTTTATGTTAAGTTTATGTTAATATTAATAAAGCACACTTATTTTCATGTGTCCATTTCCACCATCAACAGACTTTCTTTCACTTCTTCAGTTTTTTCAGTTTGTCTTCCAAGGTCAGTCATATTAGTTCAGAGTTCTACATTTTGACCTTTGCTGTGGGCTGTGTTCAGTCCACTGAGGGCAAAAGTATGAAGAGTCTGCCCAACCTGGCATTTGGCTTGTGTCTCTAGATAATTTTGGACCTAATGGGTGTAATTAAGAAAAGACCTGAAACAACAACAGAAAACAAAAACACCTGGGATGTTCTGTGATTTTGAGTTCCAAGCAAGTGCCACAGTTCACGAGGCTCCTGGAGTCTTCATCTGCATGAGTAGAACATTTGTGTTAGTGTATTATCGTCTGTGGCTCACATACTTTTATATGTATATATAACAGTTATATGTATAACTGTTGGTATTAGATGTTGACCTAAGCACAAGAAATACCACAATTTTTTTAATCTTATGCTTTAACCATTCAGATGTGACCAAAGTTAGTCAGAGTTGTTTCATGTGAAATGCTCAATTCTAGAGAAACATATCAAGGCATAGTTGTTTACAGTGGTTATAATAGGAGCCAGATGTGTGAAAGGGTTAAAGGTTCTAAAATCTGCAACAATGTACAACAGTTTTGAGAAGGTTTTGATTTTAACAGTATTTAACAACATGTACCTCTCTGCCATGAATATATATGTACAGCATGGAAAACTTTTTTTTCTATTTTCTTATTATCAGGTATAAAATTCTGATGTGTAAGTCATGTTGGGTGATAAATAAATGGCTAAATTGGCATTGATTCTTTACAGTTCCTCTACAATGTGCCCATTTCACATCAAACCACTCTGAGAGAGTCTCTTTACATCTCAAGTATTCAAGTTTTTTTTAAAAAAGACGCAATCCCCTTTAACTGTTACAGCATCTCTAACTACAGAGAATTTCACGACTTTGTAGTTAATTTGGTAAATCTGCACAACGTGAACAAATGTCAATGTCCTGTTCACACTTCTGGACATCAGAGGTCGGTCTCCCAGACAGGGATTAAGCCATGGAGATTCTCTTTTGAAAGCTAAATGCTGTTTAAGTCCAGGCTCAGTCCCTGCCCGAGCCAAAAATATTTGGAACCCAAAGCCTGTTTCATTGATTTAAATGTGTGGACCTACATAAAGAATTTACATCGATAAGTATGTGTGCACACGCACATGCATGTGTGCGGTGTAGGATAGAGTGCAGGCAAGGACAGAGTCAGGTCAGAAAAGTGGGGCTTGTTGACCTATAATGGAAAGTGTGATGTGCCCTAAAAGATACAGTGGCCAGTTGCTCCTTGGATTCATCTCTTCAGGCTGCAGTTAATTGGTGTGTAATTAACATTGTCTTTTAGTATAGTATGTATAATCACGGCAGTGACAGGTTACTGTGGAGATTGGCATCTTGTTGCTGTGGCTGAAAGATTTATACTGTCCCACCTCATCACAGCATCAGGGCCACCAACTTCAATTCATTCTCAGTGCATACAAAAACTACAATTAGTTCAACATGCTGAATTACCACAATTGACCTTATTGTAGTGATTTCAGCAGTGAAGTGCCCACTCTCTTCAGGACCAGCTTTAAGAAGAAGTGCTTTGTTGACATTAACTGGGCTTTGTCCAGACAGGTGTTGAGTGTCCTGGGGTTTCATTTATAAAACATTTGTACTCATAAATTTAATCTTAAAATGATTATACAAGAAAATTGACATTTAATGAGGAATTAAAGAGATGTTTTTCCAGATTTATGTATGATTAAATGGCTATTTATGTATAATTTAATGGCACTATTCATGATGGTTTCATGTGAAATGCCTGATTCAAAAGAAACTTGCAGTCAGTTCACAATGTTGGTCATGTTGGTCATTATGGGATCCAGACGTTCAAAGCACTTAATGCCTACAAAAGAATGTGCTGCTTGATGTCAGAGACACTGTTTTACAGCAGTTTTGAGATGAGCTTTTGGCCTAAATTGGCTTGTTCTATGTTATTGCTATATTCATAGCAGAGAGGTACATGTAAGGCATTATAAAGCAAAATAGACCTTAAAGAACCCCCCCCCCCGATTTACCACTTGATCAGTATTACGTATAAAAACCCAGAAGACATGTAGGTTCACTGCTCATGTTGGATAGTAAATAAAATGGCTATATTTGTGTTGAAGCAAATATTTGTGTTGTGTTGAAGCAACTCCATGACATAATTGCATGTTGCATGCATATGTTAATGTGTGCACTCCTTTTTAGAAATATGTGCATGCAAATGCTGAGAACTTAAGAACGTATTTAGTATGAAATCTAATTATGTTTTAATAAACAAGGCTCCTGTTGTAAACTAATGCACTTTCATTAGTTTTAGCATGTTGTGTATTTATTTCATCAAAAAGTTTTGGAACAAATGTGAAAACATGGCTCTCACATAACATGGCATTTGGATTTACACAGTTAAACACATTCAAGTTCAGCAGCACACACAATTGCTACAGTAGTGTGCATTTCTGCACATTCTGTCTCCTATAATGTGCACCAGTGCAATTTGTCCCATTGTCATCTCAGACTGTTTGAGCAAATCCATAGAAACATATGCAACCTGTTGTCCACACCTGCTTACACAGCACCTTTCTTTCTTCCTCACACTCATATGTGCACATGCTCATTCTCTAGCATGCGATTCCTTTTGTGCTGCAGTAAATGAGTCACATATCCAAAAATAGAGAGCGTAATAATGCGTGTCTGTGTATTAGTGCTGTTTTGTTGTTGTTTTTTTTTTTTTTTTTTGAAGAGCCTCAGGGATTGTCATCAATCAATCTCGCTCTGTACAGCAAGCTTTTGTTATTGACCTACACTTCCAATCTCATTCCCTCTTTCTGAAGCGGATACGAGAACACACAGAGGTATGAAGGGTTGTAATGATGGGACTTGTTTCAAGTTCTGGGTTGATGTTTAGTGTGTCTCGACATGTTACTGGGTGAGCCACTAGAGGAATTTGGAATATGAGCAATTGTGTGGGTGTTACATCTGTCTTCAAAACTGTGTGCTGAAAATTCCAATGAGGTAAATTTAGCATATTTGCACCCATGCACATGGTCATAAATTGCCACTCAATATCCTTCCCAACACCCAGCCCTTCTGTCTCTATACAGTTTAGTGTGGGCAAAGTCTAAAAGTCATATTCAAAGGAATGTAGCCTTGAGTGAAATTGTGTGTTCAAGTGAAAGCATATGCACACAAGTTCATCACAAAGCAGTAAGACAAAACAAGTCAGCTTCAACATCAACTGCCCGTTTATCCTTAAAGCCATATGCTAGTTAGTACTACATGCTAGTCACAATTATCCCCAAAATTGACGGTGTTTTAGCTAAATAAAACAGTTAATGGAGAAAAAAAACACTTTCAAGACGACTCTACTGTTTATTTAATTTCCACTCAAAACAAACATACATTTACTTCCTTTTCACAGTGTTTGAAACAAGCAGGAAACATTTCCTTGGCAGAAAATTACACAGTAGCCTCCAACAGAATGTCTAACCTACCTGAATTAAACTGGACCTGTATTAAACTAGAAACAGAACAAAAACATAATATTTGATATTTTACCTTATGAACTTTTTTTTTGTAAATATATGCCTATTCCAAATATGACACCTGCAGCAAAATTTGGGACAGGAACATATTTAACACTGTCTCCTTTCTTTTTAACAGCACTTAGGGACACAACACTCAGGGACTGAAGACACCAATTGATTCAGTTTTGAAACACCTGTAAATGTAAATGAGTTTACTTTATATAAAAAATAAAGCAAAATTATTGCCTCAAATTGTTACATAGCAGGTTCACACTTTATGTCTGAATTATAGTTACTTTTCTTATTTTCAGTGATCCATACCTCTGCAGCAAGTAAGGTTAACTCAACCAGCCCAATAATTTCAATGATTTTTCATTCAGTTGGCAGCACTAGCTCTAACTAAGGAAATAAGGAAAAGTAACTAGGAATAGATCATTGTTAATCGTAATTAGATTTGTGTTAGCGTTTTTTAACAAATAAGTAACCCCCAAAACCCCCTAACACCCCCCCCCCCCAAAAGAAAAAATTTAATTACTGTATTTCATAGTAAAGCTGTGCGGTTCTTCAGTTATACACTTCTTTGGTTGCGCATCCATATGTGACCTTTTGTATTTTCGCACTTTGGTGTTTTTGTCTGCACTTCATAACACACCACAATTTTTCAATAGAGATAGGCAGACCAGTCCATCACCCGTACACTTTGATTACAGAGCCAAGCTGTTGTAACACATGCAGACTATGCCTTGGTATTGTCATATTGAAATAAGCATGGGCTTCCATGAAAAAGATGGTGTCTAAAAGGCAGCAAATGTTGCTCAAAATATGTAGATATTTTTCAGCATTAATGCTGCTTTCATAGACATTGATGTCACCCACTAATGCCATGCCATGACAGACCCTGGCTTTTGAACTATACGTTTGCATCAATCTGGATCATCCTTTTCTTCGATGACATTGTTGACATATGGCTCCTGCTGTGAATTATCCAGTCTTTACTGTGGGTGCAGCGACAACAGTTTGTAAGAGTGTACCTGAGCATGTATGGTGATCTTAATAACAGAAGCATGCTAGTCTTTAATGTTATGCCGAGTGAGAGGTTTAAGGTCACCGGGGTAAAGTTGTGTTTTTTTGGCTTTGTCCTTTACACACAGAGATTTTTCCTAGGATTCCCTGAGTCTTTTGATATCACACTCTAATAAGGGAAAAATACCTAAAATCTTTGCAATTTTTTATTTAGGAGCATTTATTGCAAAGTGTGGAGCCTCAACTCACCCTTGATTATAATGTGTAATAATGTGTTTCCTGGATATTTCCCTTTACATACAAGCACATCTGTTTTTCACAAAATTCCTTTTCTTAAATTGCCACTATCCCAAAATTTTTTTTGGAATGCGTTGAAGTTATACATTTCAGAATGAGCATAGATTTACAAAAAACAACGAAGTTGATTAGATAAAACATTAAATATCTTTGCATTGTTTTTATTTAAATACAGGTCAAAATAGATTTACAAATCTCTGCTTTCTTTTTTTAATTTGCTGTCCTAGTAGTAGTAGTAGTAGTAGTAGTAGTAGTAGTAGTAGTAGTAGTAGTAGTAGTAGTAGTAGTAGAATAATAATAATAATAATAAATGCTTGGCATAAATGTCTCTACACCACCCACATTAAAATGACACATGTTTGGTGACTTCCCAGTCATATATATTTGGGGAATAATTGAGTCATGAATGTTTGGAGCAAGGCTCAGACCATCACATGGTGAACTTAAAGTTGTGTCTCTCTCACAGGCTCTGTGTAAGTGGCTGTCATGGCACCCTTCCTGAGAATTGCATTTAATGCCTATGATCTTGGTGCACTTTCACCGATGGCTGAGGCGCCTTTCTGTGCAGTCAAAATGAAGGAGTCGCTCAGCACAGGTGAGTAACTATGTATGGGTGAGAGCTAGTTGTTCTTTCATATTTTTATACAATGCTGAAAAATCTGAACAACAATGTGTTTAAACCTTTGGTCACTTATTTGCTACTTTTTCATGGGAAACGGAGAAGAGCTTCCACATTTAAATTACTGGCCTTAGCTGTGCTATTTTGGGGGCTTATTTTGCTAGTGTGGTTAAAACAGCCTCAATCAAACTAAATTTCCCAAACTGAGTTTTCCAAAGCAACTTAGTGTTAAGGTCATGTTAACTGATATAGAGAGTGTTCAGTGTGATGCTTGCTCTACCATTTGAGAGTCATTAATATACTAGCGTATTAGTATAGTATAAAATATAATATTTAGCATAAAATATAGTATTTGAGTAGTCGCACTGTGAATTATTAAACAAGTAGCCAATTGTCTGTATACAATCCCTGGTCAGTGCTTGAACACCTTTAATTTCTTCATTCTTTCTTGCTAGATCGAGGGAAGACTTTGATTCAGAAGAAGCCCACCATGTTCCCTGCTTGGCGCTCCAGCTTTGATGCACATATTTATGAGGGGCGTGTCCTACAGGTGCTACTCATGCGGACTGCTGAGGACCCATTAGCAGAAGTGACAGTGGGCGTGTCTGTACTAGCAGAGCGATGCAAGAAGGCCAACGGTCGTGCAGAATTCTGGGTAAGTGGGGGTGTGGGTGTGTATGTGTTTGTATGTGTGTCTGCTAACTGTTCTCTCCACATTCAGGTTGATCTTCAACCTTCAGGAAAAGTGATGATGTCAGTACAGTATTTCCTGGAAGATATGGACCCAGGTAAGACATGGACATGAATGAGTTCTCTCTCTCTCTGTCTCTCTCTCTCTCTCTTTTACTTCTTCTCTTCTTCCTTCTGTCTTTCTCTCCCTACCCATCTCTCTCTCTCTCTTTTACTTCTTCACTTCTTCCTTCTCTCTCTCTCTCTCTCTCTCTCTCTCTCTCTCTCTCTCTCTCTCTCTCTCTCTCTCTCTCTCTCTCTCTCTCTCTCTCTCTCTGTGTGTGTGTGTCTGTCCCTCTTCCTTTTACTTCTTCTCCTCTTCCTTCTGTCTTTCTCTCTCTACACGTGTTTCTCTCATCCCCTTGCTCTCTCTCTCTTTCTCCCCCCTCTCTCTCTTTCTTGCTCTCTGTCTTCTTCCTCTCTTTCTCTTTTATATTTGTGTGCTCTCTTAGTTTGATTTACATGTGTGTCCTCTGGCTAGAACTGGCTCTCAGTAGAGTGTGTATATGCTGGTGGGGGAGGCCTCTTTAAAGGGTGTTTCACTGGAATGCTTTCAGTTAGCATGTCTGAGCATCTCTCCCCTTCAGCCTCCCCAACACTAGTCTCTTATGCACTGTGCTTTTCTGTATGTCCATTCCATAGACCTGCATGTTTACCATTTGTTGCTACTTTTGCACAACACTTCAAGAGAAATTGCATATATTGTTTTCTTTCTGATTCTGAAATGGTGGTTTGGAGATACCACAGATAAGCTCTAAGTGCATTGTGTTTCTTCACAGATGCCACATTCAAACTAATTGTGTACTGTACTTTATAAACATGCTCAGATCAGTCTAGTGTGTCAGTATGCAACTAATGAACAACAAGGAGAATGAAGAGAATGAATTACTTTCTGATTCTTTCATTTTTGTTAATATATCATCAAACACTGCAACTTGCGTTCAGGAGAGCAAATTCTTTCAATCACTCTCCAGACAACTACCAAGAACATGCAAAATATAGGCTTCAGTTTCATAGGTTTCAGTCTTCATTAGTGCTGTATGTCTACTCTTCTATCTGCTGATATGTAACCGTGTATAGTGTAAGAATATCATAATGTAGAATCAGTTCTTTAACAGAGATTATTTTCAGTTAACTGTTCAAGCACTGCAAAAAACAAAGATTTTGTCTTGCACTCCTGCTGAAACACTGGTGTGAGTGTTAGAGAATAATAATGACTTTTATTCAAGCAGTTCATTAATATACAGTACTGTGTAAAAGCCTGAAGAACTTGAGTGAATTGTTTAAATCCTTATGTCTTGGTAGTGGGTGTGTTTTGGCCATAACATAAACACAGTAAAAAGTAGCTAGAATACAGGTTTGGTTCCAGATTTCTCCTTGAAGCTCTGTTTGCATGTCCTTTATGTTGTAACAGTGTTTACATACTGTAAAACTGCACTGCTGTTTCCTGCTTCTGTTCTCTTTTTTTTTTTTTTCTCTCTCTCTCTCTGTCTCTCTCTCAGAGTCTCGTCAGTCTGTAATGGAGAAAGAAGCTCCAACTCTGAATCGGCGTCGTGGGGCCATTAAACAGGCCAAAATCCACTTTATCAAAAACCATGAGTTCATTGCCACCTTTTTTAGACAGCCCACCTTCTGCTCTGTCTGCAGAGACTTTGTCTGGTGAGTTGTGTGTGTCTTTGTGTGTCAGTGTGAGTAATCACACCACAAAGAGCTCATAAGAGCTGTTTTCTTAAAGTTAGATATGAAGGTGGAATTCAGCCAGAAGCATCAATGTTTTTGAACTGGTTCCATTTGTTTAACACCATTTCATTTCTCAGACTCAGCTGTGAGCTCACAGCCTACGCTCTTTAAAATAGAGCGGCCCTTTGGAGCAGTGTTGTACAACTTTTGGTTTCCTAAAACCATTTAAAGGATGGTTCTTTAAAGTTATACTTCAGCAAACTCTATCTCTGAAAAGAACAGAAACCTGAAAAGTCTGGGCTCTGCAGTGTTCTGAGAACACCAGCAGCTTCTTTTTTTGATACAAATTTCTTCTTTCAGTAACAGCTTCTGGACAGCAAACATCAAAACAGCCATTATGTTATTCATTTTTCAATGTCAGGAAAAACCCGCAAAACTTATTTAACATAAATTACACAGAAGCCTCAATGACATCTGTAAGAAATCTGCAGGGATATTGTTCGACACCTCCAAAGTTCAGTCTTAGACGTTGATCTGCTTCTCATGATCCAACTAAATACACAAATTCACTGATGTTGAGGTCTGGACTCTGGAGGTCTGGAGTGGTCAGTCCATTTTTTTTTGTCTATTTTGTGTATTTTCTTGACAGCTACATGTCCATTCATATCCCATAGCATTATTTAAGAGTTGTCTTCTCGCAGTGGTAGGATGGTTAGAAACACGTGGATTTTTTTCAGATCTCTGTATTTTATATTTTAGTCATTTTTAAATTTAATAACATTTAAAATGTCTTTCGGGAACCAAAATTGTTTCTTGTATGGAATCACTCCCAAGAACCCTTTAACACCTTTATCTTCACAATAATGCATTTAATAGACATATACATTAATTCACAATAAATTCAAACATCGCTCTTCTTAATTGATTGCATTTTACTTTTTTCAGGGGGCTCAACAAGCAGGGATACAAGTGCAGACGTGAGTATTATTGTGTGCACATTTAGTCTTTTCTTTAGGCTTCTTTGAATTCTAGAACTTCTGTTTTTTTTTTTTTTTTTTGGTCTTTACAGAATGTAATGCAGCCATACATAAGAAGTGCATCGACAAAATCATCGGCAGATGCACAGGCACGGCGGCTAACAGTCGTGACACAGTGGTGTGTATGACATTCACAGACTGTACAGTGTCTAGATCTTTATTGTCATTTATTGTGCTGACAGGTGTGCATGCGTGTTTGTACAGTTTCAGAAGGAGCGCTTCAAAATCGACATGCCGCACCGCTTTAAGACCTATAATTACATGAGCCCTACGTTCTGTGACCACTGTGGGAGTCTCCTGTGGGGTCTCGTCAAACAGGGACTAAAGTGTGAGGGTGGGTGAGAAATACTAATTAGCATGTTAGATACTAAATTGCCCCTAGGTGTGAGTGTGTGAATGTGTATGTCTGTGTGACTGCCCTGCAATAAACTGGCAGCCTTTCCAGTGTCTTTCTTGCTTTCTTCCCTGTGACCACTGGGATAGGCTCCAGAACCACCTGCAACCCAGGAGGATAAGCATCTTAGCAGATGACTGAATGAATGAAAATAATAACAACAACAATAATTATGATGATGATGAGTGTGTTATTTATATGGCACATTTTAAAACAAATTTGCAAAGTAAAAAAATATTTGGCATAATGATGAAGAACAAGAGAAATATAGAGGAAAGGAAAAAAACATTGATGTGAAATGCAATAAATGGCATAAGATGCAATGAGAGAAAAATAATATATTAAATAAATAAACAACAGTACAATTTTAACTGAAAAATAACAATAAAAGACAAAAATGTATCATTTTCAATGTATTATTTTCATGTCAGCAGATTTTATGACATGAGTCAGCTAAACACACTTTATTTGAATGCTGTATTTGAATACAGCTATACCAAAATATTGTAGAATAATAATGTGTGACTCGTTAGCCTGTGACTTTTACTTTCGGTGTAGCACTTTATGTAATGTTATTTGAATAGGCAATTGTTTTTTCCTTTTTGAATTTAGTAAAATACAATTTTGGTGCATTACAGAGTAAATTCTGTTATTTATATTACAACTTTGGCTGATTAAAAAGTCTTGGAAATGTGCTCATTTAGTCAATACAGTGTGAACTTTTGGAAAAGAAAATTGGCAAAAAACGAATAAAGAAGAGATTAGAATTAGAACTGATCACTGAAGTAACTGATTGATGCATTCTTATGTGATATACAGTTATATGACAGAAATTAAATGGTCAAATTACATGTTTTGTTGAATTTCTAAGTGAAAATAAGCTACACATCTTTTATGGGAAACTTAAATATGGCATTTTTCTCCACATTTACTGCATCTGTTTACTAACACATTGGAAGAAAATTAAAATTTACAATATAAAATTTGCTATAGCTTTTGCACAGGCCACTGTATGTTTAATTAATATTTCAATATGTTAACAACATAGCAAAGAAACGGTAATTGTGCATTAGAATTTGAAGAAGTGTGTTCTCTGTAGAGGATATGTACTTAAGTTCACTTATGAAATCAACAAAACCAGGGGTGCTCCAACTTTTGCTTATGACTGTATAAAATATAAGTATAAAATACATACGCTATTGCTTTTATTGTGTTTGAGTTTATTAAACCTGTGTGTCCCTAACTGTTATTTTTTTCAGATTGTAGCATGAATGTTCATCATAAGTGCCAGACTAAAGTAGCCAACCTGTGTGGGATCAACCAGAAACTTTTGGCAGAAGCGCTCACTCAAGTCAGCCAGGTCAGTATGACTGTGATTTACTGTTTACAGAGGGATATTAAACTCACCCAGTCACTTCATTTCATGTTCATAAAATCTCTCTCGCAGAAATCCACAAAGCGGTCAGACCCAAGCACACAAGATACTGGAGTTTACCAGGACTTTAACAAAAGCCCGGGACCTGAAGTCACTGGTCAGTGTTGATGTGTCTGTGTGTGATGTGTATTCATCATTAATTGTTATAGCAATGTGATGTATAGAGGACAGATGATAATGATGCCTCTCCACAGATGGGACTCCGTATGGTCTTCTCTGGGAGGGCTCCAGTCCTCGTCCTCCATCTCGGATCATGCACCAGACACGCATCACTGCTGAACACTTCACCTTCCAAAAGGTCCTGGGCAAAGGCAGCTTTGGCAAGGTACAGTCACCCTCACTGTAGACCACAGGCACTTTTCCATTGTTTCATTAAGGTGTCATATTCTAGATTCTCCAAACATAAATATCCTCTCTCTCTTCATTTTGTTGATCAGGCTTTTTTTGGACATTGTAAACACAACAGCAGACATTAAACTGTTGGTTGCAGAATGTGTGGTCAGTGTGAAGGCCCTGACCTTAACGCAGATCAACAGCAGGCAAGATCTCAAAAGTCAACAAATACAATAAACATAGATAATAAACTATACCAAACACTGTACAATAACAGCAGATAGTATACTGGGTGAAAGACAAACATTTGGTAGTCTTCAGCAGCAGTGACTATTTGTGTATGTAGTATTATCAGTGCACACTGATAATAGTAGCAGTCCTTAGTCCTTAGCAGCAGATATCCTTGTAAAGAATACAGGCAGTGGGCACAGGAAAAAGTATCCTATTAGTTCTACATTACTATTTAAAGGTTTGCAGTTATAGGGCCTGATTCACCAATAACTACCTAAGTTCTTTGTTTAATTTGTTCTTGAGAAATGTTCTAAGTATAAGTCTACATCAGATTCATGACTCTAATACTGTAGAATTGTTTGCAACTTTGTGCTCTAAATGTGTGTAGATTCTGTTCTTACCTAAGAACAAATCCCAAGTAAGAAAACATTGGTGAATGTCAGAATCTATGTGAAAACTGCGTAAGTGGGTTTCAAGAAGAGGCCGTATGTTTTTACATTTGACAGTAACTGTCAACTATGTAACTTGCAGATAACTGTTTAAAATGATTCTAATAATGTTGCCTTCAAGTTCTCCTCAGAAGTTTCTACTTATGATTTCAGAGGTTGCAAGTATGACTTGATTTGTGTTTTTACTGGTTTTGGTTGGAAGCAAGATAGACATGCTGGAATTAATGCTTTTTTTCTTTAGTTTTTCTGTCATCAATCCCTTAAAATCCCAGGCTTGTTACATACTAAGGTTTATCATTCCGTAACTACAGGGACTTATTCTTAGGTTATCAAAGTATGAAATAAAACTATTAAGGGGTTAAAGAGAGCCCAATATTTTGCATTACATTAAACTATGTGGGGACTGAAAAGCGTTGCCAAAAGAATGGGGCACTCTGGAGCAGCCACACATGAGCTAAAGGTCCATCATGCCCATGCCAAGAGTTGTATCTTGAGTGATGGAGCTCCATCCAAAACCTTTGGGATGAGTTAGAGTGGCTGGAGTTGGAGATCTGGAACTAATCATCCAACATCAGTACCTGAGCTCACTAATGCTCTTGTGGCCAAATGCAATCAAATCCTCACAGCAATGTTCCAACATCAGGTGTAAAGCCTTCCTAGGAGACTTTGGTTACTTCAGTAAAAAAGGGAAAAACTCCCTGTTGATGCCGTTGATCTTAGAAGAAACGTTATGTGATCAGACGTCTACATATGGTACATACAGTAAATTGGATTTTTACATATGTGTCTTTGTTTTTTGTTTATATCTGTCTTCATTTGGCTTTTGTGTCTCTCTCTCAGGTGTTTTTGGCTGAGATGAAAAGTAGTGGGGAGTGGTTTGCAGTGAAAGCTTTGAAGAAAGATGTTGTGTTGATGGATGATGATGTAGAGTGCACAATGGTAGAGAAGCGTGTGCTGGCGCTTGCTTGGGATAACCCATTTCTTACACACCTTTACTCCACCTTCCAGACCAAGGTAACGCAGAGCTTACTAAAGCACTCCCAGATAATGAACCATCATCAGATACATATTCCTCCATCTGCCATACTGCAATAACAGGCATCACTGCATGACAGCCATGAACATATATCAGCCATTACTAATGTTTCGCATTAGTTTACTGCACTGTCTGTTTTAGGAACACTTGTTCTTTGTGATGGAGTATCTGAACGGAGGAGATTTGATGTTCCATATACAGGAAAAAGGACGCTTTGACCTCTACAGAGCTACGTGAGCCATAAATACATGAATATCGCTGCTGTCGGAACAAAAACTTATATCTCCAAATTGGTAACTTTACAGGAGAAGGAAAAAAACAAACCATACCTTACTTTTAAAGTAAGATAATGGAACCAGACAAGTAATTCTGTGCCTTTTTTTTTTATTGGCAATTCATCCTGAAATTTACACATAATGTAAAGGGTAACAGGCATTTTCAAATTGTCAAAAACTGAAAAACAATAAAAATTGTGACGCAAGGTTTTGTTTTGACAGCATTGATACAGTATACACATCATGATGGTTTTATCTGAAATATTCTGTTTTTATCTTAAATATGAGCTGGTCAGGTCAGCCAGGTTTACACTTTTCTCTACTGTTATTCCCTTCCAGATTCTATGGAGCAGAAATTGTGTGTGGACTACAGTTCCTCCATGGGAAAGGCATTATCTACAGGTGATTAGATAGACATAACGCACACATACTGTAGTAATGCCCAAGTTTGGGCAATATGGCAGAAATACATCCCCATTTACAAAAGTTGGTATGCTGTGCAAAATTTAAATAACAAAAATTAATGATGTGCAAATCATTTAAACCCAATACTTAATTGAAAATGTCACAAATACAACAGATCAAATGTTGAAACTGAGAATATTTTTTTTAATAAATATACTCCCATTTTGAATTTGATGTCAACAATATGTTCCAAGAAAGTTGGGACAGGGGCATGCTTACCACTGTGTTTCATCACTTCTTTTAAAATCACTGTTTGGGAACTGAGGAGACCAATAATTGCCTTAGTTTTGAAAGTGAAATGTTTTCCCATTTTTGCTTAATGTAGGATTTTGGTAGCTCAACAGTTCGGGGGCTGATTTGTCATATTTTTCATTTCATAACCCTCCAAATGTTTTCAGTGGTGACAGGTCTGGACTGCAGGCAGGTCAGTTTAGCACCCAGACCCTTTTCATATGGAGCACTGTTGGTGTAATACATGCAGAATGTGATTTTAAATTGTCTTATTGAAATAAGCAAGGCCTTCTCTGAAAAAGATGTAGTCTGAATGGCAGTATATGTTGCATTTCTGGATCCTATTTATATATGGTTTCTTCTTTGTGTTTTAGAGTTTTAACTTGCATTTGTGGGGGCAGCCCAGATTGTTTTCACAGACCGTATTTTTCGGAAGTTTTTTTAAGTGCATGCAGTGATTTCCACTTACAGAATCGTGCCCATTTTAATGCCGCGCCATCTGAGGGCCCAAAGATTATGGCCAGTAAATATTGTTTTTGGCATTGTTCCTTGCATACAAAGATTTCTCTTGACTCTCTGAATCTTATTATGTGCCATAGATGATGAAAGACAAATGTTCTTTGCTGTTTTATGTTGAGAAATATTATTCTTAAACTATTTGATCGTGCAGTGGTGAACCCCTCATCATCTTTACTTCTGAAAGACTCAGCCTCTCTGAGATGTTCATTTTATACTCAATTTTATACCCATTTAACCATCAGGTGTTTTTTAAGCATTACACAACTTTAGGTCTTTTGGTGCCCCCGCCCCAACTTTGTTGGAACATGTTGCTGGCATCAAAGTTACAAAAGGCATATATTTTTCAAAAAACTATATTTCTCAGTTTCAACATTTGATATGTTGTCCTTGAAGCATTTTCAATGAAATATAGAATTTAAATGATTTGCACATCATTGTATTTTGTTTTTATTTACAATTTTTACAGCGTCCCAACTTTTTTTGGAAGTGGCCTATTATCCAGTAATGGTATGTGAAACAATGAAAACTGACTAGATTTTTAAGAAGCCTGGACCTGAAGGGGGCTCTTGAAAATTTAAGGGGCTAAAAAGGAACAGCAAAAATCCAAACAATTTGTCAAAATAAATTAATAGAATAACAGCACATTAGCCTGACACATCTATTCTGCAGCTTATGCAGTAACTATACACTGGTTGTTGTTTTTAGTTTCAGGCTAACTGCAATTATTGTAAATCTGTGTTTTAAATGATACAAGTGAAATGTGAAGTACCGATGATACCTATGATAAACTCAGAAAAACGTATTGCGATAAATTGTCACAACAATGATACTACCTACTCTTAGTAGTAACATACTATAGTTTCACTCTATTAGTCCACAACCTGAATCTCTCTCTCTCTCTCTCTCTCTCTCTCTCTCTCTCTCTCTCTCTCTCTCTCTCTCTCTCTCTCTCTCTCTAGGGATCTGAAGTTGGATAATGTGATGTTGGATAAAGATGGTCATATAAAGATAGCTGATTTTGGCATGTGTAAAGAGAATGTGTTTGGAGACAATCTGGCCACAACCTTCTGTGGAACGCCTGACTATATTGCCCCCGAGGTATCAAATAACACAATGTTATTGGAATATTTTCACTGTTGGCTTATTGCTGATAATTGCTTAAAAATGTTTTCATACAGGTGTTTAGATTTGACCGACAGTGAACTGATATTTGATTATATATTTGTTGTACTTCAGAAGAGCAAAATGTTTAGGCGACACAGATAAACATTACATTTATCTGTAAAGCTATTTCAGATAGATTTATCTCCAATGTTATAAATATGTTTGGATTAGCATGAGCAGATATTTACATGATAAATACAGCATATTTGTGCATTCCTAGTGCCTTCATATGCTGAAAAAACATTTACTTCAAAGTAGAAATACTGACACTCCGGTGACTGCATTACTTTGGCTCAGTGGCCTCTTTCAGATCATGTAAGTCTTGATGTGTGCGCATGTGTGTGTGTGTTACAGATCTTACTGGGTCAGCAGTATTCGTTCTCAGTGGACTGGTGGTCCTTTGGTGTGCTTGTTTATGAGATGCTGATTGGTCAGTCTCCGTTTCATGGTGATGACGAAGATGAGCTGTTTGAGTCAATTCGCATGGACACACCTCACTATCCCCGCTGGATCACCGTGGATACGAGAGACATGCTAGAGAGGGTCTGCGCACACTTGTGTATATGTAGAGACAGAACAAATTATACATAACACATAATTTCACTGTCAAGCTTGTAAGTAACACTTTGCTTGATCCCTACTAGATAACAACGACATAACCATGCCATAAACCTGTCATGGCAATTGTTATATCTGTTCTTGGGTTTTCAAAACATATTTTATACTGTAATATAATAGTGTCATGTTAACATTAATGGTAATTGTCATGGCAGATGGCATAATGTTTGATTCATGACTGCTTGTGTACAGTTCTAATTATTGTGCTAATAAGTGAAAACCATTATGCCAACATTGACATCTATTATGACAGTTAACAATAAAGCATGTGAAATCTGCTGTAACATGTTTATAACATGATTCTGTCAATGTTATATAGCAGGGTTCAAGTAAACCAGCTTGTTACTGTATATTAAGTAATTTGAGAAAAAACTGACACATTGAGACCTTTCTGTGTGTTGTTATTTATGTTATCATTACCCACGTCTTCAGATTTTTTCTTTGTCTTTTGTCGTCATGTATGTCTACAGTTATTTGAGCGAGATCCATCTCGCCGTTTAGGTGTTGTGGGTAACATCCGAGCTCAGCCATTCTTCAAGACTGTGAACTGGTCTGCTTTGGAGAGGAGAGAAACTGAACCCCCTTTCAAACCAAAAGTGGTACGATGTTACTCTTTTTTTTTTTTTTTTTTCTTCAAGTTTGCTACATCTTCCATACTTACTCATAGTGCGCTCTACCAGCTCTGTTATTCCAGTGGCCACAAATGTACAAAGGCAGAGTCTAATGCACAGTGTGTTTCTTTCCTTGTCCTGTGATTGACTTCTGTTCTCCTCTAATTGCAGAAAGCTCCAAATGACTGTAGTAACTTTGACAGAGAGTTTTTAAGTGAGAAGCCTCGTCTCTCTCACTGTGAGAAAGGTTTGATTGATTCAATGGACCAGAGCGCCTTTGCTGGCTTCTCATTCATCAACCCGAGAATGGAGCACCTCCTGCAGAAGTGACGGACAAGTGCCTTCAGTGCTTAGCATGAGAGGAAAGGGTTCATTACAGTTATGAGATCAAAGTATGCAGCCAGTACTTTTCTGTGTCACAAATAGGGTCCACTAGCTCTGTCCCCTCTCAAAATAAAACTAGTTTTTGGGGCATGGATATTTAGACCCAGAACGATGGTGTTTTACATTTGCTAGACAAATTTCATTCAGTAACTTGCAAAGGCCTTGACATTCGATTCCTTCAGTGACTGATTTGGTATTGAGTTAAACCGGCCCTGTGGATTATGTATTTCATTTTTAGGGTGAACCAATCACGACAGTGATTGGCACGCCCTTGTAAAGTTCATGTAGATATGACTTAGTTTCATTCAGTGAGTTAATCCCTTAACAGTAGCCCATTCATTACTGAAATTCAGCATCATTAGTGAACTAATCAGTCATTGATTGTGTCCACAAACACCACTGATAACGCCTTAGAGGTGGTTGAAATACTTAAAATGGAGAGAAAAAGAGATTATGTACAGATACTGTTTAGGTCAGTGTGTGCATGCTGCACTTTCTGGTTTTATGTTGTACAACTTTGTTGTGAGTTTGTAATGGTATTTTTGGCTTTATGCATATGTGCATATGATGTGTATCAGAGTGCATTTGTGTGTGTGTGTGTGTGTGTGTGTGTGTGTGTGTGTGTGTGTGTGTGTGTGTGTGTGTGTGTGTGTGTGTGTGTAAGTATAGAGGAAATAAAAACCATGCATTTTAAAATGTATATTAATCAAGCATGTTTTGCACATGTGATTAATCCTAACATAGGTACTATGTATAATATCTAATGCTTGTGTAAGTCTTACACTGTATACGTGTATGGTGTATACTGAGATGTACATATTTGGTATAGGCTCTCTTGGCTCTGTCTGTGCTAAATACGTGTGCAATGTTGATGCATTTAAGCTATTTTTATTACTGGCGAATAAACCATGAGTATATGATCAAACATATAATGCTCTGCATTTTGTATGGATTGTTTTAAACATTACTTCTGGTACCTAAAGGACTGATATAAACACACATACTATGACCTCAGAAGTGTTCGGACATTTGTGCCCTACTTAAATGTTAAGTTTATTGTGTAAGGAAAAAATAACGTCAAAAAGACGAGGTATTTATTTTAAGCAGACCGTTCTACGTCTAATTTTCTTTTCGGCAAAAGGTGTATTGTGTGTCTACTGATTGTTAATTTTTGAGGTGTCTCTTTAAAGAATTATGTAGGTTTGCCTCCAAAATGCCTTACTGCAATATTCACTTTTGTGAATATTCTATAAAGTGGCCTAAAAGCTTCATTACAGTTTACCAGAGGTTAAATTGTTAAATTATCCACATGCCTTTTGGGCCTAGTGTGCATTTTGTACTTGTACTTGCATAAGTATTCTGTCACAGTGGTGTTGCTTCACGATTCTTATCAAATTCACAGATATCTGGTGACACACTTATTTTGTTTGTTTAGTTCCTTATTTAAATTTCAAAACCTTACATTTGAAAGCAAATGGGGGAAATATTGAATAATTCATTGCTGTCCATTCAATAGACAGAATGGAATAATAGCAAGAGAGTGGAGGTTACAGTCACCTCTGTGTAGGTCACGATCCTTCAGTGGATTCTGTGATGGGAGCTCACGGTTCATTAATTCATTAATCTACATGAAAGGCCAAAGTCTGTAGGTCTGTGCTGTTAGTATCAGCCCTCTGCCAGATGAATCGTTGAACCATGGCTCCCTCTAGCGGATGAGTAAACAGTTAAGAGAGAACTTCATTCAGACTAACCTAAAATGCTAAGAGACCAACAACCGTAATTGTAAGAACGTTTTTTTTAAAGGTGATGAGCTGCAAAATTTATATTATTTGTATTATTTGCATGTAATACAGGTAGCAGAAATATAATGGTAAAAAGTGAAAATGAAACCAAAACAGTCAAGTCGCTAACTGGAGACAACGCAGTAGTCCGTTTTCTTTTTTCTACATTACACTAGAGATATTATTGTTTTTTAAGAAGTATGATATCGCATGCTGAAACAAATAACCTAAAACCTTGAATAAAATGCTAATGTTTTAGCCTTTAGTTGCCTGTATTATGGACAACATTTCACGGTTTCCTGCTTCACTGTACTGAGTGGTGGGCGCCACTCCTGTGATCTGTATATTACAACCACACAGAATTGATGTTACACTATTATTTAGTGATCAGCGATTCTTCGCAGATCTTCGCAGATCGCGTGGCTGAAGCGCGTCCTCTGCAGTCAGATCACGGTACTCACACCGAAAGGAACTGGAGAACCAATCTGTGAGCAGAACTGTAGATTGTGTATATTAAATTGCCGGGTTAAACGCGTGTCCATGCTTACTGTGTGGTTTGACTTGAGGTAACACCTAGAAGATTCTGGACAGCTAACATTCTCGCTCTTTCAACCACTGAATCAGTGAACGGCAGGAGGGAGAAAGGGACGCTGAGCTGCTCTTCACCGTAGCGGGCTCCACTGACTGCAGGCAGGCGCGATGCTGCTGACCGTGTTTTGCGCACCGAGGGACCGCTCCGAAACAACTTTCGCCCTAGAGGTCTCCCCGGACCTTGAACTCAGGGATTTTTTGGCTCTTTGTGAACTAGAATCAGGAATACCCGCCGGGGAGATTCAGGTAATCCGTGTCAAAAAATTGCTGGACAACAGCTAACATAGCTGACTGCCTCTAACTATCATTAACGTTAGCTAGCAGTTAGCGATACACAACGGTTAAACCTGCGTGCCATGCTATTAATAGCGTTCTAAGTAGCTAGCGCAACGTTAAAGCCACCTGAACACTTCAGCATTTTGAAGAGGTCTGTCTTCGACTTTGTGTCGTGTCGGTTTCGCTTTGTGGAGCTTTACTTAACTAGCTAGCTAGATTAGCTAACTAGTTAGCCACATGACCAGGTAAGCGAGATAAGCTAGCTAACTAGCTAATGCTAACTAACTAGTAGTGTCGTCAGCGACAGCTGGCTGTTTACCAACGGTCTGTAAACAACTGTGTGTATAAAACTAATTATTTGATATGGTTTAAATGGTCCATGGACTTCTTTAGAGTGACGTTGCTTATGACAAGTTCAGACACAAGCTCAAAAGCTTGGTGTCCAGTTGAAAGTGCTTCTGATTCTGTTATCGACATGGTCTGTTTACTTCCGTTTTGCTTCTGCTGGCTTTTGAAATAAGCCTGGACGCTGTGGCCGTTTGACATATTTGTACATGTGTATAGCTAACTTGCTGTACGTTTATTAAATCGTGTTTGTCGTCTGCAGATCTCATATGCAGAGCAACCTTTGAGAGACCTCAGCCGAACCCTGGGGAATTATGGACTAAAGGATGGAGATGTGGTGGTGTTAAGACAAGCAGAGAGAAGACCACCAGTACAGCCATCGTTCCCAGGTCTGGATTTCATTCCACATTTGTATGCGTAATTGTTTAAGTGTGAAACGTTTCACAGTATTGTAACGGAGGGAAGACTTCAGTTTAGTGATATTACTTTGGACCAGGGTTAAGTCCAAATAGAGTTTTGTGAAATATTTTGTTGGACCTCTGTTTCTGCAACTTGATAGGGCTGCCCCGCATTGATTTCAGCTCCATCGCAGTACCTGGCACCTCCTCAAACCAGCACTCCACCAGGCAACAACCAAGTGCTACTCAATCACCCCCTTCCACATCCCCTGCATCTTCTCCTCAGGGTTTGGACAACCCCACCCTGTTGCGTGATATGTTGCTCGCTAATCCACATGAGTTGTCCTTGTTGAAGGAACGTAACCCACCGCTGGCTGAAGCCCTGTTGAGTGGTGATCTTGGTGAGTGCAGAGATTGAACCACAGTCTTAATTTAAGGTGGTCAGGAAACGTACTCCCCTTTTGCCAGTGTACAAGTAATTAAACCAATTTTCCTCTCTCAGAGCGCTTCACAAAGGTGCTGTTGGAGCAGCAGCAGGATCGAGCCCGAAGGGAGCAGGAGAGAATCAAACTTCTTACTGCTGACCCCTTTGACCTGGAGGCTCAGGCCAAGATCGAGGAGGATATCAGGTATAAAACGGTTTTGAGTCTGCATGTCGCCAAGTATTCCAGCAGCTTAAGTAAATGAATTGTAAAATGGGTAAATACTGTAAAAGCCAATGCATGTAAAGTTTTGAGAAATGTGAAATTTTCATCTGAAAAACATTACCCAGTTATGTTTTTATTCCATGGTAACATAATATTCATGTAAATATTTGATGAAGAAAAATGTGTAAATACTAGTCTTGAGTAATATCTATATTGATTTACTATGTCTTGGTTATTTATTATGTTGCCTCCCTGTGAACACACATGTTTACTCCAACTTCGATATACTTTCTCTGCTATCTTTAGCATGTTGTGATTTAACTGCTTTAATGAAATCATATAAAAATCATGTAATATTACATAACCCTACACATTTTAGTGATAAAGTTTTTCACCTTTTATTTTAAAAGTTTCATTGCAAACAAAGTAAACAAATTTGTTCATAAGCTCCATATCTCCCCTAGCAGAGACTGTGGGGAATATTCTCTATCCTGGCACAACAACTTACTGATGCTCTGTGATAATTATGGATGCACTGATATGGGATTTGTGAGCAGATGCCTACATCATTGTGCATTTCTCAGTAATAATGTCTAGTATTAATTCATTGTTCTAACTGTAAAAGGGAATAAACAAATGTCATATATCATTTAGCAAGTTGTTTAAAATTAAAATCTTCCTTGCTAGTTTATCAGTTCACGTGGCTAACATGGCCATTATTTTTTTTCCCCAGGCAACATAATATTGAAGAAAACATGACCATAGCTATGGAGGAGGCTCCTGAAAGTTTTGGCCAGGTGGTCATGCTCTACATCAACTGCAAAGTCAATGGACATCCTGTCAAGGCATTTGTTGACTCAGGTAGCCTAGTTTTCTTTCACTCATTGTTTTAACTCCCTTGTTTGTGACCAATGGCTGGCTTTCTACATCCGTTGCCTAAAAGTTCTGCAGGGCAGTACACATGAATTTTAAATGTAATGACTACCTACCCTGCAGACATGCCTACACATTATAGTTATTGTACAGTCAAGCACATAATTACTGGTAATGTATAATTCTCTTTCTCTAATCTTAGGAGCCCAGATGACCATCATGAGTCAAGCCTGTGCAGAGCGTTGTAACATCATGCGTCTTGTAGACCGTCGGTGGGCAGGGATTGCTAAAGGCGTGGGCACTCAGAAGATCATTGGAAGAGTACATTTGGGTATGTCTTAGGTCTGAAAGGAGTTGCAGACCTATGATTGTAGGGTACTTTTTTGCAGTAAAGCAGGGGTTACACATTTTTGTGGATCAAGATGTCTTTTTTGTACTATTTTTAAGTAGAGAAATGTTTTGCATTTTGCTGTTTTGTGCAGAGTTGACAATATTAAACTCAAAGTGGTTAAGTAGACTGTTATGAACAGTTTAGTGTCGACTGATCAAATCAACAGGGAGATGCACAGCCAGAAACAGCTATCAAAAAAATACACTGTGAACCACTAAAAAAAAGGCAGATCAGTGTGCTTGCATTTTTTTTTTTCACCCTCCAACCTTTTTACTTTTCACCTTTGTAGACATGGGAATAAAATGGCTGCATGTTTTGACAGGAAACCACCACTAAAAAGGACAAATATTTACATGTCGTGTAGTTTATATTGGCTCATCTAGGATGTAAACTTAGTTTAACATTGTGATCCTTTTAAGAGCTTTTGAACACTACTACTACTTCTACTGTGGTTTTCCTGTTTTTTGTATTTAATGTTTTGTTGTTTTGTTCTGCGTGTGTTGAGATTACTTACGGATTTCATGTGCCTGTGTGGTCCAGCTCAGGTGCAAATTGAAGGGGACTTCTTACCTTGCTCCTTTTCTATTCTGGAAGATCAGCCTATGGACATGCTGTTAGGACTTGATATGCTGAAGAGACACCAGGTCTGCACTCACATTCAGGAATGTAACTGACTGGATTACAATACAATATTCATTATATTTATGTGTTGTCAAAAGATTCTTTGAAATGATCACATTTTCTCTATTTGTTGTTATTGACTGCTGTTTTAATTTAGGAATAAAAGTTCATGCTAATATCACAGTAACCTCTCTTTACTAATCTGAATATTGATACTAACCTCAGACCAAACATTTTTTTCCCATTTTGCCTTTTCTAATTCTACTTTTGTTGCATGTGTCATCTTATTTCTGCCTGGATCATTTTTTCCCAGTGTTCCATTGACCTTAAGAAGAGTGTGCTCCTGATTGGGACAACAGGAACAGAGACGCGCTTCCTGCCTGAAGCAGAACTGCCTGATTGTGCCAGACTGGCATATGGGCCAGAGGGGCGAGAGGATGCCCGGCCTGAGGAGATTGCAGACCGAGAGCTAGCAGAGGCACTACACAGATCCATACAGGACAGCGGTGAGCTGCATGGATAGAGACAAGTTAGCATGCACAAAATAGACACTAGAAAGACAAGTTAATGAATTGTGCATGGACACAGGGATTTTCAGTTACAGTGTCTATGACACAGGTAGGAGTATACTGCGTTAAAGAAAAATGTAATAGTTAGGAAGTTAATTTAATTAGTGTTAATTAACTAATAACTAAATTCATTATTAAGTATTAATTCATTTAAATAGAATTTTTATTATCAGTTTTTATCTGAGATTTATATTTATCAGGTGAGACAACTGTGTAGATTATTTGTTCACTGCATGAGCTGCTTAAGTTTTTTTTTTATTTACATACAGTTACTATTTTATCATTTCATTATTATTTTTGTTATGATCATCACTGAAAAGTTGTAGATCCAGTCGTGGTTATTTTTAACCAATGTTTCTGGAGTTTGCTCTGTTTGCTGTGCAGCGCTAGTAACATACCCAGCTCAACAAGTTATATACAGTATGAGGTAATGCCACTTAGTCCAGGCTCAAGCCAGCCTTTTCGCAAAATGAGAAAACCTGGCAGAATGAGATGTTATTAATGTACTGCAGAACATAGAGCGGTAACATAGGTTGTTTTACGTTGGCCCTTTGGCATAAAGTGATATTCTACAGCTCTGTGTTCTTAATCATTAACCGAAGATGATAACTAAGCTTTTTTCCTTTCCTCACTGGTTGAGATAATTTCTATGTGAGATAATATCTGACAACCAGTGATTTTAGATTAACCAGATCTACACCAGGAAACTCATGGTCAGAGCCATTTACCTCATACTGTACAACACCTTGTGAGCGTTTATAGAGCATTCACTCTCTCACTCTCTTTGGATGTGTGTTTCTCCTAAATTTCTGCTCCCCTTTGCATGCCTTGTGTGGTGTGTGTGCTCTAACCATGTGCAGGACAGCACTGATGCATATGGACAGACAGCTGGAGAGGGCTCTGCCTACCAGGTACAGCAGTCACACAAAGGAACTGAATATGCTCTGATCCATTATTTTAGTATTTCATCCACTTTCCCCATAAACATCCTAAGATAATTGTCAAGGGGGTTACATTTTTCCTGAAATACATAACCTAAATAATGTAGTTAGTGTAGGGCCAAAAGTAATTTTTAAAAAATCTTAAAAACTGGGTAATTTTTAGTTCTAGATTTGAATACATTCATTTATTACTGTTAATTAGTGATGGGCCAATAAGTCACTAAAAAAAATCAGTAAACTGGAACACAATTATTAATTTCTTTTTATTATTTAAAACTATTGTATTACAGTTGCATACAGTGTATGTTTAATAGTTTCCATTTATGCCAGAGCTGGTCAAAAGAATAGTTTGGAGAAACATGAAATTTACATGATTTTTTTGCTTCCCCAAATGCAGTCCGAGACATGTGTGGTGTAGTTTAGAACTGGAGCTGCCAGTTAAACATGACTATACAACAGCAAGGCATACACTTAGCTGGTGAATGCAGAGTGATATTAAATGTAATCATGTTAATAATTCAGAATGATAATTTACTGATGGCATGCATAATTTGCAGGATCAGGCTAACTGTCCTCTTGGTGAATCCATTTCTTCTTTCTCTTGACATTCTTGAATTCTCAATGTTAACTAAAAAGGCACATTGGACTTTATGTAAGATTTTCATTGCATTAAATCTGTAAAATAAAGACTTGTGTGAAAAGACTTCACAAGGACTAAACATTTAAAGTAATAATTAAGCATGAAAAATACTGTTGGTGTTTCCCCATGTGCCAGCACATCACTTACTGCTGCATGTGTGTATGATGTAAAACCAGGACTGGCATTTCAGATAGTGGACATACACAGTGCTCATGAGTACAAAATGTAAAAATAATGCATTTACTTATCAGTTATTGTCATTAAATCATTATCCTACACCTACTATTACTGAGGTCTAGAAATTCAACCTTGAACAATTTTCAGTTGTTTGAACGGTTTTAAACAGAAAAAATTTAATCTGATAATGACTATGAAATTCAGTTTTCTCTGGTATTAGGATTTCTGTAATTCCATAATATTTTTGTCACTTGAACCTTTTTTTCTGATTCAGACAAGCCTGCAAATTCTCCTTGCCCATATTTATATGATAAGCTGAACTCTACTGTCTGAAATGTCCCCGTTACAACAGCAAGGAACACACTTGGCTTGTGAATGCAGAGCAATATTAAATGTCATCATAGTAATGATTCAGATAGGTAATTTGTTTGTTTTTCCAGAGGACATTCTGCATGTGGCGTGTGTAATCTGCAAAAATGTCCCCTGGGATTACTGAATAAAATCTGATGTAGATTCATGCCTGTTTATAATGGCATGCATTGTTTGCAGTGCATGTGAATTTTATTGCATAGTTAACCACAGCAATATGATGCATTGAACTTCTGCCATGCATGTAGACATAATCATTATTTTGACTTCCTGATAGATACTGCAGATGGAAAAACTACCTCACCACAGTCCCCACCGCTTTCTCTTTGCGAACCTTTCAACATACCCACTAGCTCCTCAGCTTCCACAAGTCATACTCGGAGTGTTGCACTGGATCGCTCCAAGTCTGCCCCAGCCTCCACGCACCACAGCCTGCCGCAGGAGACATTGTTTAGTCCATCTCAAACCCAGGGAGAAACCAAGTCACATCCATCTGATACTCATAGCATGACTGAATACCACCCATCTTACACCCAGGATGTACCTCCATCGTCCCCACCTCAATCCTTGGCCGAGTCTTCTCAAAATCCTGTCCATGGACTGGTTGATGCCTTCAAACCTCTGTCCCAACCTGTGACTGACTCTACATTACCTAACACAGAGGCAGCAGAAGCTCTTATCCCACCTGTTTTCCCTGCTCAGGAACCACCACTGTCTAGTACTGTGTCAAAGGACAATGAAGTGACTAGCCTTGTAACTTGTGGGGAGTCTGTGAACCACTTAAATGTAGACGTTGAGGAGGATATAACCCTACAAGAGACAAAAGAACCTGAGTCACCCTTTACCAACCTAGATACAAGCTCCCAGACTAGAGATCTTTTACAGGAAGTGGACATGGCTGATTCTACTGATGCAAAAACAGTAAGTCTTGACATTCCGGATCAGCTTCAAGAAAAAGAGCAAGACAGCATTATGAAAAATGTTGCAAGCAATCAAGTTCAATCAAGACTTAACCCTGTTTCAGAGTTGACCTTTCATCATAGCCTTACAGGGCCAGCCGATTCTTCTGAGCTGCCTCTTGTCTGCTCAGAATTTGAGGAGAATACCGATGCTAGGTCTGCCTCAAAGAGTGCAGTGCCTTCAGAGAGGGACCAGCCAGAGGGAGACAGCATTCCATCTTTGGCCCAGGCCCTGAAGGAGCTTCATGAGCTTCTGATGTCCAACACTCATGCTCAGGCTAGTGGAAGGAGCTCTTCATCTACTTCTCATACCACTGCAACACAACAGGATGCTGAAAAAGGCAATGAGGTTCGCACTACAGAGGATTTTCCTAGTCTGAACCCAACTGTTGAGTCATTGTTTTCTGACACTGCCACTACCAATGAAAAAACTTTTGCCAAATCTGAACATGCTGCTCATGAAGGGGGTGGTACGTTAGACATACCCACACTAAACTCTCAAGGGCAGAAAGATGACCAGACTAATAGGGTGGCGAATATCACAGTTGAACAAGAAATGACTCAGTCTCTGTATACCCCTGGAGGAAATCATGCGGGTGGAAATGGGGAAGGAAGTGTGTCAGAGCCAGGGAAAGCATCTCCATTACAGGGTTTTTTTGAGTTCCGGGAGTCTCAGGAAAGTCAGCAAGGAAGAGGTGATGCAGAGTGGAGGACCTCAGGCACTGAACCTCCCAACTCAGCTGAACCATCTCAGCAGCGTCCCCTGTCTGTAGCAGTTGGCTCCTCAACAGACAATTCCAGCCTTGTGCCTGTAGCGCCCTCTCATCCTTCAACACAGGCCCCTGAGTTAGCTCCTCTCCCCTTTGCAAACTCCATCCAGCCTTCCGCAGTGACCTTAACAGAACAGTATCCTGCAGAGCACATCCAGAGGATACAGGCAGCGGGGTTCTCATCTAATGAGGCAGCTGAGGCACTTGACCGGGCCGGAGGTAGTGTGGAACTCGCCCTACTGGTGCTGCTGGCCAGAAAGATCACTGTGCCCACTTAGACCCATTACAGAAATGTAATGGCAGCATCAGTTCGTTTCTGAGCCTTTCTTTTTGATGCCATTTCCCCTTATTTGCTATTAGTTTTGTCCCTGAAAGTCCCTGAGTTCATATTTCTAGCTTTGGGAAAAAAACTATCTGCGATGTCTTGCAAGAATAACAGTGATGTCTGAACTTTTTCTTTTTCGCTCTTGCATGCTACCTTTTGTGAGGTTCTGAACAGTTGCTGGTTTTTATTGTTTGGTTTAAGTTGGTTTAGATAAACAGTGGACATTTCTGCATTGCCTGTCCATGAATTTAATGATAATTTTACTTGGCACATGAAAGAGGCTTTTTGCTTTGCCCGTGCAGGTGAATGAAACTGCAGATTGCTGACTTGTAGTTTTGAGATAAACACTGGTAATTTTTATTTAGTGTAGGAACAGCCTTAATTAGAATGGTCTTGAAGCTTAGTTTTGGATGATGGAAGATATTTTCATTTAAGCATCTTTTACTTCTGCTCCCAATACATTACCCTTTAACTAATATGGATACACAGAGCCAACCATATTGTTCCCTGTCATGTATGAACACAGGTTTAGCTGCATATATTTGGATGTTCTTGAGAATGCATAAAAGTATTTCGTCTATATTATGGATTTGATAAAGGTATGGATGTACAGCACACTGGTTCTGCTGTGTCAAGGTTTTACCTTTCATTACGTGGACAAATGTGCCTAATGTATTGCAGTTTAAGATGGATCTTGTGTGTAAAGGTGTTGTATTATGAAAAAGAGTGCATTTAGGGCAAGTTTCCCAGTACTAGGTTGAGTCTACACCTATGCTTAAAAAGATTTTCAGTGGTGAATCACCATGGGAATTGCAGGTTTGGCCGTACCTAGGTGTAATTAATGTCTGGGAAAATAACCTATAAACTAAAAGTGCATCCACTAACAGGAACTTCTCCTTTGTTGAACTTGCAATAATTACAGAATACTGTACCTTTCACATTAATTCTCTTTAGTTTCTATATTCTGATCATTTTCTATTTGCCAATCCTGTATAACTTGACCATTGTGGATTTTTTTTTTTATGTCTGAATTGGTTGCCTTCAGAAGCTAATAATAGATTTGTCATTTCTGACTTCATATACTATATTTAATGTTTTTATGTGACTGTTGGAAAAAAACATCCTAAAGAGTGTTTTATCAGTCAGCACGGGCTTTTCTATTATAAATTAAAAAATAAATTGCAAGAGGAAGGGGAACAGTAACATTAAGTCACAAACCTTTTGATGGGCTGTATTTTATCACCGGACATCTGTCTTTTAATTTCAGGGATTTTGCAGTATAGTCTTCAGTGCTGTTTTTCTTTCTTCAAATGTATGCATAGCACAGCTGATGAGACTTTTAAAGGTTGGAGAAATGTTTGGGATTTGGTATTGTTTTGATCCATCTGCTTTTAGAACATTCATTACATGGGATTTGGTGATTTGTATGTTCTCTTAATTCAGCATCTTTTTTTCTAGACTACAGTAACATTGTATTCAAAATTCTGGCAAGCCCTGTCTAGCTGTGTTGAGTCATGTCTACCACCTTGTGTTTTTTTTTTTTTGGTTTTTTTTTTAATTGTAGTCTCTGGGTCATGTATCAGCTGTGTTTAAAATTTTAATTATTTAGTTTCATCTTGTATACAATTTAAAAACCAAATAAAGGAAAAAAGTGATTCTTTATAATTCAAAGGTGTAAATGTGTTTCATGGTGTAGTAATTCTGCTTGAATGAATTACTTAATACTAATAATACGTCGGCCCCCTTTCACCCTGTTCTTCAAAGGTCAATACTACCATAGAGCGGGTATCGTCTGGGCGGTGGATCATTCTCAGCAGTGACACTGAGGTGTTTAAAAACTAGCATGATGTACTCGTACCAGCCCAACAAACACTAACACACCATCAGCATGTCAGTGTCACTGCAGTGCTGAGAATGATAATACTTACTCTGTGAAGGTCCTGAGCATTAAATTAAGGCCAAAGAAAAATTCTACATCAAATTCATGACGTGTTCTTGACCTGCAGAGTTGAGCACCTTTATGCTCCAGTGTGCATAGTTTCGTTTCTTACCTAAAAACAAACCCAAAGAAGAAAACATTGGTGAATGCCACAATCTTTGTGAAAACTGTGTAAGAACGAATTTCTGGAGAAGGGTTGGAGAGATCCACTGAGTGTAGCAACAAATAAGTGTGCTTCATTAAATGCATCTCCTTGTTTCTCCACTTCACTGCTATCTCGTAAGACACAACATTTCTTGTCTAACAAAGATTTTGATGCACATTTTCAATATTTCAAAATGTGTTCATCTCTCCGTTTGTGGAAACTACACTGCAGAAACAGCCTATTTTGAATTAACTGTTTTTGTGATGTCATGAAAAACCAACCTATTTGCATAAGTCCACCTATTCACCCTAAAGCAGTGTATCTCACCCATTCTTGTTAAAGTAATAACTTTTCAGCCCAGGCTGCTTTTTGAACGAGGTACAATACAAATCAGCAAATCAGAACAGGTGTCAGTTACCTATCACAGGCACGGTGTAGATCCATCTTACAGGCATAGTAACAAAACCAGCCTGTTTAATCAGTAAGGAGAGGTTGGAAAATGTGGGCCCTTTAAAGTTTTAGTGAGGGGCTGGATAGTGTCATGTCAATCAGTGAGCCACACCCGAAGAGGATTCAAGTCTTCCAGCCTTGAGCATGTACTGTCATGTCACCGTAGACTGGAGGGAAGTCGGGCTCCACTTCACGTTTAACTGATGGTAGGTCTTAATCCTGCGACCACAACAAATAAACTCATGCTGATATTGGAGTGAAACTAAATTAGCGCTAACACGACCAATAATCAGCTGCTTGCTCAGGCACGTACTGCATGCATAGACAAATGTGGTTGCTTACAATCAATCCTTTGAGAAGATAAGATAACTGTGCCCTTTATTGGAAAAAATAAGCAACAAGGACGCATTTTAAGACGCATTTGCAGTGGAGACTGTAGTGAACTCGACAGAGTTGAACTGTAACTGTTCTGTGTGTTGTAGGCCAACAGCGATGCGGTAGTCTGTGCACTCGCACAGTCCAAGATGGATGAAAGCAACGTTAAAGCAAACGCTTGTCAGACGACAGGGAGGACTTTTGGGTAGATTTTCTTTTTAACGTTGTGCTCATTTTTTCCTACTTTTAAGATCCCGTTACTGGTGAGAGTATTCTGAGTGCTGAGTAGCCTTTGTTTGAGAGCAACACCCTTGTCTTGCCTCGTTTTTAGCGCCTTTGGTGGGATTGCTGCTGCTCTCAGGTCCGTTGCCAACTCAGACTCTTGGAGTCTCGAGGGTGTTTACCTCCACGCTGCACCGCTCTTCGCTTTGGAGGACACAACTAACAAGGCCTTGACCAGTCGGCCAGACTCTCCTGCTCAGGACTGCGGACGAGATGAAGTCGAACGGTAGGATTGTTAATGGGTTTTAATGGTTTTGGTGAATATTATTAGTCCGGCAGAACTGTAATTTAAAGTCAGACCACAGATCCACTTTCATCAGCTGCAGATAAGTAACTTGATGTTTTGTGATCTGTCTTTGGTGAATGCCTCTGGAAAACAAACGTCCGAAATGTAATCTTTTACAACTCTGTGGAAATTCTTGACGAGACTTCTGTTGACAACTATGCTTGATGAATAAAAATGAAATCATTTTGACCTTTTCAACCAAATCACATGATCAAGGTCATGGTTTGTGGTCCTCATGCTTGAGAGTAAAAAGATGGCCAGACACAGTTCTGAACATGGAGAAAACCCAGCCATGTCATTTTTAGAGAGTTTGCCATTTTTAGTGATTTTGCACAAATTACATGTAACTGTATTTGGCTAGTAGTTTAAGCCAGTGGAATCTTGCATGACTACTGTTTGGGTTACATACACTATATGGACAGAAGTATTAGTATACCCCTCCTTTTGGTGAATGCCAGAACACTATGTGCCTGACTGCATTGTACCAAGTTTAAAGTTTGGTAGATGAAGAATAATGTGTATAACCTTTTCAGATGAATGGGCAAAAATGACCACAGACACCCTCCAAAACCTTGTAGAAAGTCTTCCCAGAAAAGTGGAAGCTGGTAAAGGGGAGCCCAAATTAGTCAATATTAATACCAGTGGATTTAGAATGAGATGTTATGAAAGCTCCCATGTTGGTATTGTGTAGGTATCCTACTACTTTGTCCATATAGCGTATGTATGCATGTGGGTATAACATGTAAATCTGTTAAATTTCATGTAAACATGTAATGTGAGGCTTTGGTAAAGAGAAGTTGTCTAAGTTGATAAGTGTACAATGAGAACTGAAAATCTTTGTGATTTAGGTGCACGGATGATGCACAGAAGGAAGAAGAAACCTTTCAGCTGAAGTTTGAATCGAAATACATTAACAGTTGTAAGTTTAGAATCACATTGCATACCTTAAAATACATTTGCTGTTAAATATAGCATTTTAAATGAACAAGCCATAAGCTCTCATTTCCTCTCTGTAGCTGTGCCACTGTATCAGGATTACTGGCTGAAATGCATGAGAGCAGACCTTCAGAAGGTGCAGCACAAAAGGCTGGCAAATCTTGTGATGTCGCAGTGTCTTGCTGGCCTCTCTTCTCCCCCTGCATCCAGCCCAATTTCTGTATCAAGCCCTCCAGGGCTATATGTGGCACCATACGCTTTGTGGCAGGAGCTGCCAGAAGTGAAGAGGAAACGTTTGCTGCATTCACTCACAGCCAGTGATGTTCGGCTACAAGAGGTAGATGTTGTAGAGATGATGTCAGAGTTATCCGTAATCGTCCCCAAATTACACACACGTTTATTGATGGTACGGAGTGGAAATGAGGCAAAAATTCTTGAGGATATCTTAATTATACATTGTACATTGAATCTGTTGTATTTTTAGCATCCAGTATGCTCTGTAAAATGTAACCGTTTATCATGGTTATAATAATGTTTATAGCATACCCCTTGTTGTGTGTGTGTGTGTGTGTGTGTGTGTGTGTGTGTGTGTGGTGTTGTGTTGTTTTTTTTTTTTTTTTTTGTATTTGTTGCATAGGCCATGTTTGAACTAATTTTGTCAGAAACCTCATATCAGAAGAGTTTGCATGTGGCAGTTGGGCTGTTTCAGGGCTCTGCAGAGCTGAGGAACGCATTGTCTCCTGTACAGAATCATGTTCTTTTTTCCAACCTAAAGGAGGTCTGTAGGGTCAGTGAGGGGTAAGGACAAAACGCACATCAAATTACAGTCTGCTATTTTCCCCATAGCTGTGGTATCTAAAATGACTAATTTGTAAATTGTCCTTGACAGATTTCTTCTGGACCTGGAGGCTAGGCTGGGTCAGAATGTAGTGATGTCTAAAATTGGTGACGTAGTGCTGAGTCACTTATCAGCCTTTCGTCGGGTGTATGTGCCTTATGTCACCAACATGATGTACCAGGAGGCCCTCATTGCAAAACTTTTGTTAGTTCTGTTTATCCCGTCATCCAGTTTCATCTCTCTTCATCTAAACTCAACAAATCCCTTTTTCACTTGTGTAACTTGTCCCTTTCTGTTCAGGCAGGAAAATAAAAAGTTTGTGATGGCTGTAAAGAAGCTGGAGAAGGATCCGGTATGCCAGAGACAGACACTCAAGTCCTTTCTGGTCCTTCCTTTCCAAAGAATCACACGATTAAGGCTTATTCTAGAGGTGGGCTTCCTCAAACTCAGGAATTGGAGACCTTTTAAAACTCTTGAGAAAATTGCATAACCTCTTGGGTACCTTTTGTAGATGTGCATTATTTGATGCAGCATATTTTCCTTTGTCACTGGTTCAGAACATCCTCAAAAGGGCTCATGAGTACTCCACTGATGTCACAAACCTAAAAGAAGCAATTGAAGCTGTGCGAGAGGTAAGCTTAGATATTTTGTATGGATGTCATAATGCATCCTTTACTTTATTAGCTCCCACATGAAAATACAGCATTTTTAAAATGTGCATTATTTTTATCTAATTTAGTAGTGTCTAGTCTTATCCACAAAGGGCTGGTGTGGCTGCAGGCTGTTGTTCTAATTGGGCAGGAACACACCTGATTCCACTTATTTAATCAATTGCTCTCAGTCTTCAAACAGTTGATATTGTGTGCTTTGTTGGAATGAAAACCGGCCCTTTTGTGGATAAGACTGGACACCCCAATCTAATTTCAATCAATTTATCTTTTTCCTCACCTCAAAAGCATAGCAGATAAGGTTGTTGTGAAATGGTGGTCACATTATTGTTTTAAATAAATGACGCATTAAGTTTATTCTGTGTAACATAGATAGTGGTAGAGTGCGACAGCAATGTCCAGAGAATGAAACGGACAGAGGAACTGGTTTCCTTGGAGAAGCTGGTGGACTTTGGCAATGTCAAGGTCTGAATCTTTTCCCATCCAGTTTTTCCAAGCAATGTGTATCTGTTCAATTGGTTGTAAAGTGTTTTTTGTTGTTGTTTTTCTTTTTTTTTCCACCATCAGTCAATACCTTTAGTCATAAGTGGACGTCATCTGATTCGAGCAGGAGCCTTGAAAAAGCTGACTGTCAAAAGTAATCACACCACAGGCTCCACAGTGTCACGCACAGACATCTACCTGCACCTCTTCAATGACCTTTTGCTCCTCTCCCACAAGAAGTAAGTTCTTTGCTGTATTCATTTATATACTATATGCATAGTATACTATATGCATTTGTGAGGAATTTCCTACTTTTTTTTATTTTTTTTATTCATTCTCTGGAAATCTAAGATTAAAATGGTTCACTGACTGAACTTTAGCTCAGGATTAGGTTTAATCCAAGTTGTAGGAACCTGTGCACAATGTTACAAATGTCTTCTATATGTATCATTACTTATGTATAATCACATCAGTGGACAGAGATTCAGTGTGCAGGACCACGCAATGTTCCCTGCCCATGTTCGTGTAGAGGTGTTAAATACTCGGATGTTGGGGCTGCCTCCAGAAGCCTTCCTCCTCCACCTCACCCAAAACCGCTTGAAAACCGCTACAGCTATAATACTTGCTGCAGAGACACGGTAACTGAGAGTAAACAGATTCTGAATATTTGAATAGACATTCTATATGAAACGTCATTTCAGGGCAACTTTTAATTTAAGTTCAAACTGGATATTTGCCTGCAGATTGGAAAAAGAGACATGGGTCCAGCTTTTATCTTCAAAGCAAAGCATAGCAGGTAATGCAAAAATAGATTTTCTAAAGGACAGTGCTCCAAAGATTATGGTTTCATTGTTAACACAGTTTAGTGAGTTGAACATGCATAACTTTTGTATATCCTCTTCTTTCAGGTGTGTGACTAGTCCCACTCAAGTAACTGTGAAAACCTTAACAAACCTGAAATGTATTATTTATACTTAATAAAGTTTGACACTTCCAGTAACATCAGTTGTTTTACTTGTTTAACAAAAATGTAAAGCAGTCCTCTGTAAATTTTTTTCCATTCAGTATCTACTGGTCTATTGCCATCGGTCCCCTTGTTGCAAAACTTCATTCTTGATCAGATGTCATAGTTCCCCTCCTGAGGATACAAAAAAAAATCATGAAAAAGAGAGTCATAGTATTTAGACTGAGAATCCATAAGATATCAAAAATAAGGAATCATTTCTGTGTAAAAACTGTACTGTCTCTCCGAGTCAAGGACACTAGTAGACTTCTGAAGTCGTGTAGTGATTCTTTAGGCTAGATTTAGCCTTTCAATGCATTAATAACAGGAAAATGAAATTTGTCAAAATGCCTCTGTACTCAGTGCAACACTGGAGCCAAACCACTTTTTTCTGGTGGGTTTACTTCAACTACTTAACAATGCCCACTTGCTGAACAGATAAGATGGTTAAATAGTAGCTTACTAAAGTTGGTCTAAGCTGAACAATCTGCTCAGCATTGGGTTTTTAGGCCCTCGTGTGGAGTCACGCTCCTTATTATTCAGTCATATTACTACTTCTGGATATAATCAGTACATAAGCCAGATGTAATAGGCTATTTTGAATACAAAGTTTTAATCTGTGTCTGAAAACCAGTTTTTTAGGATGCATTTTGTAATATTATCCATTTTACTAATTGACAAATAACTTTTACCTGTAAAATCTCATGGCATGGCAGGAACTATGTGACTGGCTGAGGAGACATCAGGTCAAAATCTGACAGGTTTCTTGCTACCCAAACTCCTGCTGCAAACAAGCCTATATTCACAAGAACATTCCTAGACAAAAATGAGGGAAGAATGAAACATTTATATCAAACTGAAAAAAACTATTCAATGAGCCTGAAAATGCCATGTTTACAGTTGTCATTTCTGATTTGTGTCAACATAGTAGTGCAAGCACAATCACAGCAGCTGATCCTGCTGATCCTTATTAGTGTTTCTCAGACATTCATGCTATAAATGAAGTGTTTTGGGTCAGTGTTTGTTGTGCAAGTTCAGGTATAGTGTGAAAGCCTCTGCTGAGAAGGCAGGCTTCATCAGTGATCTGATACGAAAGGAAAGACCTTTGTTAAAAAAATAGCTTGAAATAATTACTGCTAAAGGTGGAATAATCACACATTTTAACTGTACTTTTTTCCCCAAATACTAGTGATATTCGGCGGGATTTCTTACAGCAGAGACTCGTTTAGACTTTCCGCTTAAAACAACACAGAGGAGTGTAAACTGCACGTCCTGAAACGCGGTTCTGTGTGACGGCCGTTCATGCAGTTATCGTTATAATTTACTCCTTTATTTTTATTTGACCCACATGGCACTAACTAACACGGCACTAACATACAAAAGTACTGGTTGGCATGCTTACAAGTTTGTTTTAGATTAAATCAAATGAGAGCAGAGCTCACGTTTAGGGGTCTTGTATTTTGTCAGAGGTCGGACGAATGGTGACGTTTAGCTAAGGTCATCCTCGTTTGGCACTGATTGACGTTATCCTGAATATAGGCAGAGGGCTACGGTGGTTTGTTATTTGACCACAGCGCCTGGACTACTACAGGCTGGCGTTCATTAGATTTATCATACGATTTATATTAGCTAGGACCTAGTTAGCGAGCTAGCGTAGCTAACCTCCTACTGCAGTCACTTGCCGGCTAATCGCGACACACCGCGCACTAATTATACTGATCCGGGTAGCGTGACACATTCAGAACACAAACACTTTACAAAGTACACCATTTACTAAGCTACCCAGCTACCTAACGGGTGTTAACTGGCCTTAGCTCACTTTACCTTCTGAAATCGTTCCTGTCCGTGGCGAACCGACAAGCGGAGCTAATCCAGCTCAGAACTCCAGGCGACCCCGCTTCTGTTTTCTTTCCTGCTCCACTCATTTTCTGTGATTTCCTTTAAAATGTAACAAATCTTCAATGGAAACCGGTTAGCACGAACGACAAATGAAGGAACTGTTCAGAGGCATTAACCTAGCTGTGATGCGGCAAAACACGTGAAGAAATCGCTTTGCCTTCAAGCTACGGAAAGCCGGATGGGTCAACATGCGGTGAACCGGGAGCGTTACAGAAAACGATAAACGCGCCGCGCGGTGTGTCCCTGCGCGCATCCCGTACGGTGCTCCTCCTGTTCCGCCAGTCTGACCATGGCTGCCACCAGGTACCGCCGATTCCTGAAGTTATGTGAAGAATGGCCAAGAGACGAAACCAAAAAAGGCAGAGATCTGGGGACGTTTTTACGACAGAGAGTGGCCAGCGCGTTCCGAGAGGGTGAAAATACCCAGGTAATGAAATCTAACCTGAACGCTTCTGGAGGAGAAGGCACACTAGCTGACAGTGTTACAGTCACCTCTGCACAAAACTGACACCACCAGGACTTCTTCTCTACAGCAGCGCCGGTCAGCTCGCTGGCTGAGTGTGCGGGACCTGCGGCCGGAATAGCTGAGCTGAACTTACTGCTGCGTTACAGCCGTAACAGGCTGCCGGCCGCGCTGCTTGTCCTTCACTGTGTGTGCTGCTGCTGTTTAGGATGCACTAATGCTGACATGCCATATTTTCCACGAATATACACAATACTGTGCACAGTTAAAAATATGGAATGTATAATATTAAATGATCTTTTAATTTTATGCTTCAGAAATGTATCATAGTCATGCTTTGCTCGTTGTTATGGTAGAACTTGCCATGTGAGGCATCTGAAGAGTTGCTGTACTGCACATCATCTGATTGATGATAAATATGTAAATCTTGACTGGCAGCCTATGGATGAAAGGCTGTAAGTGCAATAAGATTTTTAATAGATTAATATTGTAGTGTTTTTTAAGAGTCAAAAGGAAAAAAAAGAATGAGCCAACAAGCATGTGGTGAGATAATACAACAAATGAGAAGTAATGAAATATTCTATTAAACATTTTCTTACAGATCTCAGACCCCGAAAAATGTGATCAGATGTATGAAAGTTTGGCTCGAATCAACAGCAATGTTTACAAAGAAAAGGTGAGTCTGAAGCCAGACAGGTTAATCACTTTACATTTTGTCTATATATTATATATAATATATTATACTCATATTTCGTCATGTTGATTTAAATTATCTTGGTCTGACATCTTTACAGTTTCCACGAGCAAAAGACACAAGTTTTACAGGTGTGACAGTGGAAGAGTGTCGGATGTTATTAGCAACAGGTAAGATTTAGGCTTAATCATTTTTCTTTCTTTGTTAAATATCAATGTGTCCATATCAAGCGGCACGGTGGCGCGGTGGGTCAGGCTGTCGCCTCACAGCAAGGAGGGCCTGGGTTCGATTCCCCGGCCAGGTGACCGGGGTCCTCTCTGTGTGGGCTTTGCATGTTCCTGTGTCTACGTGGGTTTCCTCTGGGTTCTCCGGTTTCCTCCCACAGTCCAAAGACATGCAGTCAGGCCAATTGGACATGGTAAATTGCCCCTAGGTGTGAGCGTGTGAGTGATTGTGTGTGTCTGTCTGTCTGCCCTGCGATGGACTGGTGACCTTTCCAGAGTGTATCCTGCCTTCCGCCCAATGACCGCTGGGATAGGCTCCAGCACCCCCCGCGACCCTGAGGGAGAAGCGGCTTAGAAAATGTGTGTGTGTGTGTGTGTGTGTGTGTGTGTGTGTGTGTGTGTGTGTGTGTGTGTGTGTGTGTGTGTGTGTATATGTGTTAAATATCAGATATTTACCAGATATCAGAGCTATACCAGAAAATGTCAGCCATGCATATTATACAGAGTACGATTAAAGTACTGTAAAGTGTAGTTGCCTGTAAACGTTACTGTGTCTGGCAGATGATAAAGATAATGCGCTACAAAAATGTATAAGGTATGAAATGAAAGTACTGCATAACACCATTTCCTATAGAATACAAGAGGGAGGAATTGGGCTTGACTATGATTACAGCAGTATTAACAAAGAACTTGATTTGAGCTATTGTAGAGGGTTGTTGTTACAAATAACTCTAGGATTATTTTGTTAAATCACTCGTAGGAAATATGCAACAGACGGATGAAGACAAGAAGGGACTGTGGAAGACTCTGATGGAGCGATTCTCTTCTAAACCGGAAGATGCATCTCCTGAGAAGCCAGAAAAGCAGTAATTTTTCACTGTAGGCTCTATTACAGCACATTTTCATTTAGAAAAAAAAAATCCTAAGTTATTGTATTAATACATCAGATATATTCTGTATATTGCCACTGTTACTGTCAGCCAACTGCATGTGCCTCATATGCAGTGTAACTCTGAAAATTGTATACAATATTTAATGTAATTTGTGTCTGTGTCTTACAAACCATTAAAACTATACTGTATTAAAATCATTAAAAAAACCTTTGGCTAAGAATATATTAAATGCTCACAATTTATCAGGAAATGTACATATTTAATGAAGGGTTCTCATGAACCAAGGCTATATTGATACTGTTAATGATTACTGTTAATATTTTACTGTTACTTATTTTAGTGAGCACTCAGTTTTCAGTCTCAGAATTTGCAATCATAAAGAACTGCAAAAATACACAATTATAGATTATAAATGTGTGGAAGTGAGTGATGTTAACGTTGAGGTTTAATAGATTTTTATTGAGAAGAATTACATGGTGTCAATAAAATGTTATTTTGATACAAAATGTGCATACAAGCATGCAAAACCTTATACAAAATAGCTAATTTTCACACTTGTTAAATGTCAGTTGCTAAGCAGATAAAGTGTCACAAATCACATGAATATGCACTTGAATATGATCAAAGGCAGATTTCTGGCATCTTTTGTGGAAAGTTATAACCTGTTAATTGTGTTTGCTGTTTGTGTCATTTTTGTCCACTCTAGTCTTTTTTAGTCTCAGGGTTGTCCCTCCAGATACAGTAGTTGAGGGAGGTGGCCAAACAGAGCCAGGCTAGATAAGGAGCCATGAGCAGCGTAGCAGTGCGGCTCACTGGGTACCAGGACACCATGGTGCCGGCCACCGTACCCGTAAGCATAACTAGCTCTATGAGGGCCTGCAGGGAGAAGAGTACAGAAATGTCAAGCATAATACATTGTAATGACTAATCATTTGCTTCTTCTGAATTGAATCACAGTGTTTTAGTTAGTAGTTTTTATTACAGCATGCAGTGCCACTCAGTAGCTCCATACACTACAAAGTGCAAACAGAGTACTGCAATATTATGACTGTAATAAAGATATGTGGCATGATCGCTTCTCTTCATGTAGCTAAGAAAGGCATGCACTCTCACCAGTTTGATCTTGTGTGCCCCAAAAAATATGGGGGTCCAGGCCCAATTCAGTGCCAGCTGCAGGCCGTAAAGCCCCAGTGGGACCAGAGCATCCTCTGTGAAGCCTCCCAGTTCCTTCCACACCAGGTATGAACCATACCTAAAACAATGGTTTCAGAAAAACACATTAATTAAAGGGGAGCAAAAGTTAAGTAAGATCACAAAAATGACTGTAGAGATTCAGGATAGATTTTGCAAAAACATAAAACATTTACATTCAAGGTTTGCAAGAAGTCTGGCATTAATTTACTTGAACCTATTTCCATGATATGGAATGCAGCAGTAAACAAACTGAAACATATACAGTCTATGCTAAAGTTTTGTGCCTCTGGTCAAGTTACATTTTGTTGAGTTTCCAAATGAAGATAAGCTCACATCCTCAATTGAGAACACATTTTAATGCACAATTTTATTTAGTGTTTCTTTGCTGAATTTAACATTTTTAAAAATTCCCCTGTAGAGGATATATTAACTTATTTTCACTTAGAAAATCAACATGTTATTTAACCAGGGGTGTCCAAACTTTTGCAAATGACTATATGAGCACTAGTATGATTTTCTGTCTAAAGTTGTACTATATGACTGTTTTGGCATAGCTAATAAAGCAGGGTTTAAGAAAAACTGCTCCAAAATCCAGTGAAGTATATTTTATTTGTTCAGTTAAATACTAAATGCCAATTAAAATATATAATGAAACATCTATTTAATGTCATGATAACGTGGATGGGAATTCAGGGTCAATTCTTATCCTGAGGACTTGATACAAACCAGAAATATCAGGTAATCCCTTAAATGGCCAGGGCCAACCAAAGTTTTGTTATACACTTTTTTAACTGAAGAATAGCTCAGCCAGTTTGAACTGATTTTAAGAAGTTAGCATAATTGGCTTCACCCTGACATATACTAACCCCATTCCAGTGTAGAGAGATGTCCACACCACTGGAAAAGCAGCATTAGGTGGCCTCCATGATGGCTTGTTAAGCGAAGCATACCACGTCTTCACCTCTTTTCTTGTGATGAAACCTCCGTAGATCCCACCAACATGTGGTAGGGCAGTAAAACTCAACAATGGAATCCACATGTCTACAACAGAGAAAGACCCAGAAACATCTCTTCAAGTGTCCGTCACTGAAATCCTCTTAAGAGAATTTTTTTAACAAAAAAGGCTGCATGAGATATGTGCTCCCCTGCATCCACTAAACGTAATTAATTAATACCTGATCCAGTCACAGTCTTTGGGAGCAATTTTTAGGTGGACTAAAGCCTAGTCCACATTGGTATTTTTTTAAAACATAGCTTTTTCTATACGTTCTGGCATTTTTGGTTACATGCAAACATTTTGTCTGCATTTTAGGTCACTGAAGACGGAGCGTTTTGAAAACCCCTTCCAGGGTGAAGATATTCAGAAACTCTGAATTTCGGAATTGTCGCGTAGATAAGGACTAACTGAATAGCAAAGCATTGCCCTATTAAAAAGGGTCACCTGACATTTATGTGTGTCATATACCAGGTAACTGAGACTGAAGTGCAGCAGGAGACAGCTGGATAAAACAACCAATTCATTTAAATGGCTCTTAGTTCACACTTCATTAAGCAATGGATGTAAACAGTCTTGACATCTGATGGCTCCCATGGATTGTACTTTTTTGCTGTACTACATCTTGCTCAAGTTTGAGTTGGGTAATTTATGATAGAGCAGGGAAAATGCTAAAACGTGCACTATGCTCTGTTTTCCTAAACTGGAATCAAAGACCATGATCTTCGTATCTTCATGGTATGAGGTTGTTCTATAGAATGATAGTAAATACAGCTTCACCAAACTGTCAACCCATTCACAGACACCACGGGACCATGCCACTTGTTCATATGTCCTATTCAGATGCTGTGTTTGGGTTTCAGAGGTACAGTCATCTCTTATATACACTCACAGGGAAAATAAGGTCCACTATTTTTTTCTCTGCATACCAACAGCCTTTTGCCAACTCCCCAGCCCAACCCAAATCCTTATCTTAACCAGTATATGAAAACTTGTCAACGGTCTGTGACCTGCCCAGTGTCAACAAAGAGTGAGAAACAGTATTAAAATATATTATGAAAACTGGGAGTGCTACATATTAAATGCAGAAACATATAAAGACACGTTTATCTGTAGCCTGAAGACTTCATATTTCTGTTAAGTCAGTGACCCTTGGGGCAAGGACTGCTTACACGGTTAGGGGTAAATGCTTCTCCCTAGCTTGGTGCATTACTTTCTAGCTAGCATTTTAGTTACTTTACCTCCAGATATATTCGTTTAGCTTGCATGGTTTACAAGTTCAATGAGTTTATTTCACGAAACATCTCACATTAAAATATCTACACTACTGTGGAGCAAGAGGAAGGCATGGCTGTATGCTGGAAAGCTGAATGTATTTATGTTACAAGAAAACGATGAGACACATAAGGAGGCTCGTCTGATCCACAGCGTTGCCCTTGCGGAGCTGAGACGCTCGGGGAAAACTTCGATCGTGTTAAAACGAGATCAACTATCAAATCTGCTAAGAAACGCGTATCTTCTCCTGTATTGTAAACGTTCCGTGTAGGAAGGTCAACCCTTGCAGTGCCGCGTTTTGCCAAGTTACATCACGTCTGTGTGTCGTTACTGTGAGAGCTGCTTTCTCAGGCGAGCTAGCTTGTAAGCATGTTAGCAGTCCGCGCATACAGAGTATATATTCGTTGTGACATATGTTTTGTTGCATTTTTCAGTTTTGTTTGTCGTCTTACCTTTATGTGACAAATTCGAGTCCCCAGCAAAAGGTTAGGGTGCCCTCACGACCGCAATGACGTTGGAGTCCTCCTGAGCTTTTAGATAACAGTGCAGTGGGCGTGTAAGAATTTACGAAACGAGCCGCCATAGCCGTTGAGTTTCGTAACCGCAGAAGTGACCGGTGGTGTTTTCTAGTCTGGTGTAATATGGTGTGTCTGCTGTAAGGCGGAGTGTTGAGAGAGTTCATCTAGGAGCTGTTGGTGCTACCGCGGAGTCGACGCTGCGTTTGTGTAGTGCGCTATTCTCTGAGGCGTGCAGCTCCGCTGATCGTTAAACCATACGGCGCGTTCGCGTAGCGCAGCTGCACGCCAGTCCGGGGCTTTTGTGCTTCAGTGTAAATTTTGAAGATCTGCGAAAATACGCAGACCGTCGTTTCTCTAGGTTATTGATTGCTGTTTGTGAACTGTAGATCCCAGGCTGCGCACACAGTACTCGGATGTAACCTACTTCATGAATGACAGTTTCACAGTTGAAGAGAGTGAGTTTAAACTTAGTGTTGTAAGATGAGCCTCCTCCTGAGTTAAAGTGAATATCTGTTTCAAACTGTGTTCTGATTACTACTGTGTTCTGATTACTACTTCCTTCTTTCTGAAGGTTATCACTTATTTGTCTTCTTTATTTTTTATTGCACGTTTTCTTGTCTGCCCCCCCCCCCCCCCCCCCCCCCCCGTCTGTCCCACGTGCTGTCTAAACTCTTCATAAACCCCTTATATTTTGTGTGAAACACTTTGTGACAGGTGCTGTATAAATAAACCTAAATGTATTTGGTTTGAGTAAACAGGTATATGACCGGTGTAATACATAAACTAAAAAACATGCTTTATTTTCTTTATCTGGTATAAGGGTTGCCAGATTCCTCTGACCAGTCACCCTTCTGGAGTTGACTGGCCTGCTTCCTCTGCAGGGTGTAGTAGCACCTTCACCTACTTTTGTTAAAAAGTCTTTCCAGAGCAGCAACTTTTAATGAACTTACACAATACAGTGTACATTTCTCATAAGCCTCGGCTACTTTATTTAATCAGACCGTCACTTTATACTAACAAGGATAAAGTGAAAGCTCTGAATTTGTAATGCTCGATATGTGCAAGAGTTAAATAAATGATCATTTTACCATATGGAATATTGCAATTGTTCCCAACCTGTTTCTGATGGTTCACATTTTTTTCTCCAAGCCAACTAGCAACACACAGGAGTGATGACTGTCTGAGGGGCCCTGAGGACCAGGTTGGGAACCACTGAAAAAATGTATAATAGGAACAAGAATAAGGTCGAAAAAGGGATTAACTTTCATTTACCAGGAAATGGAGATACTTATTAGAAATCTAGTGGCAGCAATGTGTTCATTTGTTTGAATTATGTTTAATTATGCTTTAATAAGACTACAATGCAAACTGAGTTATTCTTAAGATGCAGAAGTGTATCATAGAAATTTGGACCTACCAGTGGTTTAAAAATTTTTAAAAAATGTTTACCCAATGTTTAAAAATGGTACAAAATGATCTGCAGTCTAGTCTGACTGCCAACAAAAGTATGTTAGTAATGCTTGTTTTCAGCAATCTAGTTTGGTCACTTTCCGCATGCTGGTATATAGCTGTTTAACTGCTTCAGTTTGTGTGAGCAATGCTGTGTGAAAAAAAATATAAATCCCAATTTCAAATTATTCAGCAAATAATGCAGAAGTTTATGAATAGTGTTCCTCAATGAGCAACTGCAAGGAGATATTTTACCCTCTACAGTGCATAATTTCATCAAAAGATTAAAGGAATTTGGGCAAGGTGGAAAACTACAACTGAATGTGCGTGGCCTTCAATTCCTCAGACTACACTGCAAGAACCAGCAAACCTCTCTGATGGATGTCACATGTGGGCTAAGGAATACTTTGACAACTACTGTTAATAAACACAAAAGTCTGTTTTATGCACAGCATAAGGCATACTATGTCATCAACATCCAAAACACTTAATATAAAATGAAAATTCATTAAAAACACAAACAGATCCCTGACTTAGTTGGAATGTGCTTTTATTTTAATTTTAAATCTTTCTTTTGAATATCTCCTACAGCTTATTGTGAGATGTCTACACTAAAAGGTATAACCTCTCAGAAGTTTTGAGACATTGAACTTCAATAAAGAAAAGCAAAAAAAGGTATACTATCGTTTGCTCTTCCCTTGCACACAATAACCACTGGCACCAGGAATCTTCCAAAAAAGAATGACTTGGAATACAATCTCTTTACAGTAACGTGCATTAACATCAGTAACGTCCAGGGTCAAAAAGTACCGAAATCTTACTTAAGAATAAATATGTAAATGAAAGTCAAAAAGAAGTGTCTACATTTAAACTTATCCAAGTGTGTAATATATATATATATATATATATTATATATATATATATATATATATATATTATTTTCAGAGGACAGTAAATCTATACTGCTATACAAGCTGCACACTGACTACCAAGTTATATCCAAGTTTCATTTCTATACTGTTGTCCCATGAAAATATATAATACAATATTTGCAGAAATGTGAGGGGTGTACTCACTTTTGTGAGATACTGTGTGTGTGTGTGTGTGTGTGTGTGTGTGTGTGTGTGTGTGTATGTATATATACACACACACACACACACACACACACACACACACACACACACACACACACACACACTATATTGCCAAAAGTATTCACTCACCCATCCAAATAATTGAATTCAGGTGTTCCACTCACTTCCATGGCCACGGGTGTATAAAACCAAGCACGTAGGCATGCAGACTGCTTCTACAGACTTTTGTGAAAGAATGGGTCGCTCTCAGGAGCTCAGAGAATTCCAGAGTGGTACCGTGATAGGATGCCACCTGTGCAACAAGTCCAGTCGTGAAATTTTCTTGCTACTAAATATTCCACAGTCAGCTGTCAGAGGTATTATAAAGTGGAAGCGATTGGGAACGACAGCCACTCAGCCACAAAGTGGTAGGCCACGTAAAATGACAGAACGGGGTCAGCTTTCTGCAGTCAATCGCTACAGACTTCCAAACTTCATGTAGACTTCATATCAAGAACAGTGCGTAGAGAGCTTAATGAAATGGGCTGCCATGGCCGAGCAGCTGCATCCAAGCCTTACCTCACCAAGCGTAATGCAAAGCGTCAAATGCAGTGGTGTAAAGCACCACCACTGGACTCTGGAAAAGTGGAGACGTGTTCTCTGGAGTGATGGATGACGTTTCTCCGTTTGGTAATCTGATGACCGAGTCTGGGTTTGGTGGTTGCCAGGAGAGCGGTGCTTGTCTTGACGGCATTGTGCCAAGTGTAAAGTTTAGTGGAGGGGGATTATGGTGTGGGGTTGTTTTTCAGGTGTTGGGCTCGGCCCCTTAGTTCCAGTGAAAGGACCTCTTAATGCTTCAGCAGTCCAAGAGATTTTGTACAGTTTCATGCCCCCAACTTTATGGGAACAGTTTGGGGACAGCCCCTTCCGGTTCCAACACGACTGCGCACCAGTGCACAAAACAAGGTCCATGAAGACATGGATGAGCGGAGTTTGGTGTGGAAGAACTTGACTAACCTGCACAGAGTCCTGACTTGAACCCGATAGAACACCTTTGGGATGATGTAGAGCAGAGACTGTAAGCCAGGTCTTCTCATCCAACATCAGTGTCTGAACTCACAAATGTGCTTCTGGAAGAATGGTCAAACATTCTCATAAACACACTCCTAAACCTTATGGAAAGCCTTCCCAGAAGAGTTGAATCTGTTATAGCTGCAAAGGGTGGGCTAATATCATATTAAACCCTATAGATTAAGACTAGCATGTCACTCAATTTCACACACGTGTGAAGGAAGACAAGCGAATACTTCTGGCAATATAGTGTACTTTATGTATTCTGAGTTTTGATTATGTCACTGTGCACCAGCAGGCAGGGAAAATTATATTAACCAATATTTCATCTCCTACTCCAACCCTCTATTTTCAAAAAAAGACACTGAACTAGCTTAGAGACCCTTCCTGATAAGCAAGGAAGGAAAATGCATTATGACATGCTATTCACTTTGACTTTAAGTACTAACCAACTCATAGAACTGCAGCTCAACCTATTTGCAAAGCTATCTTGCTTCTAATCAGCACAAGACCTTAAGTTTGTTAGGCTCCTTTGCCTTTTTAATGTACTCTTCTTCTAAAACAAAATGATCAGAGGTAATCCAAAGCAGTACAGATGCTGAGCAGAATCAAAGGAAACACAAAAGAGAAACTAATCACTATAGTCTAACTGAGTAAAAAGTAGACTCCTTTCTTCATAATTACACTTTAGAAGTAAAAGTGCTATAATTTGAAAATACTCAGGAAAGTATAAATCCACCAACAATGTACCTGAGTGCAGGAAACTGATTTATCTCAACAGACAAAAGAAAAAGCACCTGTTTGGACGTGCAGTGTGCGGACAGAGGGGCCTGTGTTGGGTTCATGTTCTCAGAAGCAGCAAGGTGGGCCTGCTCAGACTGAGAGCTGCTGCCTACACGTCATCGCCTGATGCTAAAAACACGCTCCCACCTCATCTGGGTCCTCCAGCGCTTTCTACCTTCTTGCCGCTCCAGCAGCCCTCGTTGTCTGCCTGAACTCTCACCCTTTGCTGGTGGGGAAATGTCACAGAGAGGCCCGCGCCGCAGCAAGGGGGCGTCGAGGCGAAAAACAAGCGCCGTTATTGTTTTATTCCCACCCGGTTCGAGCAGAGGAAACCTCCCCCCAAAAGCCCTGTCCTAAACCAGGGTCCACCACCACCGCCGCCACCGCGAGCTCCGAGAGCCGCCGGCCGCCCTCCCTCCCCCTGCACCGGGCGCCGCGCTCCCCTCCGTCTCCGTCTCGGATTCGCAGCCGCTGCCAACCATGTGAGTAGCAAAGCGGCGGCGACGGCGGGGCTCGCGGGGGTTTCCGCAGCGCTACAGACGCTCGCGGTCGCGTGCGGGTTGCAGCGGAGCTCCGCGAGCGTCCGTAGCGCTGCGGAAACCCCCGCGAGCCCCGCCGCTCTCTCTCTCCGTACCTAGCATCCAGCTGCAGCAGAGGGCTACGTTAGCCGCTCGCCTTAAGCTTCCTCCGTAAACGGCAGCCAAGTCGCTTCATGGTTGCTGCCAGAAACCGGAGCTGGTTTGGTTTTTTTTCGTCTCGTGAAGTAAATCTGCATCGCTTTCTAGACAGAATGGTATTTCAGAAGCCATTTTTACTCTCTCTTTCTTTTTATTAACAAATTCCTGTCGACGTAGGGCACAAAACCCGTTCATGAGGGTTTTTTTCCTTTTTCGTTTATTTTTGATCCAGATTCGTTTGCCAGAGCGGGCGGCCAGGCGCGAGACTGCTAATTAATAGCTCGTTTTATTGCGTAACCTTGAGCTCACAGCTCCGCGTTTTTATGCTGGTTGCACATTGCATTTGGCTCTTATTTGAAAGACCTGCTGCTGCTGCTGCTGCTGTTGTATGTGGCGGCGAGCGACTTGAGCCCTGCATGCGATGTAGTGTAGCATGCACGCTCTCACACGGCTCTTCCAGGCAAGGCTAAAAGCAGAAGCCCATGCTGTGCGCTTCTGATTTTGGATATGAACGGACATGGGAGCCACGAGATCACCCACCGGGCTCACCCTAGTATCACCGCACTGCACGTTTGGATTGTTTTTAGACCGAGGATATCCTTTCCTGCTGTTCTGTTCCAAGCCACTATGCACGGTGACTGAATAGCACATGAATGAAAGTGGAAGGCATGATTGCGGTCTGTGTTGCAGGTTTAGAGCACAGCCACCTGCGTTACTATCAACCGGTTTGTGCACCTTTACATGAGCGTGCAGGTCTAGACGGTGTGAGTGTGCAGCAGTGACGGGCCTGCTCTGTGATTTTAGGCAAGGGCTGAGCCGTTCTCATCAGAGCTGGGTGGAAACTAGTTACATTCACTCTGTTACGTGTACTCAAGTAACATTGTGGTGTATTTCAAATACTATATAATAATACTTATGCCTAACAGGGGTGAGGAAAATAAGCGGACTTTTTTTGTTGTTTACATTTAGATACCTTGAAGATAGTGTTTATATATATATATGTATATATATATATATATATATATATATATATATATATATATATATATATATATATATATATATAGATGCACAGTACATTTGCTTCTGCATAAGTCATTATTTTACTCATGTCACTTTTACTTTAGTATAAGTCACTCTGCATAGGCCACTCAACACACTAAGCTATATGAGATTCAGCTATACAAGACGTATGTTATAACTCGCTGTAGGTTACCTAATACTGGAAACAGACCTGGCTTTTTTATGCCTTGTTGGTTGGCTGTTGCTGCACTCTGCTGTGGCTGATTGTCATCAACTTTGAATTAATGAGTTTTGGTTCTGTGTTCAAGTTCAGATTGGCTTCTATTCCTACCAATTTAAAGTCTAGTACAGTATGACATTATACGTGGTTGCAAAGAGTTGCTGTTGGTGCTACTTTTTGTGCTGCTCATCTGTTGTTTCTTTTTTTCCACACTATAAATTAGTCATTTCTAAAACCAAAAATACGCTTACATACGATATTAGGCCTACTTTAAACTGTACCAATTTTAAAGCATGTTGGAGCTGACTGAGAGATTGTAGGTTAAACCCATACCTTGAGTACCATGGCCATAAATAGCAGTAAATGACAAGTAAGCCTAAAATGCTGTTTTTGTCTTTTTGTAATATCATTGAATCACAACTTACTCGCAAATCTATTGCTAAACTCTGAGCCCATTAATCTAAACTGTAAAAATAGGTCTAGCTTTCTTATTAAAAGAAAACCTGTATGTCAGTCCACTTTAGATGTTGTTTTGGAAAGTGTGACTGAAAATAAAACGTACAGTTTATGAAAGGATCTTCAATATGTATTTTTAGAACAACAGAGACTCTCTTTGATGTCATTCGGTTTTCCTGCTGTTATTTTTTTCTGCATTCAGAAAATGCAAAAAGCACCTGATGCAGTTTGTATTCATGTAGAGTGGCCTTGATAGACAATTTTAGAGTTACTTTGCATTGCATGCAATGTTGTAAGATAAAGCTTCAACGATATTGCAATCTTATGCATGTGATGAGCTCAACAGTGCTAAACTTTTAGGTACTGAAACTGTGAAGAAGTCAGTAGATGGAGGCTTATAGAAGTCCTGAGTGATAGGCTACATTTATAATCCACTAGCCAGAGCCTCAGCCTATGTACCACTAGAGAGAAAGAAATATCATGTAAAGTAATTATACTTCACATCCAGGCAGAGCCTGGGGAGGCTTTGCCGATTACTTAAATTTCTGTATCTTAATCACAGCACACAAAGCTATGGATATCTGAAAAAGAGGGCAGTATACTCAGAGGAATCTCTCTTCTCCGTTTGTCAGGAGGCATGAAACATTTGCACGCTGGGACCTGCTGCTCTTACCAGCGCACCCCACCTCCACCATGACACCCAGCAGAGGATTCTGGGATTGACGTTAGCATCACTCCCACTGATGGCCTGGACCAGGTAAGGATTTCTTTCTTTTGTCTTGGTATAATTCAATCAGCTATTATAAGTAAACAGCGTCTACTGTTGTAGCAGTGTATTGAACACTAACTGCTTGTTGCTTTAAGTTTCTGAACATTCTCTTTAATGTTTTAACTGCTTCATGTTAAAGGTTTCAGCTAACCTGCTGAAGCTATGGGGAGCTGTTGGAGCTGTCTATACAGAGACGCCATCCAAGACAACCACCCCACCAAATTCAAGGTACATGCTTCAAAAACACATACATTTTTAATAAACAATCAAGCTGCATTCAAAAAAATTTCACTCTTCATAAAGTGTCCAGATTTGAAAGTACAAATAAGCTACAAGCACAGTTAATACTGATTCTGATATGGCTGTAAATGGTAGGGAGAAAAGTATGAAAAGCTACGCAGACATACAGCCTCTTTCTTATTAATGCTATTACTGGCACTTTCTTGAAGATGGTAGGCATGAACTGTAGAATTTGTAGTGTTTTGTTTATTTTTAACCCCTAATTTTCACCCATCAGCAGATCCAAACTTTTGTTTCTCTGTCTCATAAGTACACATTTTACATATTAATCACCATTATAATTGCTTAATAACTATGTTAGTTAATAGTCCATAAAAGAAAATTCCAGTGTTTATTTACCTATTTTTTTGTCCGATTACCAGACTTCAGAAGATTTATCTGAACTTAGTTAAAAAACAGAATCCTCACTTATTCAGAACACTTATAGCCAATCGTAGGCCAGTGGGCAGGTGTTGAAGAAACAAATGAACAATACAAATACAGCAGACTGAGATTAAGTGGAAAAAGTCTGGATTTCTAAGATCAAAAACTGATATATAAGAATTTAAGGGGTTAATCTCTGTATAACCTGTCATTATCTGTAGGTGACAAATGTTGATGATGAAGGGAATGAGCTGGGATCGGGGACGATGGAGCTCACCCAAACAGAGCTCATTCTGCACACACGCAAGCGGGACGCCATCCGGTGGCCATACCTCTGTCTGCGGCGCTACGGATACGATTCCAACCTCTTCTCCTTTGAGAGCGGCCGGCGCTGCCAGACAGGGCAGGGTGAGTTCAGTAATCTTCTGATACATTCGGCCTGGACCTCATCTCTCAGGCACATGGTAGATCAGTGCTTTTAATGAGAAAACTACGAGCGCTGAAGTTTTTCAGAAGGAGATGTTGAATTGTTGCATGGGCTTTTCTTGAAGAACACATACAATTTTATTGTCAGAAAATCCGCTTTGCATATAACTTAAAGTTTTAATATTCACTGGAACCATTTGGATGTCCCAAGAATTCATAGCCTGAGCCTATGTGAATTATAGGTTAATGTAGGATTATTTCTTTTTCTTCAGCTGAGTTTGGTTGGCAAGTGATGATTTCCTCATTTCTGAAAACAGATTACAAGCAGACTTTTTTTTTTAAAGTTTGGTTAGAATGAATTGTGGAATGACCATTATGTATTTGTAATTGATTCCAGCCTCCAGTGCTCTTTAAGGTGGATGTTTGTACTTGTTTATAGCACAGGCTGATTGTGTTCATATCAGAAATCAAAAGACAGTAACTTTGGCTTACCTGTGAGAGGGAGAAGGGACTACAAAATGTACTATAGCAAGTGTTATTCTACTGCCCCCTAGTGCCAGAATGAGTGATGGATAGTGAAAAATGAGCTGAAGAGTGCGGTGCGATGCTCACAGGTCTAAAGAGCACAATTGCTCTGCTAGTGAGATCAGACCCCTTTTATTTTGCCCTGTATTTGCAGTTTAGACATACAGCTCTTTAAGTTAAACATGCATGTTTTCCATTTTCTTGCTGAAGTTGTGTGTACAATGAATGTGTAAAGCAAACGTGTATTTCTCTGTGCTACTGCAGGGATTTTTGCATTTAAATGCTCTCGTGCAGAGGAGATATTTAACCTGCTGCAGGAGCTGATGCAGTGCAACAGCATTAATGTGGTGGAGGAGCCTATGATCATGACCCGCCCTGGCCACGCGCCAGAGATGGACCTGCCTCGAACCCCACAAACACCCAACAGTGAGACTGTCATATACTCACATTTTATTCAACTTGTTCTATGTACTTATAGGTATCGGTAATTGAGCAAACGTGTTATTTTTTTTCAAATTGACTGTACCAACACAAATATACCAAGGCAATTATGAAAATAACCTCAAGCACATATCATAAAACAAGAGTATATGAACCTTGAAGTTTTTATTAACCTACATAACTCCACTTTTTGTTGTTTTATAAATTTCCCACAAGAAAATTATAAAGCAGATGTGACAAACATTTATCATCAATGATGTTCAGGCATTTCAAGTGCAGAGCAACTACATAACATACATATTTGAGTAACTAATTGTAAATTACACAGAATTTCATGCATTTTTCCTAAAACTACAGATTTCTATGCATGTTGTATAAAATAATAGAGGTCCAGGATCTCCAGTATCAAAGGTTTTTCAGAAGTAATTTAGTTGTTAAGATGTAAACAAAATCTTCTAAAGAGGTTTGATTTGAAACACCATTGTAGGAAAGCTGAAGTTTATTGACAGTGGTGGTGAAAGGAACCAGGGATCACAATGTCCAAATGCAAATTCCGCCATTGTATTTACTATCCAAAATCACATGTCTTCTGAGTTGTAATATGTAATGTTGATATGGTTAAATAATAGTAAATCAAATTGAAAAAAAGTTTTTTAGGGACTGTTTTGTATTGTAATGACCTCCCTGCCATGAATATATGAAAAAAAAAACACATTATAAAACCTTATATATTGTGTCAGGCATGAGGTAATATATTTATAATCCTTTCATGTAATAACTTTCTGCGAGGGCACTTTTAGAGGCATCAGACACTCTGGATGTGTGGTTCCTATTACAACTGCTGTAAACAATTCTGAACTGCTAAGTTTCTAAAGAATGCATCTGACTTTTCAAGCAGAAATCGGTGACATTACCCTTTAATATAGGATTTGATATATGGGTTAATCAGTTTCTGTACTATTAATAGTCAGTTTTAAATTTGTATTTAAGAAACCTGAACATACACTGCTCAAAAAAATGAAGGGAACACTCAAATAACACGTCCTAGATCTGATTGAATGAAATATTCTCATTGAATGTTGAAGTTGAATGTGCTGACAACAAAATCACACAAAAATCATCAATGGAAATCAAATGTATTAACCAATGGAGGCCTGGATTTGGAGTCACACACAAAATTAAAGTGGAAAAACACACTACAGGCTGATCCAACTTTGATGTAATGTCCTGAAAACAAGTCAAAATGAGGCTCAGTATTGTGTGTGGCCTCCACGTGCCTGTATGACCTCCCTACAACGCCTGGGCATGCTCCTGATGAGGTGGCGGATGGTCTCCTGAGGGATCTCCTCCCAGACCTGGACTAAAGCATCCGCCAACTCCTGGACAGTCTGTGGTGCAACGTGGCGTTGGTGGATGGAGCAAGACATGATGTCCCAGATGTGCTCAATCGGATTCAGGTCTGGGGAACGGACGGGCCAGTCCATAGCTTCAATGCCTTCATCTTGCAGGAACTGCTGACACACTCCAGCCACATGAGGTCTAGCACTGTCCTGCATTAGGAGGAACCCAGGGCCAACCGCAACAGCATATGGTCTCACAAGGGGTCTGAGGATCTAATCTCGGTACCTAATGGCAGTCAGGCTACCTCTGGCGAGCACATGGAGGGCTGTGCGGCCCTCCAAAGAAACGCCACCCCACACCATTACTGACCCACTGCCAAACCGGTCATGCTGAAGGATGTTGCAGGCAGCAGATCGCTCTCCACGGTGTCTCCAGACTCTGTCACGTCTGTCACATGTGCTCAGTGTGAACCTGCTTTCATCTGTGAAGAACACAGGGCGCCAGTGGCGAATTTGCCAATCCTGGTGTTCTCTGGCAAATGCCAAGCGTCCTGCACGGTGTTGGGCTGTGAGCACAACCCCCATCTGTGGATGTCGGGCCCTCATACCATCCTCATGGAGTCGGTTTCTAACCGTTTGTGCAGACACATGCACATTTGTGGCCTGCTGGAGGTCATTTTGCAGGACTCTGGCAGTGCTCCTCCTGTTCCTCCTTGCACAAAGGCGGAGGTAGCGGTCCTGCTGCTGGGTTGTTGCCCTCCTACAGCCTCCTCCACGTCTCCTGGTGTACTGGCCTGTCTCCTGGTAGCACCTCCAGCCTCTGGACACTACTCTGACAGACACAGCAAACCTTCTTGCCACAGCTCGTATTGATGTGCCATCCTGGATGAGCTGCACTACCTGAGCCACTTGTGTGGGTTGTAGAGTCCGTCTCATGCTACCACGAGTGTGAAAGCACCACCAACATTCAAAAGTGACCAAAACATCAGCCAGAAAGCAGAAAGGTACTGAGAAGTGGTCTGTGGTCCCCACCTGCAGAACCACTCCTTTATTGAGTGTGTCTTGCTAATTGCCAGTAATTTCCACCTGTTGTCTATTCCATTTGCACAACAGCATGTGAAATTGATTGTCAATCAGTGTTGCTTCCTAAGTGGACAGTTTGATTTCACAGAAGTTTGATTTACTTGGAGTTATATTGTGTTGTTTAAGTGTTTATTTTTTTGAGCAGTGTATATTCTCTCTTACTTCCAAATCAGCAATATAACCCTTTGTTCTATGTGTGTCCCTGCCCTGTAGCTCCTGGGTTCCCAGTGCAGGCTTTCCCTAATGGATACCCTGGGTACCCTGTCAGTGCAGACTCATCACAGCCCACTCTCTCTGATGACCACAGGCACAGCCTCATGGGGATGGATGACCAGGTAAATACATTGTATGCACATAAGCTCAAAGATGTTCAACACCACTGTTTAAACTCTGTACCACATGGCTACATATGCAGGATGCAGCCACAATATGGGTATACACAATTAGTCTGTGTTATTATTTCTTACTAACATTTTTTAGCCAGAGTAAAATAACACCCCTGTAGAATGTTTTGGGAAATCTTTTTCTGTATTGTCTCCAGCTTGTTGATGGCTCCACTGCCTCTTATAAACCATGAGTGAACAGTTAGTGGGTGAGGCTGCAAGTGGTTTGCTTGATAGGATGAAGTCTTAGTAAATTGAATGATAAATTCAGCACATTGTGTATTGTGGCCACATTTTGCTTTCACATCAAAGCATATTTGGCACAATGCCAGTGCTCGTACATACATCTGGCAAAGGCACATCTGACTTTATTATTGGCGGTGTTCAAGCATGTTACTCACTCAGTGGCAGAATTAACAAAATTTGATCAAAAGCACAGTAAATAGTTATAGTTATAATAGTTATAATTAGGCCAAAAAAGTAATGAGCTTTCATTAACATCAGTATTTGCCATCACAACATGTTTTATGAGACATTTGCAACCAGTTGTGGGTAATTACAAAACAGGAGTATTTCTCATAGGAAATCAAAAAGAATTTATTTACACAAAAAAATTGTATAAACACTCACACATACATGCATCCATACTAATCCCCATTTCTCCTGCCTTCGCAGACACATACTTATGTGAACACAGTGAGTATGGAGAGTGATCTGTCCAGCCGCCACTGTGTCCACTCCCTGCCAGAGGTGCGGCCCACCTCCTTTCCCGAGGCCTCCTCGTCCTCCACCGGCCGTGGGGGTCCAATACCTGGTCAGGCCGGCCTGCACTGCTGCCCCATGGACGACTCTCACAAGGACCCTCAGGTGTTCCTGCAGCCTGGAGCTCAGGAGGTAAAGTTCATGCTGGGTCCCACGCCTGCTCAGCGCCACCTGCTGGAGAGAGATCGGCACTCTGCTCACCCGCTCCGAGCGCCGGATGGCAGCTCCGAGACTGAGGGGGAGGAGGCTCCACCCATGCACATGTGCAACACACACTCCTACCACCATTACCACCATCATCTACACCGGCACCCCAGTATGGAGCCCAGTCAGCTAACATACGAGAACATTAATGGACTGCGAGGGGGACGCAGGCAGAGGCTCAGCCCCAGCAGCGTGTCCCAGTCCCAGTCAGTCGGCTCCAGCAGCAGCAGCAGCACCACCGGCGAAACGCACCCACACACACACCCACACTCGCTCCCACTCACACACACACACACCTCCGTGCTGCCCCCTCAGGGCTACGGCTGCGAGAGAGGCACGGGGCTCGGAGGTCACCGCCGCACCGCGCTGCTCAACTATGAGAACCTTCCATCACTTCCGCCTGTGTGGGAGTACCGTGCCCTTCAGCGTGAGGAAGAGGAGGAGCAAGACGAAGATGAGGAAGACGATGAGTATGAGGAGGAAGAGGAGGAGGACTTTGATGAATATGAATACTCAGAAGGGCCTGGGACCCCAAATGGATATCATCAGGAAGCTGGCGGCAGTGGTGGGATTCATCGCGATGCTCTGCAGAACTATGTTAATACAGAACAGGTGGGGAAATGCATTCCATTAACAGAACACATAACACTGTCTATAGATCTATTATTTAAGCTGGATTACTGTTACCATGGTAGGCAGTTGTTTGATGGACCAACTTGTATGAGATAAGATATCTGTCTAAATCTGAAATCTTTGTGACCAGTGCTGATAGCAGTTTTAAGCTAAAAAGTTTGATAACCAATAATATCAGCAGATATATGTAATCACATGAATGTAACTTCCAAAGTTTTAGGTAAGCATGGCTTTTAAAGGATAAAGGGTAAAGGGACATTTTTAAAAATGTATTAAAAAGGACGTGATGTCCGTTTTTATACCTGCATATATATTTGATTTAAATCTATGAGCATTTTATGTCTTAAATATAGTTAGTGTTATCAGAGTTTTAATTACCTCTTTTAGTTATTAAAACTAAAGTGGTCTGGTTGTACCATTTGACATACAGGTTGTGCCACATGACTTTTCAGACTAATTTCAGATTAAATGGGCATCTATTTACACACCTGTAGAAGCTTTTGTCCTTGAACTTGAGTTTGTACATTAAAAAAAAAACCTTGTTTTCAAATAAATAAACAGGTGGTGTAACCAGTAATTACTTTTCAGATTAATTTCAAATTAAATAGGCATCTACTTAGATACACATAAAAGCCTTTGTTTTTAAACTTGAGTTCATACATAACATTTTTTCAAGTAAATAAAAGTTATTATAATAATTACACATGTTCATGTTTTCCGGAGGTCATACCACCCGACATGTTAAATGGAACCATTCTAGCCAGGAGTCAAAAATGGTATTTTTCCCCAAATGTGTGAAAGGGCTACTGACTTTGGCAGTGAAGGGGTCTGGTTGGTTGGTTGCACCACCTGACAGTTTTTAGAGTTCTGGAGGCAAAAAGTAAAAAAAAAAAAAAAAAAAAAAGCCAAGTCAATGACCCAGGAGTAATACTCAATAACAACACATACACAGCTGAGTTAATTCACAGCTTTTATTATTATCTTACCAAGGTCAATTCACAGAAGATAACTATTACCATGGGACTTCTGTAATAAATACAATTAGTGGATTAAAACCATGACTCTCATTCATACTCAATCAAATTAAAATACTAACTTGTAGAGCTAAAGTATAAGGCTTATTTCTGTCTCTAAAACAAAACTACTGAGCACAGACATTTTGGCAGTCTGAAAGAAAAAAGTACATGAAAGATAATTAAACATGAAAGTTAATTAAATTAAATTTACAGAATATGTATCAAGAAAGACATTTAAAACTAGAGGAACCTAGTATTGAGTTCTTCACAAGGCAGCCTAAAATAACAGCATTATTGCCAAAGCAGAAATTTGTACCTAAATCGTCTGCACACTATCTCATTACTATAAACTAGAGAGTGATAACTGCGAGAGTGCTTGGAATAACACTGTGTTTTTTTGTTGTTTTTTTTTTTCACAAGAACAAAAACTTTGTTTAGTGAGATATTACTGCCACTTACCGCTGACTTTATGTTTGGTTGTTTTTGTTATTAAGAACCTTGCCATGCAATACTTTCTTGAAAGTATTTTATTAGTAGAAAGTCTAGTGTTGTGGTGGTGGAGTCGAGGTGAAATCTCTACAGCTGGTTCCTACAGCACCAGAGGGGGCATGCAAAAGCAGTGAAGCTCTTTGAACATGAGCCGACCCGCTAGCTCTACTCCCCTGTATGTGACCATATAGAAAACAATCTATGAGTTTAATTCCAAAATGCTATTTATCCATTTGTAACATTTTTGGATATAACAAGTTTTTGAAAAGAATAACAGATGACAAAGAAAAACACATTTTTATTTCTCTAATAAAGGCGGTATTCATCATAATGTCAGTCAGTTTTTTCTCATCACACCTACTACAGTTGACAGAACAGCAGCAGACTACTATGCAGACAGAGAGTAAATGCAAAAAATACAGACAAAACATGCAAAGACTACATAAACTCTTTTGTTCAATAGGCAGTAACTATACAACTACCATAAAACCAAGCACAAGGCAGTAAAGACTAGCCATTTCACTTATGTGTGTAATCCACTCCAATAACATCTAAAAAAAATCTTAGTCTGTAGTTGTTTGGAATAAAACTCTTTATATGCACTGATCAAGGAAGCACTTGGAACAGTGTAAAGACAAAAGTGCAGGGCCTCAAGCCCTGTCTGGTGTCTCTGTCTGCACGTTCCTGCTACAGACAGTTTAGTCTTCTGTAATATGACACAAACGCACAGACTCCCATACACCCCAATAACATGTCTCGTTTCCCATCACAGATACAGCCTCCACGTCTCCGTCATGCGTGCCCTCCCCATCCTCACCCCCCTGATAGGGGTGGCCGTGTGTTCAGTTTTGATTTCCGCCGGCAGCGGGCGGGGCGGGGCACAATTGGGGGCTCCACCTGTGAGCAGCATGGCCGCCACCCTCCCCCTCCCCCCTCTCGCCAGCTCAACTACATCCAGGTGGATCTGGAGGCAGGAGGCTCCAGTTGTCCAGGACACGGAGGGGGCGGAGCTCAGGTGCCACAGAGACCGCCTCCCCTCAAGCGCGGAATGGCTGCTGCGGCGGCTCCACCCTCACGTCGCGGGGAGTGCTACGCCGTGATCGACCTGCAGAAGACTGCAGCCATGTCCAACCTTCAGAAAGCTCTGCCCCGTGACGATGGCACCTCGCGGAAAACACGCCACAACAGCACCGACCTGCCTCTGTGAAAGAAAGTAAGAAGGATAAAGAGTGAAAAAGGAAGCAGGATATGGGTGAGAGCAGATAAAGGTGTAAGGACGGCGCTCTGGGGGTGTTACTGTTATCCTCTTGTTTGTGTTGGAGTGTCTGTCGCCACACCCGTGTTTTGGCACATGTACATTCATACCAACTACTTATTGTCGATACGGTCAGATGAAAGTGTGTATATTGAGCTAAAGGTTTTACAGGTAAATGCAATTTTTAAAGGTTGATCTACAGTGGACTTTGGTACCGCTGGTTTATTAGGTCCATAGTTTGTTTTGATACTGGTGATCTGGGCATAGAGAATTCTGCACCATAGTTTTCAATCGCAAGCCCGGTTCTGGACTGAGCAGAATCAAGAAAATTAACATCATGAAAGCACACGAATATATATATAATGCTGCCCTATTTGAGGGCACTTGTGGAATGGGTATTAGAAAGTACAAGTAAAAGTTCTCCAAGGAAAAAAGAAGAGGAAAAAAGTATATTTTCTTATACTCAAGTGGAAATGTTGTGTTATGACAGTTATTTCAGTTACTGACAGATCTGGAATCTGTATACACCTTAATTCATATGGCAGATAGTAAAACTAACTATGGATCTAATTATAAGATCATGTAGGCTGCAGGACATATTACAACCTGTGAGTTGCTCACTGAAATGTGGCAAATCTCTGCCTGTAAGCTCCCAGTATGTAAGTGAATCTCAGGAGTTCGTTGAAATCTGTGTAGTGCCACCCTCTGAGAGAACACTGATTGATGAACAAGAACTGTTTCAGTAGCAAAGTTGAATTTGCTAATTAAATGCACTCACATTTTTTTTATTATTCAGTTAAGAATAATATTAATCACTTTTATCATTTTGATTTTGTTGTTTGTGCCCTGATTTAAAAAGAAATTACAGGTCCTACATGCAGCCACTGTATGTAGAGAAAGAAGAGACTGTTCAGTACTTGAATGTCAGTTTGATACCCGCAGAATATCCTATCCTCAGGAATTCTCATATTATCCATTTCAATTAGTAATGCTTCTAAACCAAGGCATCGAACTGTAATGTAAAAGGTTTACCAAACACATTTGGGTGTTTAAAGATAAAAACCTTTAAAAATTGCATCCAGATTTGGTCACAAACTGCTCTGTAACTGATTAGCTGTATTTTTTCAGCTAATGAGTCTCTGCTCAGAGTTCTGTGTGTCGAAGCTCGTTTGTACACAGTAATGCTGGTGATCTGTGTGAAGGTCATGTTGCATATCGAAGCTCTTTATATTGTGTTTTCACCTTGAGAGGAAACACCCCTATAAATTTGATGATGAAAGTGTAGACTTTCATTAAGCGAGTTCTTTGTGTGTTGGAGTGCAGATTGGGTGAGGAAAGTTTGAAAAACTCTGAAAGATAACAGTCTGACTGCTGTTCCCACACCCTTGAAGTATTCACTTACCTGTGACGTTTTAAGTATTAATGAAGTGCAAAGAAGTCCACAAGTGTGTATTTATGTATATCTATGTTTTTGGAAAAACTGTGCAAAGCATCATAGACATGCATATGCAGAGGGAAGGACATTCATTATTTTTTATATCTGAAGAAGAAAAATGTCATTCCACAAGCCTTAAGTGGCAGATCATATTTATTTGTTTAATTTATGATTATTTATATATTTATTGATTTGTTTATTTTTGGTATTTCACTTTTAATAAGCAAGAGTAGATGACATATTTATTAATTAGATGATGAATTGTCTTACAATAGATACTAAAGGCGATGAGGGAGACCACAGAGTCCAGCTTGCCATTCTTACAGCGTTTTTAGAAAAGCAAAAATTACTATATTTAATTATGCTAAAATATTATAGTGACATATTGTGCCAAACAGCTGAATATATAACTGAATCATGTGCCATTGGTGAATGTGGAATTTGAGGGCTAACTATCAACTGAAAATAAAATGCAGCTGTACTCTACGGCTACACAAGGATGATAAGCTATCCTGGGCTAAAACCTTGATGATTTAGACATGTTTACCAAATCCCTATAAAATCTCATTTATACATCCCTGTGAAGGATATATCAGGATTTTGTGTTTTACTTCATATCCGTTGTTTAGTTCTGAATGTTTCAGTGTCAGTCACAGAACTCCAGTCAGGGTTCATATTTGTCTGTTCCACCTATAGTAGCAGGTAGCCTACTGTGTGTGTTGCCTTGCAGATATATTTGCACTATACTGTGAAAAAGACCAATGTGGATAATAACTAGAATTCTGTAATTGATAAAGCTCCTGGGATGTTAATGGATAATGAATTAGTGGTTTTCTGTATAAAGATTAAACCTAGTCCAAGAGAATGGAAAATCCTAGTTGGGGGCATAATTTTAGTTCAAGACTAGGGTTAATCCGTGATGGAAACCAGACCCTTAAAATGTTTGTTTGTCTGAAATAACTCACTGGTGTCCACTGTATATAGCCTACTGAGGGGTTTCCACCCATTTTTCAAAATTTCATCACTATGTAAATACACTACGGTTCTTATGTAAACAATCAGTGGGTAGGTGTTCTGTACCTCATAGAATCCAATCATAACCTTTTACTAAAAATATTTATGATCAGATATGCATTTCTGGTAATGCATTTGCCACTCACTTATAAAAGTGCTAAAGCAGAAATGTGTATATGAAAATTTGGAAAATAGGTGGAAAACAGTATTGTAGTTCCTTTTTGTTCAGCTGGGCGGAGATGGAGACCTGGCTTTTCACATTGGAACTGGCAGCTATACTGTACTGGGTGCAAGCTCTTTAACAAATATACAGCCACATTTTAGAATTTATATTGTAAAACTAACTCAATAGACCTACCATGAGGAATATGGTTTGCTTATTTAGCCTCTTTAGCCCTTTGTTGGACATTTGAAGTTTATATTTTCATAATCTGTCACGTAATCAATGCCAAATTTAAAAAAAAAACTTAAGTATGCAAAAAAATATTATTTATATATTAGAAAAGATGTAATAAATATCCCTGCAGTTTAGTTAAACATAACTTTCTATATGATAGGGTGTTTCATCTCACTACAGTATAGCTGTTAGAGGGTTAAGCCAAACAAAATCAACATGTAACACTCACACAAGTACATTACAGTACATGTAATGTACTCTAAGAATGCGATGATAATATTTGGACACTTTTCAACTTTTGAGAGAATCAATCTAGTTTTAACATCTATATTTTTGGTATTGTGGTGTGAAGAACATTTTTGCAATAACAGATATTGGAGTCATATACAAGTTTGTCTAAGTTGTGAAAGATGATGATCTGTGGCAAGATCCACAGATTTCACCACCTTTCAAAGAGGTCTTGATCAGCACTAAGTTTGCTGTCTTTCTCAGGCCTTGTCTTGATATATGTGTGTTGTGGGTACCTAAACCAGGCTCGGGGTGGGGAAAGGGAGGTTGTACTTGTTTTAACTGTGAGATAAGTGGGATCATAGATAACCTGATTGTGCCATAGGTGATTTTTTTTGCCAAACAATCTTTGAAAAGAAATATATTGTTGTTAACATATGGGGAAATTAAGATACAGTAGCACATATCTTAGAATTCTGTGTTTACGTTGATTGTGTAAGGCCTCTTTGGATTGTGAATCTTTGTTTTTATTTGTCTTTTTTGCAGAGTTTTCCATGGTTATCATGAATTTTATTCCATTATCAGGGTAAATCCGAAGTAGCTTTTCGCTGTGAATCTCATCCGTTCTGGGTAGCACTTTAGACCCAGACTAGTTGCACTGAACATGTAATTAGGACAGCAATGATCCTTAATCATTGTAAATCCCACTGTAAAAGTACGAGTCTTCAAAATTTACAAAGAAGTGTTCAACGTTCACATAGCATTTACAGTTACAAGTATTTAGTGACTTAATTGCAGTCTTTGTTTAGACTTTTCTTGTTGACTTGTTTGATGTTTTCATCAAAACAACTATGTACCTCTCCCTTGATGCAATGTCATACTTGGGATTTGCATTCATCAAGTGATAGTTCTATTTTCATCCAAGCCTGAGATGAATTTTCAGCTGAAGAGGGTCCAGAAGGAAACCTAACTGAAAACTGAGTGACTTATGTGGCAGTTGGGCTTCTTATATATTGTCTTAATAAGGCTTAGGCAGAGCTCAATGACTGTGACGTACTGTACATTAATGTGAATGTGTGCCAAATGTGTCCGAGTAAGAGAGAGAGCGAGAGCGGCGATCATGCATGGACTCTGTGCTAGAGCCTCCTGACGCTCTGTGAACAGTCTCACTCTCTGTATGAATGTAACACACAGAGACGGACTCGTAAAACGCCCAGTTCAGGCGATTTACACTTGATGTTTCTATCCTCCCTGATGAAAAAAAGTGTTACTGTTTTGTCTTGAAATTTCAAAAAAATTTTCCAGTTGCTTTCTTTGTATACAGTATTTACATTTTCTTGTAAGTATGTATTTCTGTGTGTGTACATAACATATATATGGATATGCGGTGGCAGTCAGCTTTTCCTGTGTTCGTTTACGCAACACACTACTTTTGCCACAGCTGTCAAATCGTAGGAAGATCAGTGCATCGAAAATTCATTTCATTAGATGGACAATGCATCATCGTCTCTTTACAGAGAGACGTCCACTTCAGTAGTCTGTTGTAGTTACAGTCCTGACCCTTCCCTCCTCCTTACAATGCAAAACAGGCATGCCCCATATTGAATGTTATTTTCAGTCATATAAACCTTTTGAAGAGGAAGGCTTGTACAATAACAATGAATGTGATTAAATGTAATGTCAATATTAAAACTGGAACTGTAAATAAATGATTGTACTTTCTAGTCATTTTTCCAAGTAAGTCAAAATGGAAAAGTAACAAATGCAGTGTACATTGTATAAATGTATGCAAAAGTTTGGACACCCTTGGCCAAATTACATATTTTGATTATTTGATATTTTGATAACCCTTTGTAAACCTTTGTAAACCTAAAACAAGTAAACCTTTGTAGCAAACTATATATATATATATATATATATATATATATATATATATATATATTATACACTGCTCAAAAAAATAAAGGGAACACTTAAACAACACAATATAACTCCAAGTCAATCAAACAGTGAAATCAAACTGTCCACTTAGGAAGCAACACTGATTGACAATCAATTTAACATGCTGATGTGCAAATGGAATAGACAACAGGTGGAAATTACTGGCAATTAGCAAGACACACTCAATAAAGGAGTGGTTCTGCAGGTGGGGACCACAGACCACTTCTCAGTACTTATGCTTTTTGGCTGATGTTTTATTCATATTTCATTGATTCAGATCTAGGATGTGTTATTTGAGTGTTCCCTTTATTTTTTTGAGCAGTGTATATATCAGTAAACATCTCCACTAAGCACCTGGTTGAGGATCTGGAAATGAAGCTAATTGATGCCTACATCAATGATGCCTACAAAGTAGAGGAAAGCGAGAAAAAAATATCAAAGTCATACCAGCTCACAAGTTTTACTGCCTTCAAGCTGTGGCAGTTAAGGGGAACTGTGGAAGCCTAGACAAGATCTGGAAAACCAAGAAAATGCAGATAGAACAGATTGTCTGCTGGACAGAAAGACAAAGCAAAACCCCCATATAACAGCAAAGAACCTGCAGGAAGGTTTAGCTGGCACAGGAGTGGTGGTGCACCATTCTACTGTGTAGGTTTGCTGGCACAAACATAATCTGCATGAATGAGTTATCAAAAGCAAATCTTACCTGCAAGCTCATTACAAAAGTAAATGAATGAAGCACGCAAAACAATATCTAGATATGCCAGATGCATTTTGGAAAAAAGTGCTGTGGACTGATGAAGTAAAAATTAAACACTTTGGCCACAACTGTTAAGCATGAGGATGGATTTATTATGTTTTGGAGTTGTGTGACAGCCAGTGGCACAGGAAACATTGTGCACGTAGATGGAAGAATGCATTTCAATATCAGCAAATTCTGGAAGCAAATGTGACACAGTCAGTCAAGAAACTGAACCTGAAATAAAGACAGTGATCTAAAACATACCTAATCATGAACTACTTCGAGAAGTGCAAGCTGAAGCTGTTGTAATGGCCATCAAAGTACTCTGACTTGAACACCATTGAAAATATTAGAGTAGATCTTAAACATGCTGTGCATGCAAGATGGCACAAAAATATCACAGAACTAGAAGTCTTTTTGAAAGGAAGAGTGGGTAAAAATTCCTAAAACTACAACATACATTTGGCAAGTAGGGCCTGGGTTCGATTCCCCAGCCGGGTGACCAGGGTCCTTTCTGTGTGGAGTTTGCATGTTCTCCCCGTGTCTCCGTGGGTTTTCTCCGGGTTCTCTGGTTTCCTCCCACAGAAAGACATGCAGTCAGGCCAATTGGGCATGGTAAATTGCCCCTAGGTGTGAATGAATATGTCTGTTTGTCTGTGTCTGTCTGCCTTGTGATAGACTGGCGACCTGTCCAGAGTGTATCCTGCCTTCCACCCGATGACCCTGGGATAGGCTCCAGCACCCTCCACAACCCAGAGGGAGAAGTGGCTTAGAAGATGTGTGTGTGTGTGTGTGTGTGTGGCTGGGAGTGCCCAAACTTTTGCATACAACTGTATTTATTAGACTAGAAAACAGCACTGTGTTATCTCAGTGTTATATTTAATTTGAGAGTCATTATCAGCTGTAGTATTCTTACATCATTGAGATTCAGCTGCAGTAACACTCAAGTATTGTGAGAGAGCATTAATAGAGCCTGTATTATCTCATATGTTCTCATTTTTTGAGCTTGAGGGTTTGTAAAAGTAAGTTCTGGCTGAATATTGAATATTGTTAAACTTAATTGATGTTAAGAGCCAGTGTTCTTTTACTGCCCAGTAAATCTAGCATTCATTTTTGAGATTTTAAGCATTTAGGCACTGACGATAGTATGGTACTCTGTGTTATTATGTCCTTTATTACTAATTTTTACAAGCTGCATGAGTAGCACATTTCTCATTCTTCTAATAAAATTAGGTATTTTCAGTCAAACCACATTTTATTTTGACTGAATAGGATATCCCTTGTTTAAAAATGCTAATTTATATAGTTGTAAATTGCTTCATTTTAATGGTACAGTGCCACAAAATAATACTTTTTTTTTTTCATAGATTTGCTGGATGGTGGCACAGTGAGTAGCAAGAAGGGCCTGAGTTTGATTGCCAGACAGGCGACCAGGGTCCTTTCTGAAGTTTGCATGTTCTCCCCGTGTCTGTGTGAGTTTCCACCAGTGACTCCAGTTTCCTTCCACAATCCAAAGACAAGCAATTGTCCCTAGGGTTGAATGCCATGCAATTGACTGGCGACCTGTCCAGGGTGTTTCCTGCCTTCCTCCCAACAACTGCTGGGACAGGCTCCATTTCCCCCTTGAACCCAAAAGGACAAGCAGCTTAGAAAATGTGTGTGTGTGTGTGTGTGTGTGTGTGTGTGTGTGTGTGTGTGTGTGTGTGTGTGTGTGTGATACGTTCCCTCATTGTGTGAAAGGAATGCTCTTCTAGTGGAAAATGTACTTCATATACTGTCTGAAATATTTAATGATGCGAGTGTTTCTACTGAGCCTCTGATGAGTATTTGAAGGCATCTGGAGTGATACCTCTATTTTTATTAGTCAAATTTTAGATAGAGAAAATTCCTGCTTTTTGCCCTACTAAACTTCTTAAATAGATATTACTCTGAACATTTCTTTTTAAAAGGTCTTTTAATTACATCTTTCTATAGTATGACACAGTGCAAACTTTACCTCCTACAGGCTTCTACAGAACATAGAACTGCATCCGGTGTCAGGTTCAAAATAGCCTTGCACAGCTGCAAGCACAAAACACTTCTCATGCTGACATCTCATGCTGAGGTAATCACATAGATCAGTTTAATTACTGTATAAAATCACTGTTTATTAGCTTTGTTACTAGTACTCTGGCTGTACTAACTTTAGTTAGCTGTTAGGGGTGCAGGAAAATCTCAATTCTTAGATGCATCGCGATGCAGACATGAACGATTCTGAATTGATTCATAAATGTCAACAATCGATTTTCTAAATATTTAATTTATAACGTAATGTTTATGGAATATAAAAGGCGGAACTTGAAAGTGGGTAAGTGCAGCGCCCAGAGCAGCACATGACAAAAACATCTGGATGAGCGAGAAATCCGACCAGTTCCCTTTGCATTAAAGCCAGGTTAGGTCAGGAACCGCAACCCAATTGTTAAGAAGAGACATTTCAACAAAAATCAAACCGCCTGGAAAGACATTTAATGTCCAGTATGTCTCAGTATGTGTTAATGTCCTAAGGTGGAATGGGAAAATTCGAAAGAGAAACGACTTCATCTTCACAACTTTTTAGAGAGAGACAGTCTTTTGTTGCAGATTTAACGTACCACAAAACCAACTGCGCTGCTTACAAATGTGAGTAAGGCCATGTAACTAGTGCTTTCGCATTATGTTATTAAAAATTTGGGCACCCCTGTTTAAATGGCATGTTTTCGTTGACTTTCTAAGTGAAAATAAGTTAATAAGTCTCATCTGCAGAGAACACACTTCTGCACATTTGAATGCACAGTAACTGTTTAATAATTAATGACTATTAATGAATTTAACATATTGGGGAAAAAAGCATAAAATGTGGCCTCTGCAAAACATATGATACATTTATGTCCTCCCTATTTATCTGCTAGGTTAAGAGTGCACTTACCTCAGCAGATAAATGCAATAAAATTTTCAGAAAAAAGCCATATTTAAGTTCCCTGTGGAGGATGTGTTAACTTATTTTCTGCTCAGAAAATATCTGAAACATCATTTGACGGGTGTTTTGTAAAGGACTGTGTTTATCACACATTTCACAAAATCAACTTCATTTCAAAACACTGCACTGAAATGTGCAGAAATTCTGAATATATTACTTTTTCTTTTTTCAGTTGTGATAAAGGCTCAGATATCTTATTGTGAAAGTTTATTTGATTCTACCTTCCTACTGCTGAGGTCACATCAGAAATCTGAAAGATTTTTAAGAACGTAATGGCCCATGATAGCTTCAACAGCACACAAATAAGATGAACCTGAATTTGCAATATTTTGAAGGCTTTTTCACTGTTACTGGGTGCCAGCGATCATCAAATTGAGCATGTTCTAGTTTGAAGAGAAGAACAGATTTTTAATGAGCACCATTTCTGTGACCACTCTGTCATATGCCAGGTTGTCAATTCCTTTCTTTTTACATTAGCATGTTTCTCTCTTGCAGCTATGATAACTCACTCCATGACATGTAGTGTCAGTGCTAAAATGTTTCTGACACTCTTTTGAATAATACAGGATGTGGATTTTGCATTTAGGGCTAAAGCGTGTCAAAGGGAATGTTGTTAATAGCGCTCTATGTTGCATTTTAAAGCTGTGAGTTCTTGTGTTTTCCACTAGGTGCTGTCAAAGACCACCAAATGAACAACTACCATGACGCATTCTTTGGGTGTCAGATCTCCAAAGCTTGATTAATTTCACAGATATCAATGATATTGGCATTACATCATGCTGATCATAAAGTTATCAAATGTTCAGCATGATGACTATTTCAGATTTGCATTCTTCATCTACTCTATATACCCAAAGGTTTATCAAAACCTGCTTTTTTCTTCTGAAATCAAGGGTGTCAATAGGGAGTTTGACCACTTTTGCTGCACTAAGAGCCTCTACTTTCCTGTGAAGACTTTACATTAAATGTTAGAACACTGCTGTTTACATTGTCATAGAAAAAACTGTCCTAACAATCTTATTAAATTTAAGTTAACCTCTCATAGTAGTAGCGCCAGCAGCTCTGCATTAAACTTGGCCTATTCAATAAACGTGATACCCAAAGCAGTTTGTCAAGATTGGCCCCTCCCAGTCCTGTCCATGTGCTCCTGTTGTGTTTACTTCCCAGCCCTGTCCATGTGCTTCTTTGTTTTGGTTTTCAGTCCTGCCCTCTTGTTTCGTGACTCCACCCCTGATTGTCTCCACCTGTGTTTCCGCCTGTCCCTCGTTTACCCTCTTGTATTTAAGCCCTGTGTGGTTGCAAGTCTTTGTTTGGGTGTGTTTGTTGATGTACTGTTTGTTCTGTTGGAATTGTTTGTCTATTTTGCGGTTTGGTTATGTCTGACTCTCATGCTCTTCATGGCGGATATATGAACCTGGACTGTCATGACCACGACCCTGGATTTGCTCTCAAAAAAAGTCACTTATCTCCACGTATGCGTCCACCTACACACTCCCCGGCGTTACATAAAGACCTGCTGCCAAAGGACACGGCGAGTAAGCGACATGCTGGTCTGTGGCTGTTCTATTGGGACGAAACTCCTGTTTCTACGCAGCCCGAGTTACCCGCGTCCCAACACCGCCAAGCCAGTGAGAGCAAAATTCAAACAACATACATCAGTAGTGATTTTATCAGATTCTTCAATGATAAAATAGAAAATATTAGACTACAGGTCTAATATATCACAAAATGATGGGTGCCCTGCCAACCCAAAAGCCCAATTGCTAGCTTTTAGTCTTATCCATCCAAATGAATTGGTCACACTGATTAGCTCATCTAAATCATCAACATGCATTCTTGACACAGTACCTACAAAACTGCTCAAACAGATTGTCCTCCATGTTGTTAACTATAATAAATTCTATAATAAATCTATAATCAATTCATCCCTCAGTCTTGGATATGTACCAAAATCATTTGTACATCACTAATTAATAAACCAGATTTTGATCCCAATTAACTCACCATCTATAGACCAATAGCCAATCTCCTCTTCATTGCAAAGATCTAAGAAAAAGTGATCTCACACAACTGTGTACCTACCTACAGAAAACTCTCTCCATGAGATATTTCAGTCTGGCTCCAGATCCATCACAGTACTGAAACAACATTAACTATGAATGAGCTCCTTGTGTCCTTTCATAGTCGCATTATTTCCATAGTTCTAGTTCTTCTAGATCTCAGCACAGTGTTTTATACTATCAACCACAAGATCCTCCTTAATAGGCTGGAAAATCAGGTTGGTATTAAAAGACAGGCTTTGTCCTGGTTCTGATCCTATCTGACTGATCATCAATTTGTCAGTGTTAACAATAAACACTGATCTTACGCTAGTACAAAATGGTGTCCACCAAGTGCTTGGGCCACTGCTTTCATCCATGCACATGCAACCTCTTGGTAACATAATTTGCAGGTTTGTCATCAGTTTTCACTGCTATGTGGAAATGCAACTCTACATATCTGTTAAACCAAATGAGGCTCTGAATCTAAAAAAAAATGAGGAATATGTTAAAATTATCAAAAGCTGGATGGCCAACAATTTCCTTCTTCTTAATCCTAACAAAACTGAAGTCCTACTACTTGGACCCAAAGCAGAGAGATCTTAACTCTCCACATTTGTACTAAATTTAGATGGCCATATGGTCATTTTAGGCACTACTGTAAAAAATCTAGGCATCATCTTCGTTTCCAGTTTCTCTTTTGATACACATTTGCAACATCGTTAGAACTGCATTCTTTCACATGCATAACATCACTAAACTATGAAATATTCTATTCCTAATCGATGCAGAAAAACTGGTACATGCCTTTATAACCTCCAGGCTGGACCACTGTAACACCATTTTTGTTGGTTGCTCCAATACATTACTAAATAAGCTTCAACTGGCGCAACCAGCATGCAGTTGCTAGAGTCCTTACAAGGACCAAAATGTTAGACCATATATCCCCAATCTTGTCATTACACTGGCTGTCTGTAAAATTGTGTGTAGTGTATAAGATTCTTCTCTTAACATATAAATCATTAAATGGCCCCGCAGTATCTTAGTGAATTAATTCAGTCATACGAACTCACATACAAGCCTAATCGGCAGTTTAGCTCTGCCCATTCACACTGAAGTTATAAAGGTGTTTTCAGCCCAGACAGCTTTTTGAATGAGGCACAACAGAGGACAGCCAATCAGACAAGAGCTCATTGATATGTATCAGTTTTAAAGGAACAGTAACAATAATAATCAGTTAAATCTATGTTAAAGAAACTTTGAAAATGATGTATAAACATGAACTGCTTTGGTACATTAAAATGACCATATGGCCATCTAAATTTAGTACAAATGTGGAGAGATAAGATCTCTCTGCTTTGGGTCCAAATGTCTTAAATGGACATCAAAGAATTTCCTTGCATTATTAAATTGTTACATGCCGTAATATGATAATAACAATAGAGGCAAATATTATTAGAGCTCTTGCTATGTGGTTTTTAGTGCAGTTTGTATAAAGTGCAAAATTCAAGTCATTCAAGGTTCAAGAGAAAGTTTCAAGTTTGATGTTATCCTGGTTTTTGTTAGTTTCAAGGTATCACACATCTAACATGAAAGACATCCATAACTGTATAGTTTGTGCACTCAATTTTAAATGTCTTTCTTTGAATCTTGTTCTAAAGAACAAGCTATTCTATGTGACTGAAAATCATAGAATCTGATTGAGTTATTGGCAGTCATGCTGCTCATATGCATGTTAGGTTCATGCTTTATGAAACCTCAGCTTTGATTTTAACACCTAAAATGTGCTCACTGGCATATGTTTTTGCTGTTGTACAATGACTTTAAGAGGGCGTGGCAATGTTCAAAAAGTTAGGTAATCTTACCAATTGCACTTATGAATCCCATGAGTATGCCCCCAGAGAAGATGTTGAGTAGAACACTTTGCACTGACAAAGTTGGTATGCTTGAAGAGTGAATCTAATTTTCTCATTACTATACTCATCACTGATTTTGATGGCATAACTGTTCCACCATATTGGCAGGGTATGTTTTTTTAAATGCAGCAAATACACACACACACATACACTACAAGAGCTTAACCTGCTGTTTTATTGTGTTTTCAGGCTCTATCATGCTTAAAGGATAATCAAATGAGAAAAGCGTGTATCTTAGCCAACTTCATAGGGATGGCAAACATTATAATGATAAACAGCATTTCTGACGGCATACATTAAGTGACCCTTATTAGCCCCAGAATGGGGAATTTTCACCTCTGCAATCTAACCCATCCGTACAGTGAAACATCACATACACACTAGTGAAGACACACACTAGGAGACGGTGAGCACACTTGCCTGGAGATGTGGGCGGCCCTATCCACAGCTCCCTGGGACCAGTTGGGTGGTAGGTGTGTTGCTCAAGAGCACCTCGTCACATCCTGTCGGCTCAGGGGATCGAAGCAGCGACCCTCTCGTCACAAGGCTGGTTCCCTAACCTCCAGCCCATGACTGCCCCAATATACATATACATACATCTCCTAAACATGGAGTAATGATCTGGATATGCTAACATTATCTGCTCTTGCATTCGTAGATGTTTTCATGTGTTTAAGTGCCTACATACAATTAAAAAAATGGATATTCCACTCAGTCACTGGCTGGTCAACTTACTGACATACTTCATACTTCATTTACTGGTGCACTACATACAGCCACAGGCAGATTTGTTGCAGTTATTGGTGTATTTCAATCATTCATTGGCATATTAAACCAGAGAGGATTCAGATGATCTTTGATCTAACTTACTTATTGGTATATTCACTAATTTCACTCAGCCACTGATATGACAGATTTTAGCCTTTTTGCAAATACTATCCTAGCTAGTCAGTAAACCTATCTGCTCTGATCTTTAATCTGGTAGCTATGTTGATCCATGTGCTAATCCGTTCTGCCAATAATGTCCATGGGCTACATCCAAAATCCAGGTGAACAGGTAGGAAATAAAGATTAATTTTATTTAAAACCTTACCATCAAGGTGGCTCAGCCATAAGCCACTGCACCATAACATCACATACTCCCATATTCCCAAACCCTCGGTTATTTGTCTGATCTAACCATTAGCGAGACAGCACTTGCCTTTTAAGTGTCAATACCTCAAACCAGTTCTCAAAATATACAATAAAGATAAAGATGGCTGTGGATTCCAGAGACTAAGAGCTGAGGCTCTCTGGCAAATTTGTGCTAGGCTATGAATTTGCAGTACTATTCAGAAAACAGAGCTGTATGGTCTAAAAACGTATGTATGAAAAAATATATATGTATAATAAAAAAGATTTAAATTAGGGTCCTACTGATATGAATGTTGTGAAAAATCCAATAACCAAAAATATTGGCCAATACTGTAGTTAAAAAGTGCTTCACCAATATGATCAGTCAGTTATCAACTGCAAAATGTTAGATATGACTGCCAGTTCTCAATTGTCTCATTTCCTAAACTCACATAAATATTAAATATAAATAGCGCTGGAATTCCTAATCCTGTGAAGGATTTATATGGATATGAAATGGCCTGAAGAGCTTTATAACTGAAACTGCAGGAATGCTTGGGAAAATGCAATGCTCTGAGCACTCTTAAAGTGACTCTCTTCTCTGTTTGTGTTGTAGAGGTGCTCTTTGTGTTTTCCTCACAGAATCAGTTAACATTTATTTATTGACTGTTTCAGCCATCTTGACTGCAACCTTTACTGATTAGACATCCTTCCAAATACACCAGCCAGGATTCTTATTGGTCAGAGGTCCTCATCACATGACTGATTGCAAAAGCAGGTTCATGACCAGGCAAGCAACAAAGGACACATTCAATCTCAAAACATTGTGTACCGTTTTGCTGTGGTTTCTGGGTTGAACAAATTTGTTTTGTCAAAACGATGTGAAACAGTGTGCAACAGGCTATGAGATGCATTTTCTCTCTTTTGATGGGTGTGTTAGAGGTATTAACCAATCAGCAGCAACATGTATATAAGCCCTGCTGTATTAAAAAGGCAGTGCACACAATGGATTCTAATAAAATCCTTAAACACATATGTAAGCCCAATTCATCAGCACTGTAAAAAATACTCAGAATGATTTAGTAAATGATTACATGGCTTTTTTTGAGTTGACTCAACTTGAGGACACCAGAGTTTACAAAACTCTTCTTAGCTGAGTCAAAAATCTCCAAGCTGCTGTTTCTGGGTCTGCATCTTAGTTAGACAAACAAAACTTGATGATGGCAAATTTGCATTTTCTTAGCTCAACTTCCCCTTTAGTTGGCACTTTATCGCACAGTCTCATCTGGCACATTTTCTCCTTGGGCTTCCAGATATGAACAGATACAGCATTGGTGGAATTCAAACTCACAATCTCCCGACGTTTGAGTGAATTATTAGACAGCTGCACCACATGAGACAATGCCATGCTTTAAAGTTAAAACTGAGTTAGTTCTTGTGTTCCTGAGTGGTGCAGTGGACTAAGCCATCACTCCACAGAAGGTTGTGAGTTTAAGTCTCTTTAAAGAGTCCTGGCTAGGGGCAGAGTTGAGGATAAAAAAAACAAGCGTATTTTAATTAGTAACTGAGATGCAGAGCTAAAAAATTAAGTGATAATTTGACTCAACAAAGAAGTTTTAATTGTGCAAACTCCTGTGTCCTCAAATTGAGTCAACTCAAGAAAAGCCATGTAATCAGTTCCTATATCATTGTGAGTTGAGTTGACCTTTCATTTTCAACAGTGAGGCTCTGAAAATGCTTCAGAAAGAATGTAATGAATTGTCTTCTCAGTATAGAGGCAACACTTTGGAATACAGCAGAGTATGCAACGCACCACCATTTCCATTTAAATAAAAGTTTTGTTATGGCTGAACGCAACCAGGGAGGGTGACAAACACAAAATACCAAAGTACATGCTGGCACGTACCAATGACCATACTTTAACTTTAATTTCATTAAATCTGCCTAAACACATGAAACTTGTTGAAATACATTCATACATGCATGTCATTAAATACTATTGAAATGAAATACAACCAATTACAATTTGCTGCCATACTGCCCTCACTTAGCAGGTTTTTTGTAATGTCAATGTCAGTGCGAGGACATCAGTGGCACTTACTATCCACAAAGACGGCCTTAGATTACTGCTACTGAAAAGCGTGCCAGGGCCAATACACTTTTATTTTTGTAATATTTTTTAAATTATATTTATTATTTACTATATTTATATGTTTCTATTTGCATATGAATTTTTTATTTTCTATCATTATGGCACAAGATAACACCTTATTCTTACTGGAAAGTTCAGAAAAGCATCAGAGATCAGCATCAGCACAGAGAGAATTCATTTGAGCAGCTTCTAGCACATTGATTTCAGACGTTTACTACTGTTATGAACTCCTGAAGGTTGAAGTTCAGTTCAGGAATGGTCTTAACTAAAAGCCTTCAGGTAAGTTAGAGCTTGCTAAAGAGGTGTTTGCTGTGTCAGAGTTTATTGTGAAAGAGGTGTTTCTCACGTTGTTGATTGCAAGCAGACTGTCAAAACATTTCTCCTGTTCACCCTACTTGTATATGTAAGCTTGTAGATTCCTTAGGCCATTTAGAGAGAAAAACAGGACAGGCTGGGGCATAGAGTAATTATGCTGTCACCATGTTGGCTTATCAGACATCTAATCAGGTGTGAAAATTGTTTTGTAATGATAATTTTGCAACAGTTATGAAACGTAACTCTCATGGGAATTTATTTGACAGTTTATTTACTGCTTAGTAGAGAATGTAGAAATAATTCCACTTCATCCTGAAAATATCACATATATTTCTCTTGGCAGTGTTTGTGCACAGGGTCATTTCCTCTTTTGGTAGACTTCAGCATACACTTAAGACCCCAAGGCCGCCTGTCTTCTCTGCCAAATATAAGCCAGTTGATGCTTACACAAATTATATTACAAAACCTCTAAAGTAACACTATTATTAGCTGTAGAACAGTAGTATATGCTGTTCAAAATACACAATTTATACATAATTGCTGAAAAATTTAGACAGCCAAGCAGAAAAGCTTCAGCATAAAACAATTACTTGAGTTGCAACACCAGGGTGAGACAGCAAAAGTTCAAAAGTGAAACAAAAAAATCTTGTCAGTACTGTATTAAACTTAGTGGGCAACAGAAAAGTGGTTTGCAGTTTTGCAGGAATCAGATTATAGATTTTGGGTCACGCGCACACGCACCTTACAACACGCACACGCACGCACACATCTTCTAAGCCACTTCTCCTGCTGGGTTGCGGGGTGGGGGAGCTGGAGCCTATCCAGCTGTCAATGTAAATAACAGTTGAAGCAAAATTAGAATAGTGAACAACTACAAGCAATGAAGTGAAACGCTAGGAATGTAGAATCATTACTGCTGGAGTTTTTTAAACACCTCAGTGTCACTACCTGACTGAGAATAGTCTGGAGAATATATATTTACTTGTTTGTTTGTTTATTTTTTGTTATATCAGTTTATTCATCTATTATAACTTTTGCATGAACACTTGATGATTGTCTATTGTTGTGCTTCATTGCATGTTTTTCTACAACATGCCAATTGTAAACATTTTATTTAGCCCCATAAAAAAACGCTTAAATCAAGACAAGAACAGAGCAACATATTTTCCAGAAAGTTTTTTTTTTTTTACTTTTCCAAAATACATAGGCAAGCCCTCCATAACTTAATTTGCTCCAGTACATCTCTGTTTTTGATTATAGATCACAGACGGTTGTAAGTCAAAGGCAATTTCCGGTAGCTTAACCTCACCATTTGGAGAACAGAATGTACAGCACAAGCCAAGACACTACCTTCAGATTTTGAGATATAATTTCTACTTTAATAGTATTGACAGTAACTTTGGACACAACAGTCATATGTCCAACCTCTTCCCTCCTCTAATGATATTAATCTTTCATACATTTTGTCCATTTGCCAGGAAAGAATAAAGAGAAAATATTTTAATATCAAAATGAGTGCAGAGAAAGCAAGCCCACGGTTACCCCCTTTAACTAAAGAGACCTCCTCTCTTTATAACAGTAGCCAAAGTCCCTCTCTTTTTCATGGCAGTCATATTCAGTCAAGTGCTCTGTTCACAATGCAATCTAATGTTTGAAGTGTCAGGTTAAGTGTTGCTGAGTTGTTGATATGGTTCCCCCAGTGGTTGCTAGGGTGTTGCTAGGTGGTTGTTTTGGTACCTCTGGTGGTTGCTTTAGTATTCCAGGTGGTTGCTAGAATGTTGCTGGGTTGTTGCAACTATATCCCATGTGGTTGCCTGGGGGATGCTAGGATATTGCTATTCCTGCTCTTTTCTAGGTTGTCGCTAGATGGTTATTGTGGTATCCCAGATGGTTGCAAGGTGATATCACACATGGTTTCTAACAGACTTGTAGCATTGTGATTTAAACTGGGTGTACAAACTTTTAGCCCTCATTCAATCCAATAGGGGAAAAAATAACAATGATTAAATGAAAGATGTATCTGTTCAAAAAGCTGTATACAAGCACACTATTCCCAATCAGACTGAACATTCCAGAGTTGAAATGGTGTTTATATCTTAAAAACTGCAATGAGTCAGCAGAAATCCAGCAATGTTTTTCAATGTGCCATCACTAATAAACTCAGATCAGTGGCACTGATAAGACATCACTCTATTTCAATCCATTCAGTCTGTTTTTTTTTCTTCTATTGTACCCTGTGCACTCAGAGCAGCAGCTCTCAGCACTGAAAAAACAGCTCAGTGAGGGTATGACTAGTAGACTGAACTAATACAAACGATTAGAAAAGCTCCCTCATTCCTCTCTCACACAGCAGCCTGTGCAGCGTTCAACAGAACTGTCTCAGTCTTCCTCAGCTGTCGTGTATACTGTATTATTGAGTGTCATTATTATGACAGATATTGACATGGTCCCAAACCTTCACTGCTATATCAGAACCATTTTAAATTTATTTCAAAGCACCAGCCACTGTTTTCATTGTGTAAACATTTTGTCATTAATTGATCAATAGTAATGCTCCAAAATGACTTTTGGTGTAACAAGCTGACATGCAAGGGTAGAAATTATTCAGGAAAAAAGATTAGTGTGTGACTGTGACCACTAAATATGAATAGTTGATTATAATAACTACATAATAATAAATATAATAACTAATAACAACTACATATAACATTTTTCATACTTACAGTTGTATGCGAAAGTTTGGGCACCCCTGGTCAAATGACAGTTTGTTGATTTTCTGCTCTAAAATAAGTTAACAGTCCTCCACTTACTGCACATTTTAATACAGGCTGTTCATTTGCTAAATTTAACATACTTGAAATTTTATATTTATATTTGGTTCCAAACATTAAGCTTAGCAAATAAAAAATTGTGCATTAAAGCTTCTAGAAAAATGTCATGTTTAAGTTTATTCCCTTATGTTATTTATTCACTGAACATGTTTATTTGTAAACTTATTTGCATATACAAAATCAACAAAAAGATAATTTCACCAGGGCTGTTCTAACTTTTGCATGGAAGTCCCAATAGGTACTGAATAAGAAGCCTTATTATGGAATAAGCCTGGGATTTCAAGGGTTTTAACTGGTTTTACAGATACTGTAGGTTTGAGGTGACTAGCAAATTACACTCCTAAAAGCACAGGAGCTCCTGATCACATGACATGGCACGCCAGCATGGCTCAGCACTGCCCTTTCATGCATCAGACCTGTTGTTCTAAAGTTGTAAAACAACTTCTCTGCTTCTTTCTTCAGTTCAAACCTTGGCAGCTGGGCTACACCCCTCCTGCACTTGATAAAAGCTGTTGCAGGCAATCATGCTTCTGCACTTCAGCTGTCCTCCAGGGTGTGGAACTACTCAGGCTTTGTGAGCATGGTAGGATCGTCCAACAGGCAGATGAGGATCCAGCGGACCACTCCGATCCCTCAGGAGAGAGGAGCATGGGCCAGCAAGCTGGAGTTCATTCTGACTGTAGCAGGGGCTATTGTAGGACTAGGAAATGTGTGGCGGTTTCCTTATCTCTGCTACAAAAACGGAGGAGGTGAGAGACACCAGTTGCTCAGTTTGTTTCAACTTCACATTTGCTTGGACATTTAATGAGAAAACTGCTAATTAGAATTCAGTACTTTAACTAAAAATTACATAATTTGATTGCCTTATCATTTTGAGTTCACTGAACTTCTAATAGTAAGTTAACAATAGGGGTGCATGAAAAACTTGATTCTTAGATGCATCACGATGCGGACGTGAACGATCTGAATCGATTTATAAATGTCAAAAAGTGATTTTCTAAATATTTAATTTATAATGTAATTTTGATGGAACGTAAAAGCGCCCAGACAAGTTGTGGCAGCACATAACAAAAACACAACTGGATAAGCGAGAAGTCCGGCCGGATTGGCATTAAAGCCAGGTTAGGTCAGGAGTCACAACCCAAATGTTAAGAAGAGCCATTTTGTCCTTTCAACAAAATCAAAGCACCTTGAGAGACATTTAATGTCCAGTATGTCTCAGTGTGTGTTAATGTCCTAGTATACTCTAAAAAATATATACGAGAGCGGAGACTTACTTTGCTCTCCTTGAAGCTTTAGCTCAGCTAATTATAGCCACTTTCCTTTCCTCCCACCTCTGCCAGAAAACTTTTCCTCAAAAATAGAACATTTTCTTGTAAAATGTCTCTCAACATTCGACTGATTTACGAAGATGAAGTTGCTTCTTGTTTGAATTTTCCCATTCCACCTTAAACTCTGACTGAGTTTAAGTTGACTAAAGATTCCAACCCCTAGTTAACAATTTAGAACAATCTGTGTTTTACATTCTGATACCTTATTATTTGAAGTTCAGTGAACTCAAAACTTTAAAGTATCTACGTTACTTACTTTTTAAGTTTACTTTTTAACAATATTTTTTTTGTTTGAAATGTCAGGTTAAGTGTTGCTAGGGTGTTGCTAGGTGGTTGTTTTGCTACATCAGGTGGTTGCTATAGTATTCCAGGTGGTTGCTAGGATGTTGCTGGGTTGTTGCAACTATATCCCAGGTGGTTGCCTGGGGGTTGCTAGGATATTGCTATCCCTGCTCTTTTCTAGGGTGTCGCTAGATGGTTGCTGTGGTTTCCCAGGTGGTAGCAAGGTGGTTGCTATGATATCGCACATGGTTTCTAACAGACTTGAAGCATTGTGATTTAAACTGGGTGTACAAACTTTTAGCCCTCATCCAATCCTATAGGGGAAAAAATAACAATGATTAAATTGTTTTTATTGTGATCTTCAGGTGCATTTTTCATCCCATACGTGCTGTACCTGGTGACGTGTGGGATTCCTCTTTTTATACTGGAGATATCTCTGGGTCAGTACACTAGTCAGGGAGGAATAACCTGCTGGACAAAGATCTGTCCTTTGTTTGAAGGTAAGTAAAACTGCATAGGTTTTCATCTAATTGTTTACCTAATGAACCAGTTGTTTGGTTAATGAACTCACAGATACTGTAATATTGCTCGTTTTGTTTTTCACAGGATTGGGATATGCCAGTCAGGTGATCATTGTGTATGGCAGCATCACCTACATTGTGATCATAGTGTGGGCCTTTCTTTACCTTCTATCAGCCTTCAGTTTGGAGCTACCCTGGGCCAGCTGTAAAAATGCATGGAATACAGGTACAGCATATTCATTTACCATTTAAAACAAGTAAATCAGATTAAAGAGCCCATATCACAGAAAACATTCTAACTTTTTAGAAGAAAATGTAAGAACTGTTAAAATTTCAAACAGTCCGTATATGGAAATAGACTTGCTGTTTTTGTGATGTCGTGAAAATCAACAAGAAATATGTAGGATATGGGTCCTTTAAAGGTGCATGTTTCAATAACTCAAGCACTTGTCTCAGATTATTATTATTTATTTATTTATTTTAGCATATTGTTATTCACACTAGGAATGTACAGGAAGTTTGTGTCCATGTTTAGTAAAACGGTCATTTTGATGAAGAACAATACTGCTCGAAAAAGTTTCTCAGGCACCAGGCAGCATATTTGTAACAATGTAATATATGAACATTCTGTGAGAGAGTTTTTTGAGGTGTTAAACCTTTGAGACGTTTGGTTCCTATCAACTCCACTGTGAATCATTCTGACTCAGTACATTTCTCTTCAATCATACCACTCTGAATTTTTTTTTTTTTACAACTTACCCATTTAATTATGCAGAGATAAAAGAACCCCCTTTTCCCATCTTTTTTATGTACTTCTTTAGATTCTTGCATAGTCTATGATGGGAAGAATTCAAGTCTGAACTGGACATCTCCTCTCAATGCCTCCTCATCTGTAATGGAATTCTGGCGGTGAGCTAAAACTAGCATAAATTCTCAGTGTGGGACAGTTTAGCTGTACAGTTAACTCAGCTCAGAAAGGTAACTTCTCCTGAACTATGAGAAACATAGAATGTGAGAAAAAAAAGTCCACAGTTTTAAGCAATGTTAGGTATAAGAAATGCACTGTTTAAACAAACAAGGGGCAGTGCAGCTAGTGTTATTCATACAAGCTTACAAGGAAATACTTAAATACAAAAGAATTTTATCTAATACTGACATTAGAGGTATTTATATTTTATGGTTCATGGCATACGTACATACATTTGTTGAGTGTCTTTACTTGTCTTTCTCTCTCTCTGTCTCTTTCTCTAGTCACAGAGTGTTGCACCTTAGCACTGGGATGGAGAATCTGGGTGGAGTAAGGTGGGATTTGGCTCTGATTCTCCTGCTTGTCTGGATTATTGTTTACTTCTGCATCTGGAAAGGAGTGAAGTCCACTGGCAAGGTACAAAAAAGACATAGAGGTTTTCACTGTTTTCTGCTCTAAGAACGGTCCAAGACAAACAAGCTTTCCTTATTTTAAGATGCTGGGAAAAAAAATTAAATGGCATATTTTCCATGACGTTATAGCGTTAAATCCAGCAATAATCTGTGTGGCTATTGTAAATGCAGGCTGCCTACTTCACAGCAACTTTCCCGTACGTGACACTTCTGGTCCTGCTGCTGCGAGGAGTGACGCTGCCTGGTGCAGCTGACGGCATTTACTACTATATGTACCCCAATGTTTCACGACTAGCTGATCCACAGGTAATGATCACTGGGTGTCTTAATAAATGGGGCTTACTTATATAAAAGCTCAAGAGAAGAATTCAGCACAATAGCAGCTATCCTTCTATTTAAGCAGTAAATGAAAAAGTAAATTTGGAGGAAGAAAAGGGTTGCAATCTAACATTATCAAGCTCGCACAGAGTTAGTTATGAAAGTAGCTCAAAATGTTACTGTTGAATATAAAGCCATCTTGCTGTACATGATATATGTCTACAATTTGTTTATTTCTCTCCTGTTGGAAGGTTTGGATGGATGCTGGTACTCAGGTCTTCTACTCTTATGCCATATGTTTGGGTTATCTCTCCTCTCTTGGCAGCTATAACAATTATTACAATAACTGCTATAGGTGAGTGCACATAGCATTGAAGAAAGGCCTAAGAAAGACATAACTACCAGAATATTTGACTGAATTATTTGAATAGTGTAAGCTTAAGCAAAATTATAATGTAGTCCTGAACAGAATGCTTACCACAAGCAGCAGGTTGTAAGTGTTGGAAAACATGAAAACAGTTTATTAGTTATGAGTCTTGTTTGCCTTTGTTTTCTTTAATAAAGTGCTTTCATTTGTATATAAATAGTCATTTTTAGCCATCTAACTAACCAATTTTCCCAAAAACTAAGTTGATTTGCTCAAAGTTATGTTTCATCTTTGTAGCTCCAGTGTTTATGCCCCGCCCCTAAAAATCTAATGTATTAACTTGTATTTCAGACATTTAACGACCTGACATTTAATACACACTAGACCAAGTGGACATATACAATGTAAAAAATGTTTACTAAAAGGAGGGGATGTAACTAATTTGTATAATGAATAAATTAATGAAAACAATATAAACATCCATGTGAATTGCACATTACTTTGCTGCCTTGGCAAAATAGTTATTACACTTAGTTCCCCAATTACATACTGTATGCTTGTAAGTACTGATATGATGTTATAAGCCAAAAATGAAAACTTTTACATGAGGTTTTAAAGAAACTATGGAGCTTGTGGGAGCCATTCTTTTGAAGTTGTTTCATAAACTCGAATACAGGTGTCGTAAATAAGCATGTGTGTATTGTTCTTGCAGAGATTCCTTCTATTTGTGCCTGTTGAACAGTGGGACCAGTTTTGTGTCTGGTTTTGCCATCTTCTCTGTGCTGGGTCACATGGCAAAGGAGCAGGGGGTGGATATCTCTGTAGTGGCAGAGTCTGGTAAGACAGCCATCACCTAATAGACAAATTATAGTCATCTTTTCATATGAATTTGAAGCTCTCTCCCCACTGTTCCCATTCTAATAGATGACTAAAACTCTTTGTTTCCACCAATTTTATGCACAAACAACAGGTAAAACTACAAGCCAGGATGTTGTGGCACATTCAGATAAAACCAATCCTTTTATTTCACTCCCATACACGTATTGGTCATTTTAATACCGTTTTTAACATGGACTCATCCACTTGGCCTGGAGTTCTTTCCTCGGGGGAATCCCCAGTGCCATCTTAAGGGCTGTTCCATTACTTTATTAGCTTTATAAGTGAAGTTTATCAGATGAGCTGTTTGGAGGGCAAGGGATCGAGAGAACAAGTGTCGACTTTAGCAGAAATGGCACAGAAATCATTGTGACCCAATGCATTTTCCTTTTAAAACCTGAAAGAAATGACAAACATAGCTGTGCATTTTCCCACAGCAATAAACTACTGTAACAAATTTCAAATTTAAAAAACATAACCTTCGATTTGCTGGACGTTAGTTGCTCCTACTCTGTTTGTTAACATGATTGCTTATACAGCTTAATCACTTTTCATCTCTGCTAGCTTGCTAATTAGCATAGTTTCACACCCAACAAAAACAAAAAGAAGGACAACATAGGTGTGATGCAAATTCAAGTGGTGAGTTGAAGTGGCTAAGGGCAGTTAAAAATAATATAGAAACAGGGCTTTAGTCTGGCATAAAGCAATGGCAAACTAGTTGCCATACCCAGGGACTACAGTTGAAAATTAGCCAATTAACAATTGAAAATTGACTAACAAACATTTTTTTATAAATCTACCAGTTTAATGTCCATTGTCCCTTTAAATCTAAATTGAACAAACTAAACTAAAACCAGCTGTGCAAATGAGCCTAACCTCATAATTCATAAGCCAGCTCACACTATGGAAATAAGTAAAATAATCTATCATTTCAAATATTAAAAACTTCAAATTAAACATGATCTGGACATGGCTCACTGTAGAAGCATATTGTTTAGCAGGTACAAGTGTTGGTCACTGTCCCTACTCTGCTGCCTATTTGTAGGTCCTGGGTTGGTGTTTATAGTGTACCCACAGGCGGTCACTCTGCTGCCGTGGTCTCAGTTCTGGGCTGTGTGCTTCTTCACCATGATCATCCTGCTCGGCTTGGACAGCCAGGTTAGAATGAACAGTCTAACACCGCCCTACTTTTCTTACCCTTCCCTGTTTCCATGTTGACTGCCTTCTGTCTTGTGTCCTTTAGTTCGTGGGGCTGGAGAGTATCATGACATCAGTGACGGATGTGTTTCCCAGCGTGCTGAGACGTGGCTATCGCAGAGAGCTTCTGCTGTTAGCACTCTGCCTCTTCTGCTACCTCATGGGACTGTTTATGATCACAGAGGTGAGAATCTACAAGGCTTAGTTCAGCTTATATTTAATATACATTCAAATGATTCTAACTGATCGTAGGGAGTACAGGGCCCAGTTTCCCAAACGCATCATAGTATAGATCATCTTAACTGCTAGAGAGAGTGTTCAATGTGATTTAAGAATCATCTTTGTGCTAAGATGTTTTAGGGAAACCCAATCCAGAGTAGTTCAGATGTTTTAAATGTCATGTTTGGAACATGAACCACATTCATTTAAATGTGACTAATTTCACTAAAGTCAGGGCAAATGTACATTATTGCATTCCATATACATTCAGAAGCCTCTTCATTAGAAACACACCTTTCTAATAGTGTGTAGGACCCCCCTGCTTGGAATCAAAATCCTTAGAGATTCTGGTCCATGTTGACAAGATCACATCATAATTTGCAATGACTTTGTCAGCTAAACATTCAAGCTGTGAATCTTCCATTCAACCATATCCCAAATGTGCTGTATTGCATTCAGATCTGGTGAATTTGGCCATTTACATGGAACCAAAACGCAATATCATGCTAGAAGTAGAAGGTGGTAAATTATGGCCATAATTGGATGCACATATTCAGCAACAATACACAGGTTGGCTGTGGCACTCAATCAATATTATTATTCTCCACATCATTACACCACCAACAGCAGTTCTGTTGACACAAGGCAGGTTGGGTTCATAGATTCGTAGAGTTTACGCCAAATTCTCACCCTACTATCTGGATGTCCCGGCAGAAATTCAGATTACTCAGACCAGGAGATGTTTTTCCAATTAGTCTGTTCTTGACTGACAGGAGCAACCTGATGTGGTGTTCTGCTGTTGTAGCCCATCTGCCTCAAGGTTCAACATTTTGAGAGATGCTTTTCTGATCACTTTTGCTAGAGAGAGTTGCTGTAGCCTTCCGGCCTTCCTGTCAACTCAAACAAGTCTAGCCATTCTCAAATGACCTCTATCATCAACAAGGTTCTACTACCCACGTTTGCTGTTTTTTTTTTCTTTTTCACACCATTTTGTGTAAATTCTGTTGAGCATGAAAATCACAGTACATTAGCACTTAACCTATTTCTGCAAGATTTTATGCATTATGCTCCTGCCACGTGGTTGGCTGAATGGGTAATTGCTTCTAATAAAGTGACCATTTTTCAGAAGTGATTGTATTGCAGATATTTCTTATGTTTCAATTTGTTATGTTCTGATGCTTTAATCTCTGCAGCTGCTGTTTATGTCCATGAAATGAATATATAGATACCTATCTGTCACTGCAGGGTGGTCTTTATATCATCCAGCTGTTTGATCATTACGTATGCAGCGGTGCCACTCTGCTGTTCTTAGCAATCTGCCAGTCTGTGGCTATGGGATGGGTTTATGGTAAGCACACAGCCACAGATCCGTTCTTCATCTTAGAATTTAGAATAACAGTAAACATATAGCATCCTCTAGAGTGCCAGAATCTATATATTATTGCTGTTTGTTGTTGTTAGGGTTAATTTGAAAACATCAGTTGTCCTTTAGATTGTATGAAAAAAAAATCAGGATGAATAGACCAACAAAAATGGTACAGAATTACCAGGATTAAAATTTCTTTGCACTGACTTCTATTAAAAGTTGAGTGGAACATTTAATTATATTTGGCACACACAATTTTAAAAACATCACATATACCTCACATATGGCTCTTCTATTTTTAAATTTAAGCACATATATATATATATATATATATATATATATATATATATATATTTCCCCCTTTTTCTGTCAAATGGCAGACTGCACCAATTAGAAGGAGTGCCTGGATACTGTGGACATTACAAGCGCTTAAAACAGATCTGTCTCTTGCCCAGGTGCTGAACGCTTCTATAAGAATATACAGGATATGATTGGCTATCGGCCTTGGCCTATGGTAAAATATTGCTGGCTCTATGTCACTCCTTCTATCTGTTTGGTAAGTAGGTCCTCAGTCCAGTTCAGTTCCTGTTTAAAGTAAATTACTGTCCACTGCTTATACTGTTAGTAAACTTGTGTCATAATGTTGTTTCCTACAGGGGACTTTTATCTTCTTCCTGATTAGGTATAGTCCTCTGAAGTTTAACAACATATATGTATATCCATGGTGGGCATATGGCCTTGGCTGGTTCCTGGCTTCATCCTCGCTCTCCCTTATTCCAATCACCATGATCTACAAGCTTTACAAGGGCAAAGGGACAATTCAGGAAGTGAGCAAAAAAAAAAAAATCATGATCATAATCTAATCTTAGTAGATGTCTAAATGGTCTTTTTAAAAACAGATATGAGGTGACGTGTTAATAATGTCATATGTGTGTCCTAGCGTCTCCAGGTCGCCTGTAACCCAACAGATGATCTGCCTCAGTCACAGAGGGACCCAGCTGGACACTGCCCTCTACCACCCTTCACAGAGGGAGAAAAGAGATCAAATAACCTGTAGGCCTCCAAAACATCACACAGTACTTCTTTGCCATAAGCATTGCATTTCCACCCAAGTGTTTGCGGTCAATTTCAAAGGTGATTTTTTTAAAAAATACATACAGGTTCTCTCAGTAATGTCTTGCAATATAAGAAAAAAGAATGCAAGAAGAACACCAAGAATTTTGTTTGTATACAGAGCTGAAACTATACATTTTTATACAAAACATTTATACAAATACTACACAGATGTGTATTGCATAGAAATGTATGTAGGTGCTGGTTCAGTACATATACTTGCTGAGCACCTTATGTACACCATCCTTGTATGTACACCATCCTTGTATGTACACCATCCTTGTATGTACAATCGCTGTCCATTTTATCAGCTCCACTTACCATATAAGAGGACTTTGTAGTTACAGACTACAATTACAACCTGAAGTGCATCTGTTTCTGTGCATGCTTGTTAGCCCCCTTTTACCCCATTCTTCAATAACCAGGACCCCCACAAGACCACCACAGAGCAGGTATTATTTGGATTCTGGATCATTCTCAGCACTGAACACTGACTTGAACACTGACAGGTGGATCAGACACAGCAGTGCGACTGGAGTTTTTAAACACTGTGTCCACACACTGCGCACTCTATAAGACACTCCTACCTTGTTGGGCCACCTTGTAGGGAAAGCTCATTTGTTGCTGCACAGATTGTGTTGGTCATCCTCTAGTGCTTCATCAGTGGTCACAGGGCGCTGTTGGCTATTTTTGGTTGGTAGACTATTCTCAGTCCAACAGGGACACTGAGGTGTTGAAAACTCCAGCAGCACTGCTGCGTCTGATCCACTCATACCAGTGCAACACACACACTCGTAGGCGATCACCACACCAGTGTCACTGCAGCGCTGAGAGTGATCCACCACTCAAATACTCACTGTTGGTCTGTGGCGGTCCTGTGGGGGTCCTGACCATTGAAAAACAAGGTAAAAGGGGGCTATCAATGTATGCAGAGAAACAGATGGACTATAGTCTTTAATTGTAGAACTACAAAGTCTATATAGTATGTGGAGCTGATAAAATGGACAATGAGAGGTGCACTTAATAAAGTGCTCAGTGAGTGTAGATATTTATGTATGTGCCATGGTTTTAAGCAGCAGCTCTAGATTGTCATAGTTAATCTAAGTAAATAAACTGATGTCTAATTATGTATATTGCATTGGTCCATTGCATAGCCATGACTTACTAAGGCATGGGAACAAGTTAGTTAAGTCATCACCACAACAATCTGACAAATTTGATTATTTGACATTTGATTAGAAATATGATCCATATAACCTCTCTCGCTCATATTACCTCATATATTTAGCTTGTGGTGATACATTGATAATACATGCGTAGTGTCCACAACACAAAAATAACTACAGTCATTCATGACCAATTGAACTTGCAACAGTACAATTTGAGAATTCAGGCAGAACTGGGACGTTTAAGCCTGCCACAAGGAACAGAAACATTTTGTTGCTCAAATTAAAACCTCATAACACAATTTGTTATTCATTTTTATACCATTTGAGAACACCAGGTATTTTAACATTATTTGTTTTTAACATTTCGTGACAACCAGATCAATAAAATGGTCCAAACTTACATGGAATATAATGTTGTTGCGTTAATATGCACTAAAAGTTGAGAACATCTTTCCTTGTCCTACAGACATACTTATTTTGTAATGACAGCAGCAATTCACTAGAAAAAGGGTCTTGTTGGCATACTTATATTATTTAGCTAAGGCTATCATAGGTTTAGCAAATATACTATTGAATTCCTTTGGTGTTCTTAAACATATCAAGCACTTTTCATTGGGCAGAAGATCCTGAACCACAAATTCAGTGTCCTGTTTGCTTGTCACAGTCACAAGCTCTGAAAGATTTAATATGAAATTACCTATTTGATTCTTTTCATGCTATAAGGTAACCATGTGTGATAAATGCTGTATTGATTGTACATACATATCAATTTAGGATTTTAAATAGTACATTAACATCTGCTAGGAGTGTGTAAACTACAATGAAAATGTGTGTAGACTTATTCATATACTCAGCAATTCAGCACTGAAAATATTTCATTAAAATTAGTGCATCACACAAACAAATTTGATTGTATTCGTTTCCACTCAAAAAAATCTGTGATCAAAAGGTGCTGGGTCAGACACCACACTGAGAGTCATGATTGCAGGGAACAAATGTAGGCAAACTTGGACGCACCTCATTTTGCTAAGAGATTAAGTGATGCATGAAGGAGAGAACGTTAGTGCTTCATTCATACATCACTTGTATAACTTATGCCAGGGTTCTTCTTAAAATCATGTTACTATCTCTTATTGTTTGAAATATAAAAAGGGTTTTGTTCAAAATGCACTATAGACCATAGATTCGTTTTTCATAATATATGTGGTTGGGTGTGGTGTATATATGTAATATCAATGCTGTATCATGACAATTACTACCATTATTAGAGAAATATACCCCTGCTGTTGGAAAAAAACCTTGCATTTCCAAAATGATAACTTTAGAGGAGAAGGAAAAAACATACTTTTACTTTTAAGTCAAGTCAACAGAACAAATTCAAATTATGTCAAAAACTGAAAAACAACAAAAATGGAGATACAAGGTTTAGTTCTGACAGCAGTGAAATATATGTTTTCTGTTATACATCACTTATTCTTCTTTTCAGAAACTTATATATATATATTATAGTTATATCCAAAATTCTAACAAATGGATATGCAGCACTTTGGAATTAAACACTTCATATATTAATAAATGTGTATATAAAATCTTGAGCTTTAACGCTTACCATATCATTGACTATTAGTTCATGGATCAGTCAAATTTACAGACATAATCTAAAGTGTCAGGATCATGGTTAGTTGATCTATAATCAAAGACTGTGCTGTTTAAAGATTTTTCAATGACCTGATATAATTTATGAATATGATATTCGATTTCTCCCTGTTGAAGTGTCTTACAGTATGTAAACAAGAGAAGTGTCTTCAACATGCTGTGTGCTTTTAGAAGTGATGTTTCAGCCAAAAATCTAATTTACAAAATTTTCCCCAAATGTTGTCCTGCAGCCAGGATATGTTTTGTTTGCCGTCTGAAGTTTGTTTTTTAATGCGAATGTAGCTAATATGTGATGTAATTTTATTGCTATAGTTCATGCCTGAATCATCACACAACTGCTTTATGCCAACTTATTTAATGATTTCAAACAGACGTGTGTGGTTTGTTATGGAGCTGTATGGCATATTTTTTATTAATAAAAACTGTTTATTAAAAAATAATTTGGTCAAACCCTCTCTTTAACCCTATTGAACCAAACATCTCCATTTGGAGAATTTGGCAATGGCCACTTTTGACTCCCCAATTCAGAACACAGTTCGGGTCAGTAAGTGCATGTTATTGTTTTGTTTAATCCAGGGGTCAACTATCTTACCTACAAAAGGCTGGTGTGGCTGCAGGTTTTCATTCTAGGAGCTCACTCAATTCCACTTGTTTATTCAGTTGGAATAAATCCAGTCTTCAAACACTTAGTTATGTGATGTGAGCTCCTGCTTGGTTGGAATGAAAACCTGCAGTCATAGTGTCCTCCTGTGGATAAGACTGGTGACCCCTGGTTTAATCAGAGCAGTGGTTCCCAACCCTGGTCCTGGAGTAACCCTTGTACTTTGAGACTAGGATTGAGTACCTGTGAATCAAAGTAATGACAAAGCATAATTGACCTCTATTCTTAAAATAAAAATAAAATAAATGAATGCATTAAAAAAACTATTTTTGGTTTTGTTAGATGACATTATTCATATTTTAAGAAAATATTGTGAAATACACAATATTTCCAGAAGTATTCGCTCACGTGCCTTCACACGCATGTGAAATTGAGTGACATCCCATTCTTAATCCATAGGGTTTAATATGATGTCGGCCCACGCCTTGCAGCTGTAACAGCTTCAACTTTTCTGGGAAGGCTTTCCACAAGGTTTAGGAGTGTGTTTATGGGAAGTTTTGGCCATTCTTTCAGAAGGGCATTTTTGAGGTCAGACACTGATGTTGGACAAGAAGGCCTGGCTCTCAGTCTCCACTCTAATTCATCCCAAAGGTGTTGTATTGGGTTCAGGCCAGGACTCTGTGCAGGCCAGTCAAGTTCTTCTACACCAAACTCCGCTCATCCATGTATTTATGGACCTTGCTTTGTGCACTGGTGTGCAGTCATGTTGGAACAGGAAGGGGCTGTCCCTAAACTGTTCCCACAAAGTTGGGGGCATGAAATTGTCCAAAATCTCTTGGTCTGCTGAAGCATTAAGAGTTCCTTTCACTGGAATTAAGGGGCAGAGCCCAGCTCCTTAAAAATCATCTTAATCCCCCCTCCACCAAACTTTACACTTGCCACAACGCAGTCAGACATGTACCATTCTCCTAGCAACCACCGAACCCAGAGTCATCTATTGGATTGCCAGCTGGAGAAGTGTTATATCTCACTCCAGAGAACATGTCTCCACTGCTTTAGAGTCCAGTGCTGGTGCTTTACACCACTGCATTCGATGCTTTGCATTGCACTTGATTATGTAAGGTTTGGATGTAGCTGCTCAGCCTTGGAAACTCATTGAATGAAGCTGTCACGATTGGCCCCTCCCAGTCCTGTCCGTGTGCTCCTGTTGTGTTTACTTCCCAGTCCTGTCCATGTGCTTCTTTGTTTTGGTTTTCAGTCATGCCCTCTTGTTTCGTGACTCCACACCTGATTGTCTCCACCTGTCCCTCGTTTACCCTCATGTATTTAAGCCCTGTGTTTTACCCTGTCTGGTTGTTGGTCTTTGTTTGTTTGATGTTTGAGTAGTTTGTAAGCCTGTTCTGATGTGCTGTTTGTATAGTTAGGATTTGTTTGTATTTCATCATGTCTGTCCGACAATCTATCCGTGCTGGCTATATGAACCTGGACTGTCATGACCATGACCCTGGATTTGCCCTTAATAAAAGTCGCTTATCTCAGCGTATGCGTCCGTCTCCTCGCACCACGTTACATAGCAGGGTGGAGCGACCTGCAGCGCAAGTCGAGGCGAGACAGAAGGAGTCACGAAACAAGAGGGCAGGACTGTAAACCAAAACAAAGCACATGGGGACAGGACAGGGAAGTAAACACAACATGAGCACATGGACAGGACTAGGATGGGCCTATCGTGACAGAAGCTCTCTACGCACTGTTCTTAAGCTAATCTGAAGGCCACATGAAGTTTGGAGGTCTGTATCGATAGACTCTGCAGAAAGTTGGTGACCTCTGCACACTGCACATCTCAGCATCCGCTTACCCTGCTGTGTCATTTTACATGGTCTACCAGTTCATGGCTGAGTTGCTATCGTTCCCAATTACTTCCACTTTGTTATAATACCACTAACACTTGACTGTGGAATATTTAGTAATGAGGAAATTTCATGACTGGACTTGTTGCACAGGTGGCATCCTATCATGATACTATGCTGGAATTCACTGAGCTCCTGAGAGCGACCCATTCTTTTACTAATGTTTGTAGAAGCAGTCTGCAGGCCTAGGAGCTTGGTTTTATACACCTGTGGCCATGGAAGTGATTGGAACACCTGAATTCAATGATTTGGAGTGAATACTTTTGGAAATATAGTGTATATTGAGAAATTACATGATTAATGAAGAACAGCAGATTAAAAAGCAGAAATAGCCATAGTTTTGCAGTGGCCTTTTAAAAGGTTAAAATAGCAAATAAAAGTCAATAAGATAAAATTCTTAAAGTGAAAACAGATAATAGAGTGACCTTATTTCTACTGATTTGGTAAAAGTAATTAAAGTGTGACACACTGTGCGTGCCTGAAAGTATCTAAGCTGCTGCACAAGCATCTTCCTCTAATTGCGTTTCATAATGTCAGACAGTATTATTCTTGGCATTACTTACAAGATACAAGATCTAATTTGCAGCTTCTCTCATTATGTGTGCTTAATGTAGAGCAGGCTAGTACTTGCTCAATGAATGATGATGTGAATGGTTATATATACCAGTTTAGTAACATGTTATGAAACCTTGACTCTTACATACTTCTGTTACTTAACAAGAACTGCTTAAATAAAACTGAAAAAAAAGCAACATAAAAGGTGCATCCTATACTACTTAATTGTTGTGTAATACTGATACGTAACTATGCATAAAGGGACACTCCAACAAAACTGAAAAATCAAAGCACTACATCTGCTGTAAACATGCTTACCTGCATCCTACAGCAGTGCAGCAGTAGTCTCTGAAATTAGTTTTTTCCAGTTTAAAAATGAAAAACTTTATTTGCTTTTAATGACTTGGCTAGCTCTCAATGTTCCCAATGGCTGTGTGAGGTATTTGCCTAATACATGCTGGGTGTTGTTGTGAGAGAACACTGATGAATGAGAACATGAAAATTATATAAACTTGTGAATTCTGAGAGATAATACTGTGCTACAGAATATTCCATAACATTAAACTATATTACCTTTAAATTGAAAAGTTCGTGTGATTCAGGCAGTATAACTTGTTAACACAAGCAGCTTCTGAAAGAGAGGTCAACTGTTTAAATATCTCCATCTGTAAGGCTTGATGTTTATTAGCCCTCAACAAGCTTTCATTATAATGTTTAGTGCATGCATTTTCAGAATGGGGCAAACTCAACATAGATATACACTATATTTCCAAAAGTATTCACTCACCCATCCAAATTATTGAATTCAGGCGCTCCAATCACTTCCATGGCCACAGGTATATAAAACCAAGCACCTAGGCATGCAGAATGCTTCTACAAATATTTGTGAAAGAATGGGTCGCTCTCAGGAGCTCTGCGAATTACAGTGTGGTACCGTCCAGTCGTGAAATTTCCTCTCTACTAAATATTCCACAGTCAGCTGTTAGTGGTATTATAACAAAGTGGAAGCGATTAGGAACGACAGAAACTCAGCCAAGAAGTGGTAGGCTAAGTAAAATGATAGAGAGGGGTCAGTAGATGCTGAGGCACATAGTGCGCAGAGGTCGCCAAGTTTCTGCAGAGTCAATCACTACAGACCTCCAAACTTCATGTGGCCTTCAGATTAGCTCAAGAACAGTGCGGAGAGAGCTTCATAGAATGGGTTTCCATGGCCGAGCAGCTGTATCCAAGCCTTACATCACTAATGAAATCAATGCAAAGCGTTGAATGCAGTGGTGTAAAGCGCCGGAACTGGACTCTAAAACAGTGGAGACATGTTCTCTGGCATGATGAATCACTCCGTCTGGCAATCTGATGGATTAGTCGGAGTTTGACGGTTGCCAGGAGATTATTGGGAGATTATTGTGATTTTTCAGGAGCTGGGCTCGGCCCTTTAGATCCAGTGAAAGGAATTCTTAATGCTTCTGCTGACCAAGAGATTTTGGACAATTTCATGCTCTCGACTTTGTGGGAACAGTTTGGGGATGGCCCTTTCCTGTTCCAACATGACTGCGCACCAGTGCACAAAACAAGGTCCATAAATGTTCACTTTGTTAAATACCTTTAGTGAAGTGTTTAATTGGCTGTTTGATGACTCCACCTTGTGGCCACAGTCTGCACTGCAATCTGTAGGAGGTTCTTCAAATACATAAATAAAAAATGAAAACCCATACATCCGTTTTTTATGATGATCGAAAATTAGCATAGAATAAAATACAAATTAGCATTACATGAATTTTAAACAAAAAAGAGCTGATGCAATGACAAATTACAAACAATGTGTTTATTGTTAGAAAAAAAATTATACAAAATTATAAGAAACCTTGAGGAACTGAGTCAGGCATGTGTTTCAGTTTGGCAAAGCGACTCTGAGTATCTTTATGTCATCGACAGGACGATCTTGACTGTTGGTCTCCACCATACCAATCCGATTGAGAACACCAATGCCCTGGCAAACCCGCCCAAATATACTGTGTTTGCCATCAAGCCACTGTGTGGGTGCCAAGGTCAGAAAGAATTGACTCCCGTTAGTGTCTGGGCCTGCGTTAGCCATCGCAAGGATTCCAGCACCTAGATGATGATATAACAAAAAAAAAAAAAAACACTTATTTTCAATGGCTGTAGGCCAGTTTACAGTCTGGACAGTGCTATTTTTCTGGACAATATGTATTTGTTTGCTTGAAAAAAACTGAATAAAAAATAAAAAAACACTGTGATTTGGTGTGAGTGTGTAGCTTAACAATTTCCAACGCTTTTTAAGAATGTACCTTATTAAAAATATTGTTTTGAGTTTTAAGAACCTAATAAGAGCTTGTGAAATGCCTGTAGATAAGTTAGACCAATCAGAAGCAACCAAACCTCCATCTGTTGTGACATCACAACCACAACGTACTGGGTTTGGTATACCATGTTCAGGGTCAAGCCTCAAGCTAAAAGAGGTGTGTATTATGGTCTTCCTGGCCAAAATAAATAAAAAATTACAGTCACAATATTAGTCAGAAAAACCTCAATTAGATATTTTCCTAAATCGTTCAGCTCTAATAAATACAATAGGGGTGGTGTCAATAGTTTTATGTCAATAATTTTATGTTTGTTGTTTATGTAGTTATGCATTGTTGTTGTATTTTGGAATTGTTGTGTATTTTTGAGGATTGTTTGAGAGGGTTAGTGCACAGAAAATTACTGTGAAAAGCATAAGACAAATGCCATGACATGTATGCCATGGTTATCTCAATGTTGTGTAGCAAATTTCAAGTATACTGTGTTAAACATATACTGTGATCATATCCTGTGCTACTGTATGACAAATTGAAAAAAATACTTAGGTATCTATTGTGAGACATCATAAAGGTAATTAGTTCCCCACCTGTAAATTTTAGCTCTGGGTGAAGTTCATCCTCAAACTGTTTCCCATATATAGATGCACCACCACGGCCTAAGGAGAAAGAAAAAAAATGTAATTAAAAAAAATAATGTGAGATTATATATATATATATATATATATATATATATATATATATATATATATATCTTTACTTCCATTGTACTGCCTTATATTATGCCATACAGTGTAAAAACACTTACATCAACCCTGAAATGGTCAACCATTATGAGCACATTTCTGATTACGAAGAAAAGCAATCCCTGCTTTTATTTTACATTTACAGCATGTAAGTAAACAAAGTTGCGAAGTTGTGATGCTGAGCAGAGACTGTTTTGGTTGTTTGTTTACAGTGTGCATGTGTGGTCCTGACTGAACCCAGAATCCAATGTCCAAGCAGCTCATTAAATCAGTACACATATAAAACAACAGAGGAAAATGGAAAGATCATATTCACATGAGTACAGTTGAGGTAAAAAGTTCACATGCACCTAGATGATAATATATGACTTCAAAATAACAGTTGAGACACAGATTTAATTAACAGGTTTTATTTATTATATCAGATTTTTAGTGGGCCAAAAGTTCACACACACTTTGTCAGCGTTTGGTGACATTGCCTTTTCAATCAAATGCCTGGGGTAGCCTTCCATAAGCTTCTCTTTGCCCATTCCTTCTAACCAAACTGGGTACAGAACAGTGCTCAGACACACTTTTTCAGTTCAGTCCACAATTTTTCTATAGGATTCAGGTCAGGGCTTTGTGATGACAAGTCTTATACTTTCATTTTGGCCATTTTGTCACAATTTTGGAGGAATTCTGTGGGCTGCTGCTGATCCAGCAGTGACCAAGTTGTAAGATTCCTGCTAATGTCTTGAGATGGATTGTATTTCTAGATAATCCTCCTTCTAAGAGGCTTCTTAAAAGTCAATACATCAATTTCTAGAATCTTCCAGACTGTTTAAATAGACAGTCAACCTGGTGTATGTAAACCTTTGACTAAGTTCACTGGAAATGTGATAGAGTGAATTAAAGCTAAACTATACTTGTCTTCCCGTATGGCAACAGGAAATGTGTGGAGTTTGAAAAATTGAGTTTGAATGTCTTTAGCCTAGGTGTAAACTTTCAGAAACAAACTGTACACGGTCAGTAGTACACTGTATGCTATATTTGTTAATAGCTGCTTTATCCTGTAACAAAAACAACTTCAGGATAGAGTATTGACTTATAACAGTAGTGTTTGACTCGTAATAAACCATTATGTGTTGCAGGTACTGCTTTAGGGACTTCAGGGCCATGACTAGGCTTAATCAGCGTCCAGCAAAATCTATAATCAGCATGATTTTCTGTTTTTATATCCCCCCCTCTATAACACAAAATCTATAAACCATTACAAATTGAGTGGACTTACCTGTTCCTGTTGGGTCACCACCCTGGACCATAAAGTCTTTAATGATGCGATGGAACTTGGTGTTGTTGTAATATCCTCTTCTGCCTAGTTCTGCGAAGTTCTTGCAGGTTTTAGGGGCGTGTTTCCAGTACAGTTCCAACACAATGGTTCCCATTCTGGAGCACAGTAAAGTAAGGGGGTATGTGGTGAAACCACTTTTCAGACCTATTTAATCTTTTGCAACCACAACTGCTGGAAACTCCTTATGAAAAAAGCTGTAGTAATACTACAGGAATCTAGGATTCCTGTAAGACACTTACAGTTTACTACAGGATAATACACACACTTCATAGATTACTACGCAGTAGTATATGAACATTATACATAGGCAAACATTTTATAGAATATTTTAGAAGAGGTATTCTAATGTCTTGTAGTATTAACGTAGATCTTTTCAGTAAGGGATATTAAGCTTGACTATAAAGACATCTGACCAGCTACATTTAATCAACTGAATTTATTGGCCATGCACTTTACGCTGATATTAGACTTAAAGCTAAGTTTCCTTAACTTAAAGGGAAACTCCACTGGCTTTGCAAAATTTCTGCATAATTGAAAAGTTGAAATTGAAAGTGAACCAAGTAATTCAGAGTGGTGAATAGTTCTATAGAAACTTGCCAATTCAGAATCGTTCACAGCGTTGCTGATCGGAGCCAGGCCTCCGAAAAGTTTAATGTCTCCATAAGCTTCCTCCTAGAAAGTATTAAGCTAGTCAGCTACATGTTTCCCTCCAATAAACCACTTATCAAACTAACCACTCTAAATGACTGCTTATACCTCAGTGGTGGGATCATAAAGACATTTTGATAAATCGGTAGATTTCCCATTCGACGGAGGGCAGGACAAAGTGTTTGTCCGCCGAAATCATTTGAGCGAGTTAGTGAAGCAGTCGGTCGCTCTTGGCTCTGGTAGGTGAGGTTAGTGGAGCCACACTGCACTGCTGACTCCCATTCATCCACAAATACAGCGCGTTTGGACTTACGTTGTCTCTAGTGAAACCGTTGCCGGCTGCCACGAATCTGGTGGTATTCCTGACATTTCTGGCAGAAAACAACTGAGGAAACGGTGTAAACTACAGTGAAATAGTCTTAAAACTACATCAAAATGTGCACTGCTTCTTCGTTGTATGTTAAACCTGTGAAGAGACTAATACACATATGTACTGCCGCCTAGTGGAGTGGAGAAGCTCAGCCAGGTAAACAGTTCCGCTTTATTTCCTCATGTGTGAAAGAAGCCAGAGGCGAAACCGCCTTAAAATCAAAAGTAGCAAGAACAGAATGTGCTACAGTGACAGTATAATTCATCCCAAACCACTAGATAGTCTGGACACTACAGAAAGAGCAAATTAACCTGTTAGCTGCTATGCTAACTACTATCCATAGTACTAGATGGAGCTGATTTAGGCCCAAATCGTGGACCTGTTTACCTGTTCTCTGAAATAACACCATAAATGACAAATTCGACCTAAAGTTACTTTAATTAAAGATAAGAGTTATAAAAAGGTTTTTATTTAGTTAAGAAACAGTGAGACTGGCTACCATTCACCATTTCTCAAAGGGGGGGGGGGTGGGTCAAGAAGTAAATTTTTTTTAATGGAAGTATATTTTCTATAAACTCATTTAAGCATTTTATTACACTTCATTTTAATAAGGGAAAGTATTAAAAGTTTAATTGTTGTTTTCCCAACCTTGTGTAAAAATAAAACATGATGAATAATGGAATATTTGAGACGTGCCCATTTAGATAAAAATACATTTTATTGTAAACATAGACATTAAGATTTGTATTTAAATACATACATACATACATCAACATTTGTTACCATCATCGTTTAATAATGACATAATGAGGACTGCTTTTGCAGACAAAAACATGACATAATTCTCTAGATATGGATAGGCAGGTCAAGAGATATAATTATAACATGGATAAAAAAAATCCAATATTCATTGAGAGCAACAAGGAGGTCAGAATGATGATCAACTTCCTTGTGACTGGCGGCATTACCAGGCAGTATTAGAGAGAGTAGCAACATCTAAACATGCCTGGTAAGACGCAAATCAGAGGACTTTTTAGAGGCAGACAGGTAGGGTGAAGAGCTCTGAGAGGAATTGTACTTTGTGGTGAAACTGCACAAGAACAGAAAATGAGAGAAGAACAGAATTAGATGTAGAAACTGAAGTTTAAAAAGGCAGACTGTATAAAGGTAGTGGCTATGAGTGATAGAAGAGCTTTATAAACAAGAATAGCATGAACATGAACAGTAGGCTTGCTGATTGTAGTGGGGGTTGGGGAAAAGTAAAGAAAGGTTTGGTTACAGTAGAGTGTTAGAGCAGGCCCTTGGCAAACATTATCTTGAACATGACATGGTCGTTAAATGCTGGTTTATGTAACAGCCAGCCCATGAGTGAGTTAACACTCGAGATGTTGTTCCAGCATTTCGTATTTCTGAATATATATATGCAAAAACCATATATTCTGTGTCAAAAAAATACAGCCTGTAGTTTGCAGCACTTCATAATTAGAGGTAGCTCAAAAGATAATGCAGATCTCTTCGCAGTTCAGTACCTCATCTGTTCATGGCACTATTCATCTTTACAGTGACAGCAGCAACTTCCTCTTCCTTCATTGTACAGAGTAAAAAAGGGACCTTTTTTCTCACACTGATCTCAGGTGTCACTGACACAATAAAGCCATGCAGGTAGGGCCGGGTGGACCAATCAGAGGTTGACAGAGCACACTGTTAGGGGTGTGTGCGTGTGTGTATGTCTTGGGGAGGGGGACAGCCTGACACCAGTCAATGTGGCAGTCATATTATGAGCATCTTAATGTAACAGGGAGGGGTGGAAAAATTAATGGCTCAGTTTGAAACCTATGACAAAAGCAGGATGAATGGGGGTCAACACTACACCCAGTGTCATCTTGTTTTAATGGATTGTTTTCCTCCTGTATGTGTTTACCCTCTCAGTTCCAAACAGTCTGCTGCCAGTGTGAGACGATTGGAGCAAAAGCACTAGTGAGATCTTTAACGAAAAAGTAGGCTACTAGCCATTACCTTTAAAATTATTTACTCATAGTTGGTTACATGTGCTTACAAATGACACAAAATATTTATTTTTTGCCTTCACTGTCAAGAAAAAAAACCTTTTCAGAAGAATTGGGAATAATTATTAACCACTGTTGCTGTTAGTCCATTCGCCATGATTTTCTCACAATGTAAAGGGTAGCTGTTTTCAAATGGTGTAAAAAAAAAGTTCAGAGATTTTACAATAACAGCAGCTTTATTCTTATGGCACTTTCCTGCTGGCATATCAGTCTCAGAATGCAGGTGTTGAAAGCAGATATTTGTATAATGAATGATACAAATTTTCCCATATGCTGGACCTTGTTTGTCACGTTGCTCCCAGTGTGCATCATTACCAGACAGTGTTAGAACACCAGTGATCAGCCCAGCACTGACGGGTAAGATGTGCCCTGAGAGCAGAGAGTTAACATCACCGCTTAATCATTAAATGCCACTTATCATCTTACCATGCTTTCCTTAAGACAGAGGATGCTTTCATCTTCAGAGGATGCTTGATTTAAGAATGATTTCTTTTATTCTATTGGAATAGTGTTTGTATTTATACATACATACATTTTATGTATCGAAAGTGATTTTAATGATGTCTGTGGAGAACCATCTGCATCATTACCAGGCAGTATTAGAGAAGGCTATGACATCCAAAACTGCCTCGTAAGATGGAGATGACCATCCTTATAATCATTTCTCTGTTGGTGTCTCACACAAATCTTGAGAAATGTTTAGTTATCTGGGCATTTCTGTTCATATAAACCACCCTGTTTTGTGCAATCAATTGGTAAATGAGTGGGGTATCCTATATACCAAAGCAAAATTCTGTGAGGTGTTTGTTAAATTTCCACTCCTGTCCACATTGGTCACTTACTGTTATTGCTCTTTATGTTATTATCTTGAATAACTTCTATATACTGCAAATAATAAACCTTGACCAAAAGATATAATGCATGCTAGGGCTACTGAAAATGTGGTCTGCAAGTTAGCCCCTCGGGACATTTGATTTGGCCCACCAGAAAGTCACCCTAACTCCACCCCCTCATACAATGAGAGGACAAATTTATTATGCTTATACTATATATAAAACTTATTCATTTCTCATTTACCTTTTAGAATTGAACTTCCTATGACAAAACGTTTATCCACCCCTGTTGTATACATTTTCAGTGTGGATGGATGCTGGTCCAGTTCTGCCCAGACCATGGAGGCAACTCTGAACCCTTTAAACCCTACAGGCCTGTATGTGGGCTCACTTACAATTCAACTGCAATTGCTCAGTCTGACATATTAGTTTAATAGTAGTTACCAAGTAACTTGTAATAGTTATTGAATAATGTCTTACTATGAATGACTGAACAAGAGTCCTGAAATGTAAGGGTTAACTTTAGGTCTGTATTATTATTATTATTGTTGTTGTTGTTGTTGTTGTTGTTAAAATACAATCCTGTTAAATGTAATTGCAAGTTCTATGTTTTATAGATTTATCTTTTAAAGCTGTTCTGAACCAGTGAGTCCCCACGACCCTGAGGGAGAAGCAACTTAGAAAATGGATGGATGGATGGATGGATGAACCAGTGAGTATAAACAAGATAAAACTTCACTTTAAGGCTGGTTATAAAAAAAAACACTAAAACGTTAAAAACATTAAAATGTTCATGTTAAATGTTAATTTTATTCCCATTTTATATAGTTTTTTCTTTTTTTTATTTTCTGAACCTGCTTCAGTTCATGTAGAACCTCCCATTATCAGCACTTTATTAAATATAACCATGTTGTATTTGTAAGATCACACCTACCAACTCATTTCAAGAGTACCTGAGCCTAATTAGCACTGAAGTGTCCCTGGGGCAACCATCACCTTAGAGAGATCGCCAGGGATGTTTAAACTCACAAGAGCTAACCTAGTTGCTTGCATCTTCATCAAAACAAAAGTGTGTCTGTTGTATGCAGTGCAGCCTTTGCATCAGTCTGTTGAAGTGGCAATGAAAGTGCTTAGTCATGCCTATCAAAATGGCACCTTTGTCACCTGCACCTGAGGCCGCAACTGACTGACCTCTAACCTGTACGTACTTATCAGAGGAGTTACTACTGAAGTCAGACTCAAGGAACGTCATACATGGTCATAGTAGAACAATCTGATACAAATAAGGAGTCCTAATACTAATAGTTCCATGTTTCTTTTCTCTGGTAAATTTGCACGAGTCATCAAGAAAATACCTCATTCTCTTTCTGTCTCGCTCTCTTATTCTCTCTGCATCAAATGGTGACAGGTGCTTACTTAGTCCCCTCACTAATTATAACAATAAAACATGATTGGACAGGCCTCTGCAGTGTTTTTGAAGCTAGTTGAAGGGACAAAAGCCCAAATGAAATTGGGCAGTCTATAGTTTCAGATCAAAAGTTGTTAAAAAATAAAAGATTCAAAATTCTAATTTTAAGAGCTTCATATTGTTCAGTGCGTCAATGCCTACGAGCATTAAACCACTTCAGTCATACACCGTATGTTCTCTGTTTAGTATCTAAACAAATAAGTTCTCATTTTCTTTCTGTGTGTTTCGAACTGACCCAACAGGTTTGTCAGGTCATGGATATTAATCTGTTAAACGTCTATGTTGCCATGAATTAATACACAAATCTAAATCTTATACAATCATTTTATCCAAGATTCTTACACTAATTGGTACTACTTACGATATTTTAGCTTTATCTTAAATTTTACACTGCATGCTCACTTACACAAAACTCATGTAAACAATCCTTTTGGTAACATTATTCAAAATGTAGCAGAATTATAGAAATGAATTGTAATTAAGTTACCCTGTTGATTCTCGTTGTGGTCATTCAGTATGCAGCTGTGAACAAGAGATGCCATTGTGTTGCCGCGCCGCGCTGCTTCAGCCAAAGACGCTCACTTCCTGCTCCTTCCATTTGCTGAAGGACCGACTGCTCCTTCCATGTTGGCCAAAAGTTCACAAACCAGTTTCAGTTGACCTGCTGATGTTGTTAGGAGAATGAAAGAGTAGAACAATAGAGGTGGAATCTCAAGCACTACTAGAAACTCAATCTCCTTAAGCTCCTGAAGCGAAGAAACTGCCTCTACAAAAAGATCTGGCTTTTCAGGTACACCTTGGAGCCCTGCCCAGGTATCATTTTCACATTGTGGCCAATCCTTGGGCTCCATGCACACACAGGTGTGTCTCAGGTCCTGTGATTGGTCAGGTGACCGGAGAAACCCAAAGTGTATGAGGTAAGCCTTTACGAAACCACGCCTCTTACCAGTGCTCTCTAGCTCAGGGCACAATGTGTCTCAGAGCACAAGTCATACAGAATCATTTGTATTTCAGGATGTTTTCGCATGGGAAGAATGACAATGAGCTGCTCTAAAACCACTTCGAGTGTGTATAACATGACTAATTACAAAGGAACATGAGTGAAAGAATGGAGATTTAGTGTGAAATGCCCACCTCTATAACACTGTTTTGAGTCAGTGAATTAATTGTTAAAAATTTCAGTCCTCTGTTGCTCTAAAATATTGAATTCATATGGATATTTATTATTCAGTAATTACATGGAAATGTAACATTTATTTTTATGAGTGTATAAGATTGATGGAATAATGTTGCTAATGGGTCCAAAACTACAGGATATTTCACAAGGATTATGATTGCTTAAAAAAAACCTCCCACCTAAACAACAAGACCTTCAGTTATAAGCCACTAAACCTCATAGCATGACACACAAATTCAAACAAAACTAAGTTTTTAACAGATTAAGACCACTATTCTGATTGTTTATGTGATTAAAGTGTACAGTTAGTCTGAGTATAGAGCTGCATGCATTTATTTTTATGTGTATAGTATAGAATAGGGGTGCCCACACTTTTTTTCTTTGGAGGCCAAAGTGCAATGTTTGTGGTGGGCAGAGGGCCAAAAAGGCAAAACATTATAGAAACAAAAAGGTGAGTATTTTTTAAATCAAGTTTTAAAAAATATTTTTTGTAATATTACACAAAATGATGTACTAAAATGCTTACAATTTTAAAAGGAATTTGCAGTACAAATTTATTCTGAAATGTCCCACACTCACACTGTGATGTTGTTAACTGTGTATTTCTTCCTGGCAGGTAGTAGAGTATTTTGATGATCACCTACTTTTCAACGTATGTGAAGTGCTTCAAATAGCTCATTTTAAAGCTCAATATTCTTTAAGGTAAACATATCAGACCAGTGTAATGAAAACAGTTGAAAATACCCAATGAGAGGTACCTAATAAACTGGCAGCCCAGTGCCTTCTCACTTAGTAAAATGTCTGTTACTGCTGCATATTTTTTATTTTGCTGACGTTACTATGAAACATGAGTGCATAATAAGCCACAGACATGCCTGAGAAGTTAGTGTGGCTAGTCTAACCATGACAGCTGACATAAGAAATAATATTTCCTTGTTCCCATCTGCTGCGATGGACTGGCGATTTGTGCAGGGTGTTTCCTGCCTTCTAACCAATGACTACTGGGATAGGCTCTAACAACCCCACAACCCAGAAGGATAAGTGGAATAGATAGTGCGCGTGTGTGTGGGTGTGTGTGGGTGTGTGTGTGCGTGTGTTCCCATCTGTTCTCAATATTACTATAACGAGTCAACATGTTTACACATCATTCACTAATCAGAATACATTAATACCTTGTATAAAAGATCCTTATGATACCGTCTTCCTCTCCAGCCTGTATCTTTGCCCATACTGCTCTACAGGCAACTGCTCAACTTTTTATTTTTTTATACATATGTGCAGAGATTAGGCCTACATATATGATATTCACAGGAATGACAATACCACACAGAATACACTGATATCATCACTATTGACTGTTAATTACAAAAGTATATACAATATGTAATTATCACAATAAAATTTGTCACAATACACTTTCCTTAGTACATCGCAGATATCTTCAGTATTTACCTTTTTTCAATACTGCCCAAATGGATCCTTCATAAAAAACAGAGATTTAGACCAACTATAGAGAACATGTAAACATCAACAACCACTGGTGTTTATTTAAAACAGCATAATAATAAGGAGCCAATTGAATATTAGCTTTTTCATATAACTTTTCATGTTTTTTTATTTTAAAACTAATTGTTATGATATGGATTGTCTATCATGAAGATATTACTACATGTATGTTGCATTTTTGTCATATTGCCCAGCTTTAGTTCTGTTCATATGTTTAACTAAGAATTCTATGTGTTTACAAATTGGATGGAACGTCTGGGTTTACCCTGGGACACAATTCAGGGTTGTAACCCAGGTGACAGTTGGCTGTTCTCCTTTCTTCTGCTCCTGCGGCCTGCTAATGAGCTCCCTGATGCTGTTTTCTGTGGCAGGAGAGAGGTGGGACACTGGGATCAGCTGGCTATCAAAGCAGCCTCCAGAGAGCTCATGCAATACAGCAACAACAAAACAAGCAACTGCCTCCACCTCCACCACCACTCAACCTACTCGTGCAGAGAGAGAGAGAGAGAGTGTGAGGGTGAGAGGGAGTCCATGGGGAGATGTAACCTGAGGGATTACTGATCTTAAGGAGTTGTCAGGGCTCTCTTGCTCACAAACACTCCTTTGTCCCTTAGTTTGTTTCATCACTTTCTCCTCTGGGTAGGAGTATGGAATAATGTGTGTGAGATCTGTGGTGAAAATGCGTATAGGCAATGAGTGGCTATCAGGAAAAAATAACTGGTGATCCTGAACATAATAAGGCTGTGTGGCAAATCACTATTTTACAGTTTTGTTCCCTGTGTGTGTATGTCAGATACACATAGGTGTCAACCTCTAGATAAAGTAACCCATATATTCATAACTTTCAAAAGGTGTTCATTGATACCCATATAGCATAATATCAGACATAAATGGCACTAAACTGTACAAACAATATAAATGGTCTTTCAAAGGTGCAACAATGTTGTTAAGTACCAATTGTGTACTTTAAATGAGTTTTAGAGGTACACTTCATTTTTTACATATTTTCATAACTCTTTTTAAAACTGTAGTCTGAGTCAAGACAGAGTGTGTAGAGTTTAAAATGCAGTTTCATGCAGTCAGTGCATCTTAATAAACTAATAATTACACCAGAATACAGTACAGTTACTTATATTTACTAACTAAAGGTATTGAAGATGTGCCCTTGAGAGGTACCACCCCAGTGAGTTGAGGGTACCACCCCAATGACAGTTTTTTCTGAATATTTACATTTCAAATATTAAACATTAGCAACAACAACAGTTCCTCCAGTATTGATGTTGTTTACTGTAATATATTCCCCTGGCAGTAATATGAATTACTTTAAACAAAATAAGAAATGTACCTAATTTGAAAGTTATCCAACCAAACTCTCAAACAGCCTCTCACTGTTAAATACACAATCAACAGAGAGTGAGAAATTGTGAGATGGGGGAGCAAATCTATCTTGCTTAATGCATCTTCATGTCTCGATGGTTTTCCTTCCTTACAACAATATGATGGTTTCATAACACTTTCAGTTTTGGTGAGTTTTCGCTTTTATTTTACATGAGTGATAATATCTCACGTATCTTTCATATGTGACAATATCAGTTTTGTTCTAATGTTTCTATAAATTTCCAATAAAACACAACGTGAGAAACAAATCTGAATTATTTATGTTAATTGGCCAAAGTTAATGGGTATGCCAGCCTTATACAGCCATATACTCCCAAAATTGCAAAATAAAAATGTATTTAATACAGGTAAACCATATGAGTGGACACATATGGAGAGATTTCATTCTCAATTAACTGAAATGGTTAAATAAATGTTAAAGCAACTGTTTAGTTCATAAACAGAACAGCCCGTATGTTTTTCTGGCAAGGCCTTGCATGCCTCTGGCTAGATATCAGAGTGTGGCCTATCACTGAAGGCATAATTTGTTATTCTGTCCTGGCCATAGTCTATAGCAAAATCAGAGATTATGTATTTATGTCTACCAGTGGAAAATGGTATTTTAGCTTAATTCACCATAGATCAGTGTACAGATGAATGCAAACGTTTGAATTGTGGTGGTCGGATGATATGTTCTGTTGATTTTCTAAATGAACAATGAGTTAACACATCCTTTACGTAAAAATATACCATTTATCTGCAAATGTGACATTTCTTTTGCACAGGCTGAATTTTTTCTCTTCATTTTTTCCAGTATATTAAATTCCACAAATAAATAGAAATTGTGCATTAAAATGTGTTCGCTGTAGAGCATGTGAGCTTAATTTTACTGCAACAATTCCTACTTTGACCAGACGTGCCCAAACCTTTGCATATGACTGTAACTGTACAACAGCTTCTGTGTTAAGGTCATTGCAACCCACAACATAGAGCATCTGATAACATCAGTCATTTTTCATGATGTTCCTTATGAGGTTTACTGACAGCGATGCCATATGACTCATGGTGCATATGTGATGATACTGTTAACACATTTGTATACCCCTGCGGCACATACTGGATATACTGCATCCACAGGTTTTATAGAAGCTTCCCTTGAGGCATCCGAGCATGTTTTATGGAATTCTGGGTCAAGTCCATAGTTCATCTAACCTTCACCTGGATTCCAATGTGTGGACTGGGCTTGACACACCTGCCTAGCCCTGGGCCTCGGCATACCATTCCACCAGTATAGTGGGTCATCAATATGTCTCATACTTCCATGAACCCCACTGCTCACTGAATCTTACTGTTGCTTTTCTGGTTCCTAAGGAATCGAGTAAAATCTGCTGGATGCTATCCATTGTTGGTAGATTTGTTTGGGGTGAAATAAATTACTGCATCAGTCGGTCTTCTAACTATATACTTTTGCTATGGCATTTAGATTAGCCTGAATGTATTGAATCAGTCTCAGAGACTAAATTGCTTCTTTAGTTTTGCTCTTTGAGCTACAAGACTAATGAAGCTAATAAATAATAGAAGCTTAAAGTCAATGATTTAGTATTGTGCAAACTGCATGCCTTACTGATTACACACTTTTCTGAAACTGACGTACTCTTCTAAAAATATATGTTGTTCTAAAATATATATGTTGCAGGTAAAAACAGTAGAGAAAAGCAAGGTTGGTTGGCATAGGTTTCACTCGCTGCCGTATATCCCAGGCACCATACATTAGGACATCACAGCTGGTAACAAACGAAAGCTGACTCTCTTAGCTAAAAATACAGACACTTTCAATGTCAGAATGGATTTATTAGATAACATAATAAGTCATTATAAACAATCTTTTTCTCTGTAGTGAATTAAATATAGTTAAGTTAAAATAACATGGAAGTTTTTTTTAATCATATTTAATACATAAAAAGATTGAGTTCAGAGATGAAAATATCATCATATAGCCTAATGCTGCACACAACTAGTTGTGTTATTTAGTTGCTGATGTGTGCAGTGTATAATAAATTGTATAATAAATTTAGCTCTACACAAGCCAGTGCATGTGTCAAAATCATGTTTCATTCAACCTCTCCCACAGCATGTGGCAGACACCACATGGCCCCCTAAAGGTTTAGCAGTCCTGGCAGCCCACACAGTCCAAACAAAGTCTCTGAGATGCTCAGGGGCATGTTGCCCCCACTGCGGTTTCTTTGCGTCCATAGACCACCCCTGTCTGCAACTGGGAGCCACCTCCTCCTTCTCATGTTGACTTAACTGCCAGTGACAGACTTGGGCTGGATGGTCATCATTTCCCAGTTGTCTAGTGTGCCATTCTCAGTTTAATGGAGCACACCTGGACATAGCAGCGACACCGATGAGCCAGTGTCAATGAACGCAGTGAGCCGTTTCCTGTCTATGCAGTACTCGACTCAAAGTCTGCACGCCCGCTCCTGCTCAGGATTCCTCTGCTGCGTAGTGTGTTGCTTGCTGGAGTTTTTGTGCACTGAGGATGAGTTCTGCCTTCTCTGTCCCAGCAATGGCTGCTTGAAGGCTGACTGGTGTGGTGTGGTGCACATGCCATCTCAGCTCCTTCCAGTATCCTAATGCCAGATTCTCCTGCACAGCCTTCTTTAACTCTGGGTATGATATGCCTGCCGAACCATCATACTCAGTTTCGCTGCCAGAACACTTATCCGCTCTCCCTTTAATCTCCTTCTGTCAGGGAGTAGCTTCCAGCCTGACTGCTGGCACCTGCCTGACCCACCACTGAAGAGCCATGTTTACCGTCACTAGATGATCATGTTACCCCACTGGCAGGTCCACAAGCACCTGAAGTACTTTCCCCTAAAGGGCCAGGCAAAGATGTATCATGAGGACCGTTGCCGTCCAGCTGTAGTCAGTACTCAACAATCATTACTCCCTTCCAACAGTCTCGCTCGTTTTCACCTTTATTTGCTGATGCACCACTCAAATCTTTGCTGCTTGGAAGTGCTATTCCACTTCTGACACCATTGTGAGGTCCGCAATAAAAAAAGAGGCCTGGGTTTTCTGCCCAGGCATAATGCTCTTTTAATGAACTAAGAAAGGAGGCCTGTGAAACACAGCAAGAATATTTTCTATCTATGGTAGACACACAAGCTACTAACTACACCCGCAGCCGAACACAATCAAACCCAGGCAACACACACACACTAATATTAAACTAACAAATAGTAATACTAACGACGACAACAAGAAACGCCTTCTTCGCGGAGCGAGGAGGCTCGTGCAGGCACAGCTTTGCATACCACGCCCCCTGAGCTCCTCCTGAAACATGGAACATGCAGCAGATGCCACAATACAGCTGATTGTCATTTCTGCTAACTAGAAATAATATATTTTAAAAGTACCTCTTTAAAACATTCTGTTGTGTTTATGTATTTGCTTTTCCAGTTTTTCAACATAGAAAACCTAAAAGTTCCACCACCTTACGGAGTGTAACGTTCAGAGCTTCAGAATGTTTTTGTCGGTCAAGAATTATTTTACTGGACATTTTTCTGAGAGTTCCCCCTGATGAGCTAGAAAAATGCCAACCAATCGCTTTCTGCTGTAGAAGCCATTTGAAGCCTGTTTTTTGTTTATTTGTACATAAAAACGATTATTTTGCCACTTTTTACATATACCAGGGTGCAACATGGTGTCAGAAACCACACAAGCCAGTCTGAATGACATGATTTAACAACTACACACCGTCTAAGGCAAGTATGATAGTTTAGGCATGCAGTTTAATGCTAATAGATGAGATATATGTTTATATTACTTTGCAGCACGAGCCTCGCAGCTCCAGTGCAAAATTAACTAGCTTAGAGAGTTTGCACACTAAACATGCCAGTACGTGCCATTTCCGGGCGGCGGAGTTGCCACTTCTTGATGCCAGATGCCACTTTGGGACTGAACCCCTGCAGCGTGTGTTAGCTGCTCGACTATATTTGGTGCAAAGGGAACAGCGGTAAATGTGCCCTATTTTTGCCCTAACTATCGCTTATGCTAAGCTAACTAAGACTCCGACTGTGTCCAATCCACAAATCTAACAGCAGGTGGCGCTGCGCTGTGTTCAGCTCTGAGTGCTGCTGAGCTCTCGAAGAAAACAGTGTACGACACACCCCTGGGATCAGATCAGCCGCTCTGGTGTCCTTCAGCTCTGACTGGCAGCCTTTATTTCACTAAGGTAACAACTGTTACATGATATATTGTTATTTATTTTTATCATTGGAAGAACCGGCATATGAAATGATTGTTTAGCTTCATCTGTGTTGAAGCGAGGTGGCGTTTTCTCCACACTGCGTTTAGCCGGGTTGGCAAGGTAACGGTCAGTCTGCCCATCTGCATCCCTGGCTGTGTTATTAAGGCCAGGTAATGGATTATGTGATGTGCCTCGTTTACTTCGTTAGTAAAGTAACAGCATTTAAGCACACGGGGGCCGTTTTAGTCATTCAGTGTCACTGAAACGGGTCTGTCACGTGAAAACGTCCTCCCGTCCTCTGTGGATCAGTTTAGACCGGTTTATTTCCAGGCTGTGCTGTTTCCGCACTGAGCCTCTGTGGTTAGTTTTATTTCCAAACTGGGGCTTTATGGATATATTTATTTTCAAACTGAGGCTCTATGGATCAATTATCTCTCGGTCTAATTTCCTTGTCCGTCGTTGACATTAATATCTCGTGCGACCGAAATTTGTTCGCCTGTCCAGAGGATTAAACGCCACCATGTCTGACAGAAGAGATTTAGTCATAGAGTGCGACCGGACCGCGAGTAAGACAAATCCATTGAATGATTAGCCTTCATGGACTAAGACTGTGTCCAGCTGTTTGTTGCATGAGTCAGATGTGCTGTGCTCCAGACTCCTTTTGGAAGAGGGGAGGGAGAGTGTGAGAGGGTGAGGGAGTGTGTGAGTGGGTGTGTGAGTGTAAAGACCCGTGAGTGACAGAGCTTAATCGAATTAGTGCTTAGGCCTAAGCGTTGCCTGCAGGTACCAAAGCAGAGAAGAGGCAGGTCTGTGTTTGAAAATGATATTGTTGATATTGCTAACATTCAAATTCATGATATTTTCCAAAAACAGTCGTGTTAAATACTAGGTGTCATTTATTAAGCTATTAACTATTAATTATTATTAAGTTATAACAATTATTAATAAAGCTAATGAGTTATTTCTGAGTACTGGCAACTTTTCCTAAAAGAATGTCTTACAAACCTGACAGCTTGTTTTGATTGGACTATTTTGTCCAGTTTTCTTCTTTTATGACACCAAAGGATACTAAAAAGATATAAAGCACATATACAGAAAAAATAAATCTCTATATGTTTCTCAGTCATAAGAGATAGGTTTGTTTCTAAAGTTCAAATACTTACTGTTTCCATTCAATGTAGGAAGAGAACATGTGTATCTGACAGGTTAGAGGATTACACCAAGCTGACAAATGTACAGGCTGAGCTAAAGCCCTTCTTAAACAATGACCTGTAAATGCACAGGGTTTGTTTCCAAAAAAGTCAGGGTGCTGTGCAAAATATGAATAAAAACAGGATGTAATGATGTGCCAGTAACATGATAGGGTACAAAAAGAGCCTCCCAGAGGCGCTCAGATCGAGTCTTTCAGAAGTAAATATAGGGAGGGGTTCACCATTCTGTGAAAGATTTTGAGGGCAAATAATGTATCTCAACATAAAATAGCAAAGAGCTTGGGTATTTCATCACCTAATGTCATTACCAGATTCAGAGAATCTGGAAAAATCTCAGTACGCAAGGGACAAGGCTGAAAACCAATACTGGCTGACTGTGATCTTTGGGCTCTTGGGCAGCACTGCATTGAAAACAGTCATGCTTCTGCAGTGGAAAGCACTGTATGGGCTCAGGAACATTTCCAAAAACCAATGCCTGTGAACACAGTTTGTCGCCACTTCCACCAATGCAAGTTAAAACTCCACCATTCAAAGAGGAAACCATATATAGGCAGCATTGCAGATGGACTGAGGCAAAGTGGAAAAGTGTCCTGTGATCCGACAAATCAAAATTTGAAATTCTTTCTGGAAGCAATGTATGCTGCGTCCTTCAGGCTAAAGAAGAGACACATTTTGGAACAGCGTCTGCTGTGGTCCATGCTGCACATGGCAAGGGTGACTTGCACGTGTAGGCACCATTAATGCTGAACAATAAATACAGGTTTTGGAAGAACACATGCTGCCATCTAGATGACATCTTTTTCAAGGATGTCCTTGTATCAACAAGACAATGCCAAACCACATTCTGCACATGTTACAACAGCATGGCCCTGTAGTAAAAGAATATGGGTGATAAAATGAAAAGTATGCCTGCCGTCCAGAGTTGTCACCCAATGAAGACATTTGGTTCATAATGGAAAGAAAAATGCGTCAGAGAAGACCCCGAATGGTTGAACAGTTGAACGGCTCCGTTTTCAAACAAGAATGGGAAAACATTTCACCTTCTAAACTACAACAGTTGGTCTCCTCAGTTCTCAAACGCTTACAATGTTGTTAAAAGCAGAGGTGATGAAACACAGTGGTGAACATTCCCCTGTCCCAACTTTTCTGAAAGGTTGCTGATATCAAATTCAAAATGGGCATATAGTTTTCAAAAAACAATAATATTTCTCAGTTTCAAAACTTGATGTTTTGTCTTGACTTGTTGTTTTTGTACTATTTTCAATATAGGGTTTAAATCATTTGCACATGACTGCATTCTGTTTTTAATTTACATTTTACATGTTTCACCTTTTTTGGGAAAAGGGTCATACATAAAGAGGGTGGATTAAATGTTTTGATGAAAGTTAGACCTTTTAATATGAGTGAAGAGATTTTAACATGAGTTGTATATCCATACTGACTTTTACAGTGTACTGTAAAGAGCATGTGCTCATTTGCCAGTCACAGAATTGGCTAGGCCTTAAATGCCTCTGGCTAGTTATTAGTTTACCAACTCAGACAAGGCTTAAAGTGGGCTATGATTGCAGGCTTAATTTGCTTTTTTTGTGTCCTCGGTACAAGTAGCCGATAGTATCAATAGCAAAGCTACAGATTATGTAATTGTCATTGTCAGTGGAAAAGTTAATTGAACATTCAACATTACAGCTGGCTCAGAATTCAGTGTGACAAAATGTATTTTTTTGTGGTTTTAAAGTAAGTAGACATTTATACAAACTTGTATTGTTAATCTTATATCGTATATAATGTTTTAATCTACTCCATTGGTGTTCTTTTTCAGCAACATGTCCATCTTGAAGATCCATGCTCGTGAAATTTTTGACTCCAGAGGAAACCCCACAGTAGAAGTGGACCTTTACACAGAAAAAGGTGATTGTCCGTCTTTACAAGAGTATTGAATTGTTCAGAGCGGTGTTGATGTTAATGTATTAAAATTTGTCTTTCATTAAAATTTTGTCTGTTACAATGTATTTTATATTGGTCTCCTTTTTTACTGATCTGAACTCTGCTTTTTACAGGCCTGTTTCGAGCTGCCGTTCCTAGTGGAGCATCCACTGGCATTTATGAAGCTTTGGAACTGAGGGACAATGATAAGTCACGCTACTTGGGCAAAGGTGTGTAAGAGCACACAGGCACATTTGCTGTAATAAATAACAAAATATTCTGAAAGTTAATGGTGCTGATAATAAAATTAGGGTTATCAGTGGTGTTATAATAGGTTAGACTTTGGGATTTTAAATTATATGATTTTATATCATGATGCTATACATGATTTTATTTCTGTCTGAGAAACTGAATTGCATGTTATTGATAAAACTATTACCAAAAATTTGGCATTTAAACTTTATTAAAATAAGCAGTAAATGCCGTAAACCATTGATGGATAAGACATAAGGCTTTTCCTGCGAAGTTGCTCTTTGGTAGATCTCACATTTCTCACCACAGTGGTATATTTGTGGTTAGTGAAGATTCTGTTGACATAAAGATTTCTTCATTGTGTAGTGTAAATCATGATAAGCTCTGTTAATGGAACAATCTTAACTCTTTAAACAGTTTTAATACCGTTTTTACCCAGCCCCAGTTATGTACTGTATGTATGTGGAACATGTAAATATTTTATGCTGTGTTTGTTTTGTTTCCCAATGCAGGTTTTTTTTCATTTTTTGTTTATTAGACTGGAAATAGAGGCTCATTAGATATACTGATTATTTATTGGGACCAGCTTTTTGTTACCAGGTAACTGTAATGAGAGTTCATGGAATTTCAGCATGGTGAATGAAAAGCAAAATCTGCGTTTTGTTTAAGGATGATCAATTACACCACACTATTCACTGCATGCCTACTGATCTGAAATGCTGGTTGAGCATCTAGCCTTTACTTGAGCTGCAACTGACAGAGATAGACATGGGATGATTGATGGTGGATTATACTGGTACTTGGGGTGTTGTATTTAATTAATCATCTTTAAGGAATCAGATGGAATGAGGTGGAGTAGAGTGAATCCTCCAAGGCCAATTAAATTAGCTCTTAATGTGTGATCACTAAGTGCATGCAAGTGAAGAGGGTTGATACTGGCATGTGCTTATGACTGCATTCATCCAGTTTACATCTAGACACCTAGACCTTTCTATAAGCTCTTTATATACCCAGACTTTCTATGGCTATGAGCACACTTTTGTAGTTAATATATATATATATATAAATAATCTTGCATAATTTCTGCAACTGCAACTTTTTTCTTTCCCCCCTCTGTATCATCCAATGCTCTGTTTAGTGCTTTGTTTATCTATGCACTCTAGGTGTCTCAAAGGCTGTTGAGCATGTCAATCAAACAATTGCACCAGAACTGATTGCTCAGGTAGGTGATTTTTTTTTATTTCCCACCAAAAAAGAATTTGCTCATCTTTGTTGTTAGTTACAGGATTGTGCAAAGGTCAGATATAATCCCTCATTTATTTGATGTCATTTATTTGTTAAAGATTAAGTGCAAGTTTTTGTTTTTTTTTGCATGAGGAGAAAAAGCAGGAAACATTTACATTATTTACTTATAAATTATACATTTATAAAATGTATGTAATTGTTTCTATGTCTTTATTACAGCTTCCATTCTTTTCAGGAAACTTGCTTTCAGTTTTTAAAAGAAATCCACAAGTCAGATTTTTACACTCTCCAAAGTTTAGTCTTAGAAGTTGGTTGCATTTTCATACATTCAGTGATGTTGAAGTGAAGTCTGGTTTCTGATGTGGTCAGTCCATTTTTCTGAAATTATCAGCAGCTTCTTTGTTTGAGTTGCAAACTTTCTTTTTTTTTCTACTTCCTTTACTCAGTAACAGCTTTTTGACGGCTACATTTTGAGACCCACCGCATCACAGTGGGAGGATGGTCAGAAATACCTGTGAATTGCTTCAGAACTGAAGCAAGAGTAGAGCTTGTTTTTCCTTATCCCTCAGAGATGAAAGCTTTAATTATAGTTTATCTGATGATGACAGTTTTGGTGGTCTACTAGGTCTTGTCTGGTTGGTGGGAGTCCCACCTTCTAATGATTTTTGAGTGTTTATTGTACTGAATGTACTGTATGTTTTCACTTTTTTCCTTTGATTTTCTCCATCTTTATGTAATTGGATTACCTTATATCTCCTCAGACATATCTCCTGAAAAAAAATATTAACTTGAGTTTAATGGCTATTTTGACTAGAAATTAAAAGCATGAAAGGTGGTCACTGACTTTTGCATATTATTTTTTATTCTTTTGCTCTTTTCTAGGGATTCTCTGTAGTTGAACAAGAGACGATTGACCAGTTCATGCTAGAACTGGATGGAACAGATAACAAATGTAAGCTGTGCATGAAGTTACACAGAAAGTCACACAGTGCTTGGTTTGCTCTACAGGTGTTTTATCTAAAATTAGTGTGACACATATGAACATTTAAAATGTTTAAAACAGTTGGTACTGATCTCAGATGAGCTACTACAAGAATAACCAAGGGGTGTAGGAGTTCTTCTTTTAAATCTTCAGTCATATCTGTCTGCATGTCCTTCTCTTTCCCATCTCAGCTAAATTTGGCGCTAATGCCATCCTGGGTGTGTCCCTGGCTGTTTGCAAGGCAGGAGCTGCAGAGAAAGGTGTTCCACTGTATCGCCATATTGCTGACCTTGCAGGAAATCCAGAGGTCATCCTGCCAGTTCCGGTGAGGAGAGAAATCTGATACACTGTTGACTCTAAAACAAAACAGTTTTTTAATTGTTCAGATATGCATGCTAATGTTCCAGAAATTGAAATCAGTGTTTTCAATAAAATAAAACCTGTTTAGTTGCACATAAACTGATTCTAATATGTTTGTCCTGTGCAACTTTACGGGTTTTAAATAATTAGCAGGAAGCTGTAAATAAAATGGAGAACTTTTAGATGTATCCAGAATGGTGTATGGATCTGGAGATAATTGTAAAATGTAAGTGGTGATCAAATCTTGAGGCAGATACCAAAAATATTGGTAACATATTTGCTAATTCATATCAGGTAATACATGTGAATATTGTGAAATATTTACAGCTGCAGTTCCTAAATGTTTCCTGACCTGCTGTGTTCCTCAAGGCGTTTAATGTGATAAACGGTGGCTCCCATGCGGGTAATAAGCTGGCCATGCAGGAGTTCATGATCCTGCCAGTGGGAGCCAGTAGCTTTAAGGAGGCCATGCGCATTGGTGCTGAGGTATACCACAACCTGAAGAACGTCATTAAAGAGAAGTATGGCAAAGATGCCACCAATGTGGGAGATGAGGGTGGATTTGCCCCAAACATCCTGGAGAATAAAGAAGGTAGTAGACGTAATCACAAAAAGTGCTATTGCAGCACTGTGTATAATGCTAAATTAAAGCTGATGAAAGCTAACTGCAATATCTCTGTGTGCCAAAGCGCTGGAGCTTCTGAAGAGTGCCATCAGTAAAGCAGGATACACAGAAGAGATTGTGATTGGCATGGACGTGGCAGCATCAGAATTCTATCGTGATGGAAAATATGATCTGGACTTCAAGTCACCTGATGACCAAAGCCGTTACATCAGCTCTGATGAGCTTGGGGATCTTTACAAAAGCTTTGTGCAGGAATATCCAGGTACTAGTGCTTTGATCAGGCCTGAAAGTTTGATCCAAACCCATATATTCTGAGAAATTCTTTCCACAAGTTTTTAATCTTGTCTGTAGGCCAACAGATATCTTTGAACCTTACTGAAGGCTGAATAAAGCTCCACATTCCTAATCATAATATCTGTTCAGTTTCTTGATAATGAGTGACAGGGACAGCTTTAATTAGATCATCAATAAACAAAATTAAAAGATGTAAAAAAAAAAAAAAGATCAGCAAAATATTTGAAAAAATTCGTAAGAACCCAACACAACTAATCCTGTTAATCCTATCCCATCAGGTTCAGTCAGAAATTTCAAGCTGTGACAGCTACTCTTGCTACTACTGTTCTTGCTGTTCTAAATCTTTAGCTCAGAGTTGTTGATTTTGCTCATGCTAAAAAAATAGATGTTAAATTTCAATCAATTTATCACTCTATTTTTAGCTTTAATTTGTTCAAGGGACCGATATCATGAAAAAGTCATTTTCTTTTTGCAAATAATAGGGGGTGATATAGTATGAAAAAATGTGTGAAAAAATCTTCCATTCACTCTTCACTCCATACAGTGGCCATTAGTGGAAACTAAGCAATAAAACAGCTGTTTTGAATTCATTGTTTTTGTGATCTCACAAAAACCAACACATATATGTATGTCCACCTATTCAGCCTGCTACAGTTTTGCTCTATCCATTCACGCTGAAGCTATAGGGAGTGTTTAGTACAAGAAAAATGTATGATGTAGGCCCTTTAAACTTTGTCTTTTTTTTCCATTTGCCAAGTGGTGTCCATCGAGGACCCGTTTGACCAGGATGACTGGCAGGCCTGGACTAATTTTACTGGCAGTACTGACATTCAAGTAGTGGGAGATGACCTGACAGTTACCAACCCTACACGCATTTCCAAAGCAGTGGAGGAGAAGGCCTGCAACTGTCTGTTGCTCAAAGTGAACCAGATTGGCTCTGTAACCGAGTCTTTGCAGGCGTGAGTCCAAAGACCATCATTATAATATAAATCATTATAATTTTTAGGTTTAGCAGTTGCAGGAAGAATAGGCATCAATTTTATATATATACACTGCTCAAAAAACAAAGGGAACACTTAAACAACACAATATAACTCCAAGTAAACTGTAAATCAAGTAAATCAGCTAAATCAAACTGTCCACTTAGGAAGCAACACTGATTGACAATCAATTTCACATGCTGTTGTGCAAATGGAATAGACAACAGGTGGATATTACTGGCAATTAGCAAGACACACTCAATAAAGGAGTGGTTCTGCAGGTGGGGACAACAGACCACTTCTCAGTACCTTTCTGCTTTCTGGCTGATGTTTTGGTCACTTTTGAATGTTGGTGGTGCTTTCACACTTGAGGTAGCATGAGACGGACTCTACAATCCACACAAGTGGCTCAGGTAGTGCAGGTCATCCAGGATGGCACATCAATGCGAGTTGTGGCAAGAAGGTTTGCTGTGTCTGTCAGCATAGTGTCCAGAGGCTGGAGGCGCTACCAGGAGACAGGCCAGTACACCAGGAGACGTGGAGGAGGCCGTAGGAGGGCAACAACCCAGCAGCAGGACCGCTACCTTTGTGCAAGTAGGAACAGGAGGAGCACTGCCAGAGTCCTGCAAAATGACCTCCAGCAGGCCACAAATGTGCATGTGTCTGCACAAACCGACTTAGAAACTGACTCCATGAGGATGGTATGAGGGCCCGACGTCCACAGATGGGGGTTGTGCTCACAGCCCAACACCGTGCAGGACGCTTCGCATTTGCCAGAGAACACCAAGATTGGTAAATTCACCACTGGCGCCCTGTGCTCTTCACAGATGAAAGCAGGTTCACACTGAGCACATGTGACAGACGTGACAGAGTCTGGAGATGCCATGGAGAGCGATCTGCTGCCTGCAACATCCTTCAGCATGACCGGTTTGGCAGTGGGTCAGTAATGGTGTGGGGTGGCGTTTCTTTGGAGGGCCGCACAGCCCTCCATGTGCTCGCCAGAGGTAGCCTGACTGCCATTAGGTACCGAGATGAGATCCTCAGACCCCTTGTGAGACCATATGCTGGTGCGGTTGACCCTAGTTTCCTCCTAATGCAGGACAATGCTAGACCTCATGTGGCTGGGGTGTGTCAGCAGTTCCTGCAAGATGAAGGCATTGAAGCTATGGACTGGCACGCCCGTTCCCTAGACCTGAATCCGATTGAGCACATCTGGGACATCATGTCTCGCTCCATCCACCAACGCCACGTTGCACCACAGACTGTCCAGGAGTTGGCGGATGCTTTAGTCCAGGTCTGGGAGGAGATCCCTCAGGAGACCTTATGCCATCTCATCAGGAGCATGCCCAGGTGTTGTAGGGAGGTCATACAGGCACGTGGAGGCCACACACAATACTGAGCCTCATTTGACTTGTTTTAAGACATTACATCAAAGTTGGATCAGCCTGTAGTGTGTTTTTCCACTTTAATTTTGTGTGTGACTCCAAATCCAGGCCTCCATTGGTTAACACATTTGATTTACATTGATGATTTTTGTGGGATTTTGTTGTCAGCACATTCAACTTTGTACAGAACAAAGTATTCAATGAGAATATTTCATTCATTCAGATCTAGGATGTGTTATTTGAGTGTTCCCTTTATTTTTTTGAGCAGTTTATATATATGTTGTATGATTTATTCAAAACAGAACAAGAAGTAAATCTGTATTATGCAAGATCACTAAATTACTTTGGAACATTTATAACTGTACCAGCCTGGGTATAACTGGCAAGTTAAAATGGTCTGATTATTACCAAACATGATTTTTAAATTAAAGTAATTAAGCATCATTAGAATTTTTATGGCTGGACTTGGTAATGATAAAAAGGTTGTGAAAGACGGATTGTGTAACCTGCCATCTGTAACTGGGCACAGAATCTGAATAAATTGAATATATTGCAAACAGTTGCATCATTTTATGTAGAAACATAACAATCATACAAAATGTACATATTACATAATCATTTGTATTTGAATAAGTACCTCTTAATAGTGTGCTGACACACTTTACAGTACATAGAAACAGAATTTCAGATGATGTGTGGCAGTACATTATTTATGTGAATGAGCATTTTATCATTTTCTATGAAATATTCCAAAAAGGCATGTGAGAATTTAAATAATGCTGTAAAGTGTTGACTCTGATATATACTTTTCTCTTAGCTGTAAGATGGCCCAGTCCAGTGGCTGGGGTGTGATGGTCAGCCATCGTTCAGGAGAGACAGAGGACACCTTCATTGCTGATTTGGTGGTGGGCCTGTGCACTGGACAGGTATGAAGTGTTGTAACCTTTACATAAACTCAGTTAAACTGTCAAGTGGGTGCAAGAGCCATTTTGCAAGATTTGCTGAGTTGTGACACAGTTTGCAAGGTAATGTGGCAACAGTATTTGTTACCAAACTAATGAAGCTTGCGGAATTACAGAGACAATCAGCCAGCTTGATTAATATGCACAATGACAGTTTTTGACTTTTTTTTTTTTTTTTTTGCCTTCTACAGATCAAAACAGGAGCACCCTGCCGTTCTGAGCGCCTGGCCAAATACAACCAGATCCTCAGGTGTCTATACTTATCATATTACCACAAACACTTTGTAAACATAAAGCATGTAGATATAACCTGTTAAACCATATCCACATTATTTTGGGTACATTTGCCTGATTTGTAAGCCAATAGATGACTAGAATGATATCTATTTGTCCATGAGTTTCCACATAGTTCACAAGCTCAATTCTGAAGACATCTGAGCTTCTTTATTTCCATCCATCCATCCATCCATCCATCCATCTATCCATTATCTTCCGCTTCTGCGGGTTAAGCAAATCCTGGGAGCCTTAACTTAAAGCCCACAACAAATCTTCACTTGACAAACAGTTCCTTTGTGATCAGTTACATGATAAAATGTTGCATGTGAAATGTACATAGTCTTAAAACTATTTTCAGTCATTTGATTTTAGTCAGTATCAAGCAGTGCACTCTCTCGCTCTGTTATTTTGGACCAAAACTAGGCAGCAATTATTATTATTATACTTCATCTTGTGTATCTTTTTAGACAATGACACCAGACAATGAGAATAATGTGAAACTAATTATGCCTTTCCTTCTTTCTATGCAGAATTGAGGAGGAACTTGGCGATAAGGCTCGCTTTGCAGGGAAAAGCTTCAGAAACCCACTGAACTGAGGCTGAGCTGAATACGCTTCAATTCAGTTAGCACAGTATACAGTAACTTGTATGCTTGCAGTCCATCGAGTAAAGTAGAATGTATACCTGTAGAAAGATGTATCTTTCTGTGAGAAAAACTACTGAAATAGGAAATATAAGCATTATTTATGAATGTGGTCAAATTTACTGATGATTGTATTTATGTAGAGCTAATTAAATGTCCGTGTATTTGAGAATCCTGTGGATGTGGCAGTGGGTAGGATTAAATAAAGGTTTACCTCAGAAACTGAGCTTTTTGTGTCAACATTTGGGAACATGTATTGAGTGAATGCAGTTGAATGATGTGCTTGTTTATTGGTTTACAGGATTGGTAAGCATTGGGGTCATTATCTGTTTTCATTTAACATCATCATCTAACACGGGGAAGCAGACTGGCCATCTGCTAAAATGTCACATTTTAAAACGAATTTTTTTATTTTTACAATTCAAAATGACATTTATAAAAATGAAGCAAAATTAGTTATACATTGATTATAAACTGATTAACAGGATTTTATCTAAAATGGTTTAAAACATTTTTTTTATTTCATAGTAATACAGTGTAATTAGAAATGGTAAGAAAAATCACTTTAGAGAAATTGCTTGAGAGTAAATATAGGACCAGTGACAGTATTAGTTCATTTTAACTGGTGTGAGCTCCGTGACTGGGTTGAGATGTTGAATGATGTGGAATGGCCACTGGATTAAACACTGGGGGAGGGGAACGGTCCTGTTCTCAGTCACGCTACGATAAGTGAGCAGTCGTGCACATTTCGAAGTGTTCCAGATAACTGCGCTACGATTAAACGGATAGCGTTACCGTAGTGACATATCTCCGAGAGGCGCTGTGAACGTGTGGCTGGGTAATTTAGCCCCCTCGATTTCACAGTTTACACACTACGCCACCGTCGATAATCTCCTCGGATCGTCTACATTCCAGGCAGCCTCGGCTGGTTTCCTCGCTCGTTTCTGGACGGACAGACCGGACACGGAGATGATTCCATTAGCGACGGCGGCGGCGGCACATGCTCAGTTATGCTTATGGAGGGGGATCTCGGTAGGCTGTGCGTGAAGACTGAGGTCATCGGCTGAGCTCGGAAAAAATACTCCGCGTAGCCTCCATTTTGAGTAGTATGAAATAGAAGGAATAGCTTAGTTTTGAGCCGCCGCAGAACCAAACAAACTGTAAACACAACCGAAAGAGCCTCCGCCATGGACGACTTGTTCAGTCCTCGAAGGTTTGTTGGGTTTCTTTTTCCTTACCGAAGCTTCCTTTTTTAAATCTACACTTGCATTTTCCGTCAGGCACCGCAAGTACTTTTGCAGTCTAGTGCGAATATAGACGGTTATGAACTTGACAGCTTGCCTCGCTCGGCTACACACAGAGACGAGGCGAAGCGAAGGCTAGCTAGCACTCTGACAAGAGGCAAAAGGGGGCAGATGCTGATTATCTGGCCATGGCGGATGGTCATTTCATTTTGTGTTGCGTATTTTAGCGAACATTGAGCTTGCAAGTTAGTTTTGTTTGTCTGCTCAATAGCCTGGTTATTCCCGAGGGAGGAAATCCTCTTTTCACAGGGTATTTTCTGAGGCGTTAGCAAACACAGACTTAAACAGCACCATGAATTCGTGCATTTCTCTTCAGATGTCGAGTGTGGAGGCAGCTGGTGCTGGGTGTCATTCTGCGCTCCCATCTGCAAAATTACCGATTTGTACAGAGCTCCATGTTTAAGCCCCTGTTTATATAACCTTTGGAGGGAATGAGGCCGACGGCCGTAGATTGGCTACTGGAGATAAATGGGTGGGATCTGGATTGATCCTGCAGACCGCTGATAGGCAAATGACATGTTGTGATTAACGCTAAGAAATGAGGCGATTTAAAAGGGTGGAAACGTCAACGAAGCGTCCGCCATGGCACAGCTCAAACTTTTCCAAGTGTTTCTGAACCTAATAAAGAGTTTGAGACTTGTGTGTGTCTGTTGATATGTGTGGTATAATGTCTTTCAGATTACCTTTGCCTTTTTGCTCATATCCCTTTCGTTATGTTTCATTTTCCTTGCTTTAAAACGTTGCCAGTATGTGATTGGCGTTAGATGTGCCATCTTCTGTATGAAAGTTGTTTCTTTTTCCAGACAGCGACATCCATGCAGAGCTCTGTGCTGCATCTTTTTAAGACTTACGTTGCTCATCTGTGTTTCAGGCAGCTGAATAGCACGCAAGGAGAGATTCGAGTGGGTCCAAGTCATCAGGTGGGGGAAAAATACCAAAGGCCTTACTAGATAAAATATTTTAAAAATCATCCGAGCTTTGTACTTGTGACTATGTACACTCTTTTAGACAGTGCACACATGCATCTGTGTGAATGTGCATAACTATGGTATTGCATTGTGTTTTTTTCTGTGTTTGTTTTTGTATTTTTGTGAACGGGCAGGCCAAGCTCCCTGAGCTGCAGCCACTTCCTGCTCCTAGTGCTGACTTGGTCACGGAAAAAGAGGAGCTGGTCTGGACACCAGGAGTCAATGATTGTGACCTGCTCATGTACCTTCGAGCTGCCAGGTTAGTTGACCATACCTGGTGCTACATGTGACCCTTAAAACTGAACAGCTAGCGAGTTGCATGGGTGTGTATTTGGCTGGTATTTATAAGGTAGCTTATCCCTGACAGTTTTGATTATTTATTGTCCTTATAATTAGGAGCATGGCAGCATTTGCAGGGATGTGTGATGGAGGCTCAACAGAGGACGGCTGTCTGGCAGCGTCCCGAGATGATACCACTTTGAATGCTTTAAACACGGTCGGTTTTTAAGGTTTTTTTTTTTAGTTTGTGTTTTTTTTTTTGACACTTTTTGTGGTCTACATAAGTGCAGACTCTACTGCAAGGCTCAATTTGACATTGTGTTTGTGTTGGTGTTATTGTTAATCATTTAATTAAAGTAACAAACAGTAGTCTGAGTTTTGCACAGCTTCAGGGTCGTTTTATCTCTATAAAAATATGCTGAGTTCCCTGGTTCCCTGAGGTTTTAAAGACTCTTTTTAAAATCTTCTTCAGCTCCATGAAAGCCAGTATGATGCAGCAAAAGCTCTGCAGTGCCTGGTGAAGAAACCAGTCCCTAAACTTATTGAGAAATGCTGGTCAGAGGATGAAGTGGTGAGAAATTATGTTTTAACATTGTGGTTCTCCAGGTCACTCATTGGATGAAGCTGTTTATGAAGATGTTTATCATACAATTCCTTTTGGCATGTGATTTTAGTGTACATTAGAGATAATATTGAAAAACAAAAATTCAACTTGGACAACTGTGGAATGAAAATGTAAAGAGTTTTCTTTCTCTTACTTTATTCTTAATTCCAGAAACGGTTTATCAAAGGCCTCAGACAGTACGGCAAAAACTTTTTCAGGATCCGAAAAGATTTGCTCCCAAATAAGAAAACAGTAAGAACTTAATTATCATTCCTAAAAATATCACCCTTAAAAAAGCTAAAGGCCATTTTAACTTTTACAATCTACTTCTGCTTTCAGGGTGAGCTGATTACATTCTACTACTACTGGAAGAAAACTCCTGAAGCTGTCGGGTCACGACCTCAAAGGCAGCACCGCAGACAGCCTGCGTCCCGCAAGGTCAAAACACGCAACGCAGTGGCTGCTGCCAATACTACCTCTCGCACCTCCTCCAGTGAGTTCTTCACCATGCATTTTGTTTGTGACATTATGGTGCATTGTGTCTGGTTAGCATAAGTAAGTGTCACAAGTATCATGCCTGCTGTTTCTTTTTCTCTCACTCGCTCTGTAGTGGAACTCAGTTCAGCCAGTGAGGATGATCTAGACAGTGAAGACAGTGAGCAGGGAGGCAAAGGTCAAGCTTGTAGCCACTGTCTGACCACCAGTAAGTGCATTTCACTTGTTACCAACTATGTTCTCCCTTATGCTGCAGTGCTTATCAGACTAAAGATGTATTCCTAATTGGATTTTGGACAGTAACAATGTGTATGATGATATGGTTAATCTCCTTTGTTTAGTAGAATCAAGAGATTTGGTATTGAGACTGTGACTATAATTTTTTTTTCTCCTTTTATTTCTGAATCAAGGTATTAACTCTTTTGTCTGTGCACTGCAAATTAGATGTTTCGTCAGTCTTGCTGTGATGTGGCACTTGCTGTGATGTGGCACTTGCCGTGAACCTCTATGACATTAACATGTAGTGTAACGCACATCTGCATCATTAACTGTCATTAAAGGCCCCTCAGGGAACCTAAATGGATGTTTTGTGCTTATTAGATTAACATTATGGGCACATAATATATACACAATGTATGACCTAATAATAACTTTCAATTGTCCACTTAGTAGATATGTTTCACAAAAATTCTCCCTTTTCAATGTGAACAGGGCAGTCCCAACCTTTTATAATGCTAATGTAAGTAGTACTCTCACCAATAACAAGGCTGAAATGGTTTGTCCTGCACACACAGCTTTAACAAAATTGAGTTCCAACCACAGTCTATCTCTCTTATCTAGAGTTATCAGGCTAGCTCATCTGCATATCTGCTTGTTTTCTTCATTCATCCAACTGGCCATTGCAGCATTCAACACCACTGCCTACATATTCAACATCTTTCTGCCCTTTAGCGCTATTGTGTTTAGTTCTGCTTCAGTGGCATAAGAGATGTCAGTCAAGCATGTTCATTATGACCACACCTAGAAAGTTGGTGAATAGGTCTGATCAATGTTTTAAAGCATTGTATCATGGGTGACAACAAGGTCTCATTGTGTGGTCCCTTTTTTTTGAGCCATGAATATATAAAAAGCATTTTTAAAGTAAAAAAGAGGCAGAGAGCAGACTAAGGATTCATTGATCTTGTATTAATATTTGCACATGTTCTTAAGAGTTATTTTGAATGGTCATTTCAACTTCGTCACCCATCAGGCCTGTTTCTTGTACTGTTTTGTTGGTTTTCAGTTTCTGATTGGCTGTAATGTCCCCCTACAGGCTCTAAGGACTGGCATCAAGGAGGCCGAGACAACTTCCTGCTGTGCTCTGGCTGCCACTCCCACTTCAGCAAGCACAGACGCCTGCCGCCTGCACCCAAACCAGCCGACCCACCCTACCTGTTCAAACCTGTTCGGGAGGAGGAGGAGGGGCTGGGCGGTCGACATGGGATGAAGACGCGTCGCAGCAGAGCACCAGTGAGTTCAGTGTTTAACCGTTTTCAGTCTTTTCACCGTCATTCAGGGTGTCTTCTGCTTTCTTTGTGCTTCTTGCTGTCAAAGTTTCTCATGATCGCTTTTAGTAGTATATTTCCTGCTAGGTAATATTTAACGCTTAGAAGTCCAGAGTTCTTATTGTTATTACAGAATTAAATAATATTTACATAGTTTAATAGTCAGTTACACAGTTACATTATTAATTAGATTGAAGTTCATTTTACATTCTGGATTGTTCAATCTCGAAATGTAAAGCAATGACAAAAGCATAGCAAAAATGTAAAGGATATTTTAATTTAGCAAAATAAGACTGAAGAAATTGTTTATCTAATTCAAATCCTAATAAAGTATCTCCTTATCTACTTACAAGTACAAATGTGGTATTTATTGAAAGTTTATAATTTATACTTTTTCTGAATTTCTCTACTTGCCTCAATGGGCAGTGACTTGTAAATGGTTATAAACATAGGCGTCACATTTATTGCCAAAAATAACAGAAGCGTGTTTTAATTATATGTTTATTATGTAACAAACAAGAAGAGAAACAAGAAAGTGAGAGAAGTTCAGTCGAAAGGGTGAATTCTAAATTTTCAATACCACATTTGTGTTTGTTAGTAATTTTATTTTTATTTTAGCAGATATTTTATTATTATTTGAATTATATAACTTATTTTTAGAATCCACAATTTCTGCAGAATTTTTGGCTATCATATATTTAATGTTTAAATAAATATATTTCCTCTGTTTGTAGATGTCCTCTCTCAGAAGTGGGAGGAACAGGTTAACAGGGAGTCCTGATAGGGGATTGTCTCCATCTCATGATGATGTCCGAGCTAGCAGCCACACCCCCAGATCCAGCTCCTCTGCCATGACAACCAGGGCATCCAGTGCTGATGCCAAAACCAGCATACCTGGGAAGGCAAACAAGGTAACCCTTTTCATTTTCTCTACTGGCTTTTTGATTTATGTACCTATTAGTGATTGTTTTTTAATGACTGTTTGAGTAATTTAACCTTTTATTGTGGTTCACTTCTCATTTCAGAAGATAAAAGTGGAACCATCCCTTGTAAAAGGAGTGAAGAGACAGAGAGAGACTGGTGCCCCAGATACAGATGAACCAGAAAGAAAAAACATGAAACGGCCCAAGACTCAGGTAAAAAGAACAGAATGATGCCTGCTTATTGCAGCATAGATTTAGATCTTTAGATGATTCACAGCTTTATTCTTAGTCTTTGTGTTATGTGTGTTGTGTTATGGGTTATGCTAAGCTGTGCACTTGCATTAGGCTACAGCATAGGCATGGGCTTTTGTGAATTATACCCCATTTTGTATTTTTGGTGCTGTGCAGTACAGTACAGAATTCTTAGGCCACCTGACAAAATAATGTTTAAAGCTATTTATTTGGGCAAAAAGTGTTTATTTGTCTTGAAAATAAATGCAAATAAACATTAATACAATAAATTGTGATTTAATGTTTGCCAGTACACCGATCAGGTATGTTTCTACGCTCATTGCCCATTTTATCAGCTCCACTTACTATATAGGTGCACTTTGTAGTTCTACAATTAAAGACTATAGTGCATCTGTTCTTCAGTGGTCAGGACCCCCATGGACCCTCACATAACTGGTGCTGTTTGGGTGGTCGATCATTCTCAGTGCTGCAGTAACAACACTGACGTGGTGGTGGTGTGCCAGTGTGTGTTGTGCTGGTACGAGTGGATCAGACACAGCAATACTGCTGGAGTTTTTAAACACCATGTCCACTCACTGTCCACTCTATTACACATTGCTACCTTTTCAGTCCGTCTTGTAGATGTGAAGTCAGAGACCGTAGCTCATCTGCTGCTGCATAATTCATGTTGGTCATCCTCTAGTCCTTCATCAGTGGTCACAGGATGCTGCCCACAGGACACTGTTGGCTGGATATTTTTTGTTGGTGGACTATTCTCAGTCCAGAAGTGACACTGAGGTGTTTAATTTATTTGTATACTTGTACTTATTATTATGTTGTACAGTGTTTCTTCAGAATCAAAAACATACAAAGTGCCCAGATAAACATATTTTGTCCTGGCTAGTCTAAGACTTTCCACAGTACTGTATTTCACAGACAGCTAAATTCAGGACGTCTGCTTTGTTTATTCAGGAGGGTCCAGACTCACCGTCAGAAGGAGAGGGTGAAGGCGAAAGCTCAGACAGCCGTAGTGCTAATGATGATGGCAGCAGCGATACTAAAGACATAGACCAGGACAACCGGAGCTCCTCTCCCAGCCTGGCCAGCCCCAATGCAGGCCAATGAAAGTGATTCTGACTCCCCTATTCTTCCACCACCACCTGGGCCACAGAACCAAGTCCAGCAGCCTGCTGTGGCACCTGCTACCCCAGCGCTGTCTCAGACGCTGTCCCCTATGCCATCTCAGCCTTCTCCCTCCAGCGCACCATCCCCTGGAGTGTCCACTACTATCACCACTGCCACTACCACCACCACCTCAAGGGTTATCATACCTGTGGACATTTCCCAAGATGATCCATCTGTAATATCTCAGAGAAGAGCTCAAAGGTGTCCAGAGGGGCCACTCACCTCTCAGCCTCACTCTGGGCCCTCAACCTTCCCAGGACCAGGATCTGGTCCTTCCCCAGGATCTGGTCCTTCCGCAGGACAGGGACAGTCCTTACCTCAGCCTTCTCAGTATCATCCCCACCCAAGCCAGATCCAGAACCATCCACCCGGACCCCATCCCACTCATGGCTTCCCTCCCAAGCCTGTGCATCTTCAGCGTGAAAGCATACATCCTGCACATCCACCAGCATCCGTATCTCAAATCAAACCTCCACCAACCACCCCAATCCCCTCTTCTCACAAGCACCCTCCTCCTCACCTCCCTGCTTCTCCTCCATTTCTTCAAATCCACCCAAATCTGCCTCCACCTCCAGCCCTAAAGCCTCTGGCGTCTCTACCTGCTCAGCACCCCCCATGCTCTCAACCCCCTCCACTCCACATCATGCCCCAGCCTCATCCTCCTCAGCCACCTGTGCTGACTCAGTCTCAAACCCATCAGGTTAAAAGCCATCTTGCTGGTCCACCACCAACTGCAGCCTGCCCTCATCCTTCCCTCTCCCAGAACTCCCGTCCTATGACTGAATCCACTACTCCGTTTACTGTGGCTTCATCCTCAGCTCCTGGCCCTGTATCTGCACCTGGCCCTCAACCTTCCACTTCCTCTGCACCAAGCATTCCCACTGGACCCCCACAGATGACCATCAAAGAGGAGCCAGTAGATGAAGATGAAGAGTGCGATAGCCCGCCGCCTCCTCGCAGGAGCCCCTCCCCAGAACCAACAGTGGTCAATATACCCAGCCATGCAAGCCAGTCGGCAAGGTATGTATAAATTCAGTTTCTAAATGTAAAGTGTAGTCTATATAGAAAACAATGTAAGACTGTTAGGCACCCATCACTTTCTGTTACACACTCATCACTTTACTGCTCCATAAGCTCATTCAAATTGCACTACTGTTTATATTTGCACTATTTATACCCACCTTAATCTGCATGTGCCTTATGTCCCTTTAGTGTTAATTTTAGGACCTCCTGTATTTTTTTTTTTAATTCTAATTTTCTACAATTAATGTTTATTTTTACAATTAGTGTTTTTTGTGTGTGTCTATTTAAATTCACACTTTTCCTGTTTACTGTCTATTTAATGTTATTGCTACACCATGGGGTCTTAACGCAATTTCAGTACACTGTATGTCCTGCACATATTGTAGTATTGACAATAAAGCTGACTTGACTTGACTAATATCTTCCTTTTATTTAAATTGTAGTATATTCACTTTCATCTATTTTTCTAATCATTAATAGGTTCATCAAACACCTGAACAGAGGCTACAACTCCTGCTCTCGCACAGACCTCTACTTTACCCCACTCGCTTCCTCTAAATTGGCCAAGAAGCGTGAGGAGGCCGCTGAAAGGCTTCGAAGAGAGGCAGAACAGAGTGCTCGTCAGGGTCGAGAAAGAGAGAGGGAGCGGGAAAGAGAAAGAGAGAGGGAGCGTGAGAGAGAGAGAGATTCAGATAGAGCTTCTGTAAGTTATTCAGATGTTTAATTGTTGATTGTTGATTTACACTTGATATTCAGAAACCCAGAGCCATTTTTATAGTAGACTTACAACATGGAGTAATGTTTTACTGATTTATAATAAATGGTTTATGGAGTTCACTTTGATCTCATACATTACAGCAGGATTGTGTTATGTTGTTGAGCATATTTACTTGGCCCAGGGCTTATAATCAAATAATTACAGAAATCAGCCTTTTCTGATATTAATGATAATTAATATCTAATAATAGCAAATGCTTGAACTTTAAACAATGAGTGGCTACGCTAGATGGTGATATCCGTTTTTTACAAGACGAAAGGAAGAGGCTTAGCCATACACTTGTAATAGCACAAACCCATGGGAGTTAGAGTTAGCTAACTATTTTCAGTGTTGAAATTATGAAAAGTGTAAATGTTTGAGGAAAATGTTTTTAAAGCTGGTTTTTGTACATAAAACACACAAGATAATTTGTTTTGCCTGGCACTAATATTTACTTACTTATTTACTTCTCTTGACTCACAGCGAGCCTCCAGCTCCTCCCATGATGGTCGTCTGAGTGATCACCCGCTCACCACCCATGTACAGCCAGGCCGTGCGTCATTTGAGCCCCCACCACCGACCACAGTGGCTGCTGTTCCCCCATACCTGGGTCCAGACACCCCAGCCCTGCGCACTCTCAGCGAGTATGCCCGGCCACACGTCATGTCACCAAGCAACCGCAACCACCCCTTCTTCGTGCCCCTGGGGCCAGGTGATCACCTCCTGGCTTATCACATGCAGAGCCTCTATGCAGCTGATCCTGCTCTCCGTGAGCGAGAGCTGCGGGAGCTCAGAGAGAGAGAGATCCGAGAGAGAATGAAGCCAGGCTTCGAAATGAAACCACCAGAGCTAGAGACTCCACTTCACCCTTCAGCCAATCCCATGGAACATTTCGCCCGACACGGAGCCTTGGTGCTTCCTCATGTGGCTGGACCGCACCCTTTTGCCCCCTTCCATCCAGCCATGGAGAGAAGCATGGCGGCGCCACCACGACCAGAGATAACGTACGCAGAGCGGCTAACGGCAGAACGACTACATGCCGAAAGGATGGCTGCGACTGTTGTCGCTGGCGACCCGGTTGCTAGGCTACAAATGCTCAATGTAACGCCGCATCATCACCAGCACTCACACATTCACTCCCACCTCCATCTGCACCAACAAGACCCACTGAACCAGGGTGAGAATCTTAACACTGATTTACAGTATCATAACCCAAGCAGCTTATACAACTAAATCTGAAAGGAAATGATGTAATGGTATTGTCAGCTACAAATAACTTTGTTTTAACCCTTTGAAGTCTACAGTTATTGCTAATGTGTCCCTGAAAAAGACTATACCTTTTTATCACATTCCATTTGAGATTCAGATATCTTTTCCTCTTCTACTTATGGACAAATGTGGTTTTGATTGAAAGTTTAGAATACGCTTATTCAGCATCTGCATTCATAGCATACGATCATTCAACTATTTATTTCAATGAGGCTTGAATAAGAATTATATGCTAACACACCTGCTTTCTTTATGGCACGTGTTGACTGATACCTAAGCCTTAAGGCTAATTATGAATAAGGAACAGCAGAAGAGAATTGGTTAAATTCGTGAGGTGATTTTTTTTCCTGTTTCAGGATCAGGGCCTCATCCTCTGGTGGACCCACTGGCTACAGGTCCACCTCTGGCACGGTTTCCTTATCCACCAGGTGCTATTCCCAACCCTCTGCTGAGTGAGTTGCCTCATGAACATGACATGCTGCGGCACCCGCTCTTTGGTGAGTCACATACACCATACAACCTTTAAAAAAAGTGATACTTCAGTAGAAGAAATGTGAAAACGGTTGACAGAGTGTTGTACACAGAACCTTTTTTTTGTGTGTGTGTTTTGTTAATGTTACCAGTAAGACACTTTTTGGTAACACATAGGACCCTTTTTGTAATTAGTGTATAGGACTTGTACAGAGTAGTTTTTTGGGCAGTTGTTGCTTGTTCAAGGACCGAGTCTTTTTCAGCAATGAAATGTGGTGGCAGAAGCAGCAGAAGCTTGCAGGGGAGAGTCCAGAAACATATATCTTCTGATAAACAAGAAACCAAAGATAATAGATGGACGCGTTCTACTGTCATGTGTTAGAGTAGGGTGACATAGAGCTAAAATGCCTTTACTATAATCATTTTAAAATTAAGCGTCCATCACCAGCTGCTAGTAGCAAGCTACTAATAAAACATTTTTTAGCTAAGTTAACTGACATCTAATTAACTTATTGACTACTTTTGGATTAACTAGTCAAATTGTAAAAATGAATAGTTCTACATCCTCTTCAAAGCAAAATATGTTCCCGTATGAGTGTATAAAGTAAAAGCCTGTGCTGTTTTGCTTACCACTTGGCATTGTGTTTTTAGGCGCAGCATTCCCTAGAGATATACCTGGACCCCTGGGGCCCATGTCAGCTGCACATCAGCTGCAGGCAATGCAGGCGCAGTCAGCAGAGCTGCAGAGACTGGCTCTGGAGCAGCAGTGGTTGCATGGACACGCACACCTGCACAGTGCTCCGCTTCCTAGCCAAGAAGACTACTACAGGTGAGCTCCAGTGACTTCAACATGAATTTTAAACATACTAGTTTTACATGAACTAGACATTTATGAATGTGTAGTTACCATTGTAAAACACAGAACAGCAGTGTTGCACTTCTCCATACCCAAGAATTCCTTTAGTTTAAACAGTGGCTTTTAACACAGCATGGGGAGGAACTGCTATTTTAGCTACTATGTACATTTTTATGCAAAAGTTTGAACACCCAAAGTCTTATTACATGTTTTGTTGATTTGTCTGAGTAAAAATAAGTTCATGCATCACCTACAGTGAACAGATGTAAAGATGGCATTTTTCTGTCAAATTTACTGTACAATTTATATATATATGCTAAAAAAACAGAAAATACAACATAACTTTTCCACAGGCCTCAATTATGTTTTATTCTAATATGGCCAATTCAGCAAATGAACAGTAAACCTGCATTACAATGTGCAAATGTCTGTGTGCTGCATTGGATGTGCTAACTTAATTTCACTTACAAAATCAACACAACAAAATTTAACCAGAGGCACCCAAACTTTTTCACACAACTGCATCCAATAAAACTTATTTTTATTGTGTTCATTGCATTGCTGTGATACTCATGTTGTGGTGTTATGTGTTCAACAGCCGTCTGAAGAAAGAAGGAGATAAGCAGTCTTGAAATGATTGACGAACACTGTGGACTATGGAGAAAATTCTGTATTCAGGGTATTAGCTCTGTTTTATTTTCTTTAGAGATAACCCTGTGTGGGATCGGTTTCCCCTCTTCTTCTGCACTTGAGATTTTGCCCTACTTTGTTGTATTGTATGAAATGACTAGCCTTTTCCAAGCACATTGACTTTGTTTTCCTTGCATGAATATTACTTGGCAGTTTTTACTGTTACAAAAGGAAATCTAATGTAACTTTGTTACAGTGCTAAAGCACTAGATATATTTAGTATTTGCGAGGTGCTGTCCAATATCCTGAATACTTACAATATAGCAAAGAGTTTCAAAATTTATTGAAACCTACTCTCTATAAGATTGTAAATAGTATATGTATCAAATAATATATTACATGTGTAAATTAAAATGTTGCAATGGTAGATTTGGGCTTGAAAAGGTAAAATAACCTGTGTGCAGAAAGTGCATGCTTTACATACTGTATCATACCCTTTCTTTAACTTCCACTTTTCAGGTGTATCTTAGAGGGAACACTCTTATAAGTATATAACACAGTAGTAGTTAAGTCCTAAACTGGCCTATATGTCACCTATATTCCACTGTCTTATCCCTTTTAACATTTGTTTATATAACATAGACAAAAGGAAGAGAGAGAATAGTTTTGGACTGTTTATTGCAATACAGGTGAAACTGTATTAATAGCAAATAACTAATTCATTGACACCTTGTCATATATCCCTGGATATAGTATTATGTCTAAGTAACAATATAAAGCTAACTGTGACAACAAAATGGAGTGTCATTCTTGTTTGTGTACTCAATCAGTTAGAGCTGTTAACACATTTACTTAAAAACTACTGATTTTACAACTGTTTCTATACACAATTGCCAAAAGTATTTTCTACAATAAAGCACGAATACTGAGAGTAACGCTTTATCTAGTATATAGTATGTATGTTTTGATAAAGAATTAAGCTTATATGCATGTTTACATGTATACAGTACCTTCATTAATAATACATTTGTACATGATTGACCCATTGTTAATTTCCAAAATGATTTTTTTAAATAAAAAAGGCACGTTTGTGTTTGTGCCTTAACTAAAATTATACTGAATAACTGAATAGCAGTTATTAACATTATTTGACACTTCATACATGTCACTGCTAAGTTCCACTGAGTTCTCCCTTGAAGCTTGTGTTTTCTATATTTTCTATAAGTTCAAATGCTGCATCTTTCAAACAGTCAGTCAGTTAACATACAGTGTAATAAGGCTAAACCTCTGTGAAAATGACACTGTTGACTGAGAATGAATGATTGTGAAGGTCACCCTGTATCTATTTTCTCAAACTATTCAGAACAAAAACCTTCTAATAATTCTATGTGACAGCAACAGCCATCAGCTTATCCTGATATAGTTTATTAGGCAAAAACTCAGAACTAACACACACCTAACACTGAAATCGGTTTCTTTTAGTTATATTTAAAATGATAATCATTAAAATGATGACATCATTTTAGTGATTTTAAATGTTGCTCACATGTTGCTTGGCCTACCACATCGCTTTCTGTTCAGTACACAACTTACCTATGTTTAGCACATCACAAGTTCACAATATCACTGACACAAAACCTACCAGTGCCCTCTCCTGGTCCATATCAACCTGGTATCTTTCAACTGAACAAATGTTAATGTAACAATTACAGTAAATAGTAAAAAGTAATTTATTTCTTTTTGTATCCTGGATTTCTCAAACTTTACTGTTTAAAAGTTTGGAATCATATACTACTACTACTACTACTACTACTACTAATAATAATAATAATAACATAAAACTATATATTCATGCATGTGAATGTGTGTTTCAGCTTGTTTGTATGAAGCTGTAAAAGTGGGGAAACTAGAAATATCCAGAATGATAAATAGAGCTATAGGTATTTCCATAATGAAAGACAAACCTGCAGAACATGGAGTTATAATGAAATTAATATGCAGAGTGCCTCATATCTGAAACGTAATTATCAAATCTCAAGACAGAAAATGACTACAGATGGATAATTGCAGTATATTATCATATAATAACTTCTTGGTGTTCTTAAAAATCTTAAATTTTAAAGAAAATAATTAATGTATTAAATAATTAAATAATTATTAAAGAAAACATCTTAATGTCTTCTGGTGTCTAGCCTTTTGTACTTTGATCTGAACTCTGTAAAGTAAATTTTAATAAAATAACAGCAATTATTAATATGACAGGTGATTCCAAACTTCTGAATGGTAGTATATATTAACTGAGACGTAACTGGACTGTATAATTATGTAATTATTTTGGGATTATATTGTAATACCATGTGAATAATGTTTATCTATTTGTTTGTTACAATGAATTTGTGCAAAATTAACCCTTAATTGTACATTGGCCCCATCATGAGAAATTCTTGGAAAACTGTAAGAGCCGACATCATGAATTATCCTCAGTTGCATCCTTTTTCACATATTTTCGCAAGTACTGGATGGCAGATATTGCACTCACATTTGCTAGCAGAGCTGAGAAATATTTGAGAGGGAAAATAATACGTTAGTTTATGCAATTTCTAGTTATGATGTGTAATGAAATGATCACCATATCACTATGGCCATATGATTTTGTTTGTGATGCCTTGACATACCTGCTTTCCACATGTCTGTAGATTGTGGATTGTATGATTTAAGGATCCAGGAAGCAAAGGCAATACACACAAGGCACATATCTGACTGCTTGATAGTGAAGTGGAGACACTCTCTTTCTGTTAAAGAATAGAGAATATAGAGATAAGAATGTTGGTCTGGAGCTTTTTACCCTATATTTTCTCATTGTGAGTCTATGGCACAGCAACATACCTGTAACTTCCCAAAATCTACACCACTAATATACACTTTTATGCTAAAGTTTAAATAAAGTAAAAAAAGATTTTAAAAGCTATCTATCCTGACCAAATTTCCCCAAAACATCTTAATGTTAGATTGTGGGCATCAAGGAAACATCTGGAGCCAAACTGTGTTCCAAATTAGTTCAAAAGTCATCAACAACCTCTTTGAAAACACATTTACTGTGTTTTTTATTATTATTTGAATGATAAATGATATTTTAAAACACATTTATTGCCAAGATGTTTACACAGTATTGTATATTTCTGAAACAAAATCTAAAAAAAATATGTCTGAAACAAAATCTTAATCATTCTAAAACTAATTAGACAGATGGACACTGTCCGTAGATTTATGAAGATATTTGCTTACTCGAGATTGATGCAGTGTATTGAACATGGTCCTGCTGTACCACAAACGGTTCCTGAGCCCCGTCCCCCACGTTGAACAGATGTGGCATTGGCTGGGCTCTTGAAACATAAGATGTTACTTTTGTTGTTTCTTTTGGGAAAATCCATGAGCTGACTTTTTGGCACCATGTGCTCCCTTTGTCTATAAATCTGATTTTTCTCAGGGAGAGAAAGCTACTCCAGTGTCTTCTTTGGCCTGTGAAAAAGTAAAAGTTTTGTGATCGCAAGGGACTTGAAGACCTTTCTGGCTGATTGCTAAAGTGAGCCATGAAATGTACAGGGGAATTATCGTCTTCAATTTTCATCTCAATCAGCTCCTCCACCTCAGGGAATACCAGATCTCTCACCACTGAGCGTGAGGAAGAGAAGATGGGAACCGTAACTGTCTGATCTTGGACAGAAGGAAAGAGAAGATTCCCGACCACAAAGTCAGAGAAGAAGTCATCATACGTCTCAGGCACAGACAACTTCTTTGAGGAATAAAAAGAGACAGCAGAGCTGCATCTGTCTGGGGTCCTTGTCTGAAGTCCTTGTTCATCAATGTCTTGGGCAAAAAGCTCAGAGAAACTAAACAGGCACTGATCTTCTAGAGTACTGCCAACTGATAAAACCGGGGACGGCGCATTCCTGATGCCTTCCAGTTCGAAGGGATTTCCATTACTTTCTGCCTTAGGTGTGAGATATAAGCCGTGTGCCTCTGTAGCTGGATACAGGTAAAGTGGCATTCCATCCTGAGGACACAGCACTATGATGTCCTCTGAGTCACTTTCTTTGTTCACTGTGGGTAGCTCTTGTTCTAGTAAGAGTTCTGATATGTAGTTGGACTCTAAAATACTGTTTGTCTGCTCGTTGACACTTTGAGGCTCAGGGCTAGGGTTTGCACTTGTGTTTATTATTTGCAGGAACTCCTCATCAAAATCTGAGAGAGTTGAGAATTCACAGCTTGAGCGGTCCGGTTTAGAGTCATCCAAATGTGTGAAATAATCAGAGTCGGCAGTGTCATCTACCAAGTTACTGTCTTGGAGACTATTGTGTTTAGAATCCAGTATATTTCTGTCTTGAAGTTGGACATCACTCTTTTCAGGATAAACACTTCCGCTCAGTGGAGACTTACTAGCTACTCTAAGATGTAAAATGTCATTTATTGTTAACTTTTCCATTTCATCCCAAAAGGATGAAAGGGCATATATTGGACGAGATGGGCCTGCAGCTGTTTCTAGGCTTATGTTCAGTGTCTCCTGTACAGAATAGATCTCTGCATTATTAGATTCTTTAGAATACTCTTGCTGTTGATATAGCTCATTTGGAGGAGCATCTTCTTTTGGGTCATCATGAATATGACTCAAATTGTTGGTCATCAGTTGATTTTGAGTGGCGATATCTGTGTTGTTTTCGGGTTCGTTCGTCAAACCCTTAACTGTGCTTTGGTCATTTGCAAGTTGTGTCATGAACTTATCTAGAACATTAGCTTGTAATTGGGAACTATGCGTAAGAATGAAAGAGGATTGAGTATTTAGAGAGGCAGAGGGATTGTTTTCTGGGGTTTCAGTGGCAATATCTACAGTGAAAGGTGATTGAGCCGCTGAAGTACAGTTACTTTTTAATAAAAAGGTCTTGTCAAAACTCTCCCCTCCCAGTTCTTTTACAGGTGAGAATTCTTCCTGTTTGATATTGGTGAAATCTTCCTTATTAAGGGTATTAAAATCTAAAGATTCTGAACATTTTTGGAGAGATTGCTTGAATTTATTCTGTGCTTTTTGTAGCTTTTTTGTTTTTTCTCCCTCTGCTTCTTTCTCACTATTTGAATGAGGACACTGACCTCCCATTGCACTGTTTCGATGGCCCGACTTCTTGGAGGTTTTTTTTTTTCTTCTTTTTTTTTGGCCCACAGTGCCAGAGTGTACTTTTTGCTGGACTGGACTGTCATTTACAGTGACAAACCAGCGTTCCTTCTCTTTTTTTGGAGTTGCTGAACTCTCCATCACCTTTGTTAGTGTTTCTCCTTCTGAGTTAGCAGCATTGGTGCTTGGGGAAGTAGTGATTGGGATTGGCTCTTCCATGACTTGACTTGACTTGTTTGTGCCCTGACTTTGATCATGCTCCTGGATGTTTTTTGCGTCTGAGGCATTTTGCTGGTCGTCAGGACCAGTGTCATTAACACCACGGTCTGATGAGCTCAAACACACACATGTGGCTGTATTATCATTTAAACTGATTTGTGTAGTCTGCTGTACATCTGTCTTATGATTTAAGCATTCAGAATCTTCCAATGGATTTCCTTTGTCACAGTCATCCACTGTGCTTAGTGTTTGTGATACAGCATCATGTTCCTCGTTTTTTCCAGGGTTGGTCAGAAGAGGAAGAACAGGCTCTTGAGTGTACTTTTTTTCGTCATCAGTGTCACTGAGGCCTGAGTCATCCAGGCCGGCAAGCTGTGCCTGCTGAATAGAGCATTCTTCACTTTCCTCATAGAAGCTGTCCCAGTCTCGCTCTGCTATTAGAATGCTGTGCTCTAAATCATCCATGACTGCTGAATTTACTCAGTGTGATCCAGTATCTGAAAAAAGTAAAATTCTGTTTGTTTTTTTGTTTGTTTGTTTTTGTTTTTTTTTGTATATTTTACATTCTAGCCTGTGCAAACAATATCTGGTCTGCAATGGCCACTTTGTCAAGCATCTCACAAACAGGAAAATGTATAGTTCTGTTACAGAGGTTAGTCTAAATGCAGCAAGCTTACAAGTCACTTATTTTTGATTGCAGAAGCTTAATGAACTTTAAGCACAGCACTATTTATTATATCATCAGAAGATGATTGAATGTTAGAATTATTAGAGAGAGTTAATTCTGGTGAGGGTTGATTTATTGATTTATTTATTTACTTTCATATGAGTTTTGTACATTTCCCATGGCAATCAGAATGTTCCCTGCTTGCAGTTAATTTTAGGGGATTGAAATTCATAGTAAAGCTTATCAGAACTTAATTATTCATATTTTAAACATAGTAGTTGTTTGCATTTGGAACTGATGCTGCCCAAACTGTAAGCTGACTCCAGAGCATGCTGTACCCAGGGGAAATATGCACAAGAGTCTGGCAAGGGGTCAGTACGGGCCATCAGGCAAGCCACACCAATAACAAATCCTCAAAATACACCAGTAGCTTTGCAACAGAAAAACAAGTTGTGCATCTCCCTTTGATCTCATATTGTTTTGAACATGTAGGAAGTTTTTAGGAATTTCAATTAGAAGACATACAGTATGCAGGATGCAGTGCCCCAAAACTGCTTGGACATTTGTGCCATACTTTAAAATGTAATAAGATCATTGTATTAGGAAACAAAGTGGTTTGCATTTTTACACAGACATTTCTTGAACATTTTAAAGTTTATCAATGGTTGAAGTGTTCACATACATTTGAGCACATTATAAATAGGACAATATAAATAGCAAAAGAGTGAGAAGTTGTGGAAACAATTTTCAGCTGATTACATTACTAAGATATTTATTCCTGGTCTGCAAATTTGTTTCCGTTACTGTGCCACACCCACTTCAGATCTTGTATGTATCCATGTGAACAACCCTAAATGATCTTTCTTAGTAGCCTCTGCCCTGCACTGTAACATGTTAAGTTATACTGTAAGATCCACAGGTGGGGCTATAGGGTAAGCCAAAAGATTTATATAAGGAAACTTACATATAAATATAGTCCAGCAACATAGTTAAAGCCCATGCTGTTGACATAGTGATGACAAATGATTTAATTACTTGCACAGAACAGGTACATTGTTTACAGTATGAATTAGTTTGAGCTTAACAGAAGGAAAACTATGGGTGTCTTTGGTAGACAGTGTGCATTGCTTTAAGCATAATAGTTGTATAGTGATAAGTGTTTTACTGTTGATCAACTTGGGCGTAAAGGTAACGTACTTGCATGTAGTTAAACATCAGTCAAATCATTTGCATCACTTCAGTTGGCTGTCTGTAGTTAAACTGCATTCGATGTTAATAAATCCAGTAGGCTCACATAGGTAGAACAGCACCTTTAGATTCCACAGCACAAACTCACTCATTTCTGTCTACAAAACCCAAAAAATCCTAAACTCCAGCACACCACAATGTAGACCCTATGGTTGTTGAGGATCTGAACGGTTTCACTCATGTTTGTCTTACCTTTAGCTGTAAATTATACTTCCCAAATGCTTGAGTACTGGCCCAGGGTTGGCATGACGCTGTCCCCAGCGTTCCCACTGCCATTGCGTGTGGGATTCGGGGGCCTCTGTCTTGCTCTGTTATAAATAGAGCAATGTGTCTGGTCACATGAAGGCCTGCGTGTGTGCTGCCGTACCAAGAGAAGCATTCTGTTACACACCTTTAAATAGCACTTGTTAGGAGTAATAGGATAGATCTGTCATCGATCACCTATTATTCACCAATATTCAAGGCTCTTAAATATATGATTTTCACTGTGTTGTACAGACGTTTCCCATTTACTTAAGATCAAAGCAATGAATAGTTTCTGTTAAGTACTTTCAGATTTTTCAGATCTTTCGAAGGTTGATAATTGATAATAAGCATTTTATTCTACTGGCAATATGTGCATTTCCATGTGGGAAATTGTCTACAAGTCATGCTGGTGTTATAAATTCCAGACACAAGCCCAAAACCACCTTGCACCTTTGTTCCGGGAAGGCTACTGCAAATGCACTATAGGGGCTCCAAAGTTCATTTCCTTTTAGCTATAACAGTGATTACAGTCTATAGTGCAGGGAAAACTAACTATCCAGTACGGCTGGGCTGTTTGCGGAAAATATTTAATTGGCATTTATATTAAGCTCCTGGCATTTCTTTGGGTCTAGTAAACCAGCACATTTTTTGGGCTGAGTTCATGAGGTTTGCATTGCTGTTAAATTTCTCAACTTGTTGAGACAAATATGATTTTAATTCAAATCTGAGCTCTTGAGCAATCTTTTTATATATTTTCAGTACAAAACATGATTAATCATTGTCATACTACCTAGATGCACAATATGTCCAGACACCCCTGCTAATTGTTCAACTTAGCCACTTTAAGGTGCATCCATGTCTGACAGAGCACCTACTGGATGAGTTGGAGTGGTGTTTGTCCAGAGCTAATCATCCAATTATCATCAGCACCTGGCCTCACAAATATTTATGTGGCTGAATGCGGTTAAACCTTCACAGATATCCAACATCTAGTGCGAAGCCTTCCCAGAACAGTAGAGGCTGCAGCAAAGGGGGCTACAAACTTTTGGACACAAAAGGCTGGTTTTATGGAAATGTATTAAGACTAAACTGGTGTTATGCTATTAAAAATTGCACTTAGTCCAAGTTTGGGCTTAATCTGGTTCTAGGAAATCAGCCCATAGTGTATCCAAGCTCCTAAATGGAAAAGTTGATAAACAACAATTACAAAAAGGAGTTTATTACATTTTAGCAAGTGAATAAAACACTTTTTGTGCATTTTCAGTTATTTATTAAGAATACATTCATAACATTCACTTCTTCAGGCGCTAGAAGTAGTAAGTTTGATATCGCTTCAGACATCAGAATAACCACAAAGTTTTAGTTGCTGGCTAGGATTTATGTGCAATTTTTCACTGAAAAAAATGTTTTACTGTACATTATAACATTTACACTGTATATATAGTGTAGTCCAAACATCTGTATAGAAATATACCCAATCTAAACAATATAAAAGTGATTTCCAAAAAAATTTGATGATTTGCTGTGTATAAAACAGAGAATGTTTTATCTGTTCCTGAAAGAAGAGCTAGAATAATATTGCTAGGAAAAAGCCCCTGTTTTCCATTGTAATTTAATTATTGTGATTTAATTAATGTAATTTTTGACAGTGACAATTTGTTATTTGTTGGCTCAGTTGATTTTAGCAGCAATACAGTGTCTCTTGACTTCTACTAAAACCTTCTTCAGTCAATGTATTCACACAAAAATCTTCAAGGTAGGCACACCAGTCTGGTCAGGATCAGAGGCATTAATATGGAAGAACTGGACTAAAATTCTTTACTCCTGGCCAGGGTGCTCTCGGTGTAAATCCATTAATGGGTGTACAATTAGATCACATGGCCAAAACCAAGATTACTGTAAGGTCACCAGAAGAATTAAAGACACAAACTTCACAACTTCACCTACGAGTGGTGGTCGAAGATGTAGGGAAGACATTCACAGAGCCTGGTCGCTCTCTAAAGCAGCCTGGCATAAAACCCTGGCTGAAGCTACACTGAATAGGCCAGAGGATTAAAGCGAGCAGGATGAAGAGCACTATGATGAGGGTCAGCAGCCGCTTCCAATCGCCATAAAAGCCCAGAAAACGAAGAAGCCTGTTCCCATAACTCTGTCTTTCTTCCTGTCTTCCTGTCTCGCTGTCTTGTTTAGTGCCTCCAATATAAATGCAGATGCAGCTGGGTGTTGTTGGATTTGAATAGCAGAGTTTCTTTCCTTCAAGCCACACATTTCTCTCTTCCTGTTGGTCGCTGGAGAGTTGGCCCAGCACCTCCTGGCTGGTGGTCAAAGCCGGTGGACCATTCTCAGGAACAGAAGTTGGCTGTCTGCAAAGTGGGCAGGTGATCTGAGTGCCCTCTTTCTCTGGTGAAACAGTGATGAAGCGGGACAGACATTCGAGACAGAAAGTATGGTTACAGTCCAGGATTTTAGGCATTTTGAAGGTATTATCATATGAGTTGAAGCAAATGGAACATTCTGGACCAGTGTCCCAGGCTTGGTCTTCTGCATCACTAGTAGGTGCTGTCTTATGTCGATGTGATGATGCACTGGAAGGTGTCCTTGTTATTACTTCTGGTTTCTGCATCCTTCTGTCTCTTCGAGGAACCTAAAATGTGGAAGTTCAGTTAAACAGTTGCTTATAGGTAACAAATGAAAAATTTTCATATCTAGCAATAAATTACATAATTACATAATCTTACTAAACTTTATAGTATACTGTATCACAGTATATAAGTCAAGCTTTTCAAATGTATGCAACGAGAAACTTAATGTAGCTTAATTTATCAAAGAATTCCATAGACAGTAAGTAAAAAGGTGGATTTAACTGACTAAATATGAAACGTTCATGTATTTTTCTTTTTCCTGGCAGCAAATGTTTGTGTTTATGTTTCATTTTAAATTAAACAAATAGAATTTACTTGTGAAACCTTTTTTTCAGTACTGTTATTTATTGTTCATTCCCAGTATAGTATCTTACCAAGATTAGGAGAGGCTGTTTCCTTCTCTGTGTAAAACCCTGTGGAATCAATCCAGACCAGAAAATCCCTGTGGAATCAGTCCAGAAAGTCTCTTCTATTCAAGTCCACACCAGACAAAGCAGGTATATTTCCTGAAAACGTCTGACTCTATCTCAATCTCCAGAAGAGAGGAGATTCTCTGTCTCCAGGAGAATCTCTGTCTGCTGATCTCTGCCCCTCAGCTCACTACTTTGTTCCTGTACCTCAGCTCCTGTGTGCACAAGTGCAATGAACTGAACTATGATGCTGTTATTCTCTGTTAATACAAAGTTATTTCCCTCCCTCTTCACTCTATGAAGCAGCGACCTTGTCCAGCCAAATAGGCGGGAACAAAGAGAAAGGGAAGAAGGAAAGCTTTTCAGAAACTGATAACATAGTACAAACACAAGTGCGTGCGCGCACACACACACACACACACACACACACACACACACACACGCACACACACAGTATTCATATCCTGCAGAATAAGAGTGACGAAGCACTTACCTGTATTTTTTATGAATAAGATTTCCCATGGTTTTTAAGCTTTTGACCAAACCAAATGAGATGAAGTAAAAGATTAAGAATATGAAACATGACTCATGTACACTCGCAAATCAGATATAAAACAAATGTTTTTATAACACTGTACTTAACACTAAAAGTTCATAAATGCTTAGAGGTCTAGATGTTCAGGAAACCCTTCAATTAGTACAGAAACTACATTATGTGAAGGTTCTTGTTTATTCACAAGTCTTCATACACTCACATCTTTTACATCATTTACCAAAATAATTATTCAAGGAATAAACTGTGGTTCTCCTCTGGTATCACTCCAAAGAACTCTTTTATGTTTAGAGGTCCAGTGGAGTTCTACATGTTTTATTTTCTAACACTCATTTAACCCAATCTGACACAAAAAAATGCACTGTTAATTAACACAACATTTTCAAGAGTGCACTGAATTAGTTTCTTATTGTTAAACACAGTGGTAAACTGTAACTGTGAATTTTAGTGCTTGCCCTTCTGCTGGTGCCCCCTGGGATTTTGGTAGTATTTTAGCACTAAGCTAACATTTTTGGCCATTCTAGATTACACACCAACATTTAAAGCTTGTAAAATGCAACTAGTGTTTTATTTGAAACTTCTAACAGAATTTTACTTAGCTTTTACCTTACATGTAGCAGTTCTACAGTGATTCTTTCAGTATCTAAGACCAGAAGGCATAGAGTGACATCTTTTTCTCATAAGATTGATCCCATCCATTGGAAATCAAAATGGTATGGCCAATAATTGAGAATTGATAGTGGAATCAACCAATAACTCACTGGGAGAGCTTGTTTGACTGTATCTAACTGCATACTACAAACATGTATTGTTTATTTCACAGACATTATTAGATTGTCTCTAGAACTCCCTGAGGGTTCCCTACAGGCAGAATGTGAACAGTAAGAGTTTACTGGAATTTGACGATGTACAGTATATTTTTATCATGCACAGGTGACAGTTTTACAGCTTATTTTGCTCTGTGGATCCTGTGATAAATAACACACATGCACACAGCACCCTTCTAGTAACTGTTTCTCTTGCTTCTATGTCATTACCAGCACTCTACTGCTTTTCCTAGTGCTCTATATGCTGATAACCCATCATAATAGCAGTATAAAAACATATCAATTGAGGAAACAATTGCAGAATGCACGCCCTTGCCGAAGACTTACAAGAACAACATCTGCCTTTCTGCCAACAGCCTGGCATTTTTCTCTGAGAGATAAGTATTCAAATATAAGGAAGGACTTGAGGAATGTCTATGTTTGCTTTTATGTTTTCCCACAAATCGTAGAAAGCTGGCAATGAAATTATTTACAGAGTAATAGCCAAGTAAATATTGCTGCTATCATAACAATGCCTTTCAAATCCAAAATCACAACTTTGCATATTTGTCACCTGCAATATGTAAGTATGTTGAATTTGAATTTTGATTTATGCAGATAAATTTAAATGTAATAAATTTTATAAATACGACATTTGAATTAAACAATATCTGAATGTTATTGATAATACTATGATCTCAGTTTTGTATGTTCTTTGGTCCATATCGCCTCTATCCAAAAAACATTTAAAAAAACCCAAAACAAAACATATATGTCTATTTTTGTTGATTTTTATTTTTCTATACCGTGTGAACATTGCACCTGTCCTTTATGTTAAAAAATTCTTGACGAATGGACCAATAGAAATGCATCTTGTTTTTTCTTTTCTATGGCTTACTTGAACAGATTTCTAATATTAAATTCAATCTTTTGGTCACATGAGACTACTGATTTTTAAAAATAATGAAAATCCAAATGGATTCTGATTAAAAGTATGAAAGTTACATATAATCAAAACAATCAACTATAAGAATTATAGATTCTTTAATGTTTCCTCATCAATATGTCCACATTTACAGCAATGGTCAGTGAGTGGCTTTTATGGCATATATGTTTTATGACATATCATGTTTAATCAGGTGACTATTAGTGCCTGACATTCAGACACTTCCATTTAACTTTAGGAAGAGAAAAGAAGATAAAGCTTGTGCATAACTTAATTTGCCAATGCACTGGAATTTTTTTAATATGAATCAATCTAACTGGCTACTTTATTAACATTTTTGACAGAAGTCATGTAACTTCAACTTGAAGTTATTATTACAGCTATATTTTTATTTCAGTATGGTTTTAGAACACTCAGCTTACTCCTGAGAGTGAAGCATGCATCTGCTGCTTAATTCATTTTAAAACTACAGAACCGTGGTAAGCAAAAAGCTTGTGAGTATTATTTTATGGATCATTAACGTGCCTTTTCAGAAAGTAGTCTTTCTTTGAGCTGAACGTGAACTCGAAGTCCCCCAACTCCTTTTCTCACTCTATCTCTGTATACTAAAGGCACGCATGTTTATGGTTTATGATGTCCTCATAACTTGGGCAATTTAGTGAGTTAGTAAGAAATGATTCTGGAGCCAGGGTGCAAAACACTTTAGCTTCAGGACACAGACAGACAGTTCTCAGGAACTCCAGCATTAACTTTGAGTTTACTGAGTTTACTAAGAAAGCACAGTAAATTGACTGCATTAAAAGTCCAAAATATATTCTTTCTAGTATTCTACTGTTCATTTATTTATTTTTTCCTGTGTTCAGTTTCATGCTTTAGTTGGTTCTTCTATCAAACGTTTGGGGACCCTGGTCAAATGATGTTTTGTTGATCTTCTAGGTTGAAAAAAATTAACAAATACTCTGCAGGGAACGAATTTAAATATTGCATTTTCCACCAAATTGAGTGGACAACTTCTATTTTTTTTTTTGTTTAACATATTGGAAAAAATAAAATTGTTGCATGTGCTATATTTTTTGATGTTAGAGGCCATAACCTACGCATTTCTTGCATACTCCTGCAGTCCACATAAAACATTATTGTGTTTTTTTGTACCAGAATTCATTTTTACATAATTCATAATTCATAATGATGAATGTTATGATTGGCTGTGCTGTATTGTGGCTCTTTCAGAAAGCAAGCTAAAACACTTCTTATACCTTCAGTATGAATGGGCATGGCTAATTCAAATAGAATGACGAATTAAAAATAAGTTGCTTTTGCAGCTTACTTTCCATGTCTGGACCTTATGGATGTGGAGTGAATGGACAGTATGGTTTAAAGCTTTGTTTACACACTACATCAAACACGTTTATTAAAAAAATGTGAGGAGAACTCAATTTTCGATGACACAGGCTCGTTAAATTCATTGAGTATATGGTAAATGTGCATTAATATTAGTAGATGTTTGTTCACTGTAGAAGGTGTTCAAACATTATTAAAAAAATCAAACAGGTAATTTAACCCAGGGTGGACAAACCTTTGCATAAGACTGTATCTTTAATGACCTGTTATAATGAACAGTTTGGGTGAAATGTGATACACCTTGCTCCAACACCAACTGAAACTCTCCTCTAACTAAACAATAGCAGGTACTATGTAATACCTCCTGTGTCTAGTTTTGAGGCAGTATTGCTTCAGTTTTTATGCATCATTTGAGCACAGCAGCTGTCCTTTATATTTTGTGAAAATTACATTATGACTGGACCTGTAGAAATACTCCAAAACTGAAACTGAAATACACTGAACAAAAATATAACACTTTTGTTTTTGCTCCCATTTTTCATGAGCTGAACTCAAAGATCTAAGACTTTTTCTATGTACACAAAATTCCATAAGTCCATACATCCATATTCAAAACAGTTCAATTTGTGGAAACATTTCATGCACAAATTCATAAAACATGTACTGATATAAAATGTTTGATGTTTGTAAAATGTTCTGATATTTGACGTAGTACTTACTACAAATAGCCCCTCAGCCTATTACAGTTAACCATGCCAATGAGGTAAGTTTAACTTTCAGCTGAACTTTCTGTCCAAGCTAGGTGCTGGAAACAAAATTGTTTTTGTTTCTGTATGTTTTAATTAGAAGCAGAGATATGTACACTATATTGCCAAAAGTATTCACTCACACATTAAAATCATTGAATTCAGGTGTTTCAAACACTTCTATGGCCACAGGTGTATAAAACCAAGCACCTAGGCATGCAGACTGCTTCTACAAACATTAGTGAAAGAATGGCTCGCTCTCAGGAGTCCAGTGAAATCCAGCATGGTTCCGTGATAGGACGCCACCTGTGCAACAAGTCCAGTCATGAAATTTCTTTGCTACTAAATATTCCACACTCAACTGACAGTGGTATTATAACAAAATGGAAGTGATTGGGAACGACAGCAACTCAGCCACGAAGTGGTAGACCACGTAAAATGACAGCAGGGTCAGTAGATGTTGAGGCGCATAGTGCACAGAGGTCATCAACTTTCTGCAGAGACAATTGCTACAGACCTCCAAAATTCATGTGGCCTTCAGATTAGCTCAAGAATAGCGTTGAGAGCTTCATGGAATGTTTTTGCAGGGCTGAGCAGCTGCATCTAAGCCTTTCATCACCAAGTGCAATGCAAAGTGTCGAAAAAAAACAAACAAACATGGGTCTATGCAGTAAATCTGCCACTATTTCTACAGCAAACACACCAATCTCAGGATACCATAACTGTTTTAACCATCATCAGATCAGTAAACTTTGAAATTCTAACACAAATGAACAGGACAATAATCAACGTGTTATATTTTGTTAATATATTCTTTGAAGTTCTATAAATTCTGAATCCAAGAAAGTGCACCAGAAAACTGACTTAGAATAGCAGAGCTACAGGCTCTCATGTTTCTCCGGTGGGTAATAAATTGGGAGGAGGTTTTGGGTATTTGGGGAATATAAGGTACCATGTAGATCCCGTGTGTCAAGCACAAGGCCCATGGCACAATCCAATGATTTTCTATTAATATTAGCCCATTTCACAATGAGCAGCACTACAACCCCCAGCATGCACTGCAACGTAATTTCCACTGACACTCTACTCCCAACAATCTATGGGACACCAGTTTGCTACCCAATTGCATGTCACATCCCCAAACACACTGGCTGCGTTTTAGCTGCAGTTCAACAAACATAAACACTATAAACACTCAGCAGCTCAGAAACTGCTCCCAAGAAGAGAGACCAAGCACACAGTGAGGCTGAAAGGCCTACATCCTAAGGACATTTAAAGAGACTTACTTGTAGCTAATGTAGTCTAAATATATTCAGTGTTTACATGTAACTGCACGTGGCTATATTTAGCTGTTGATGTTTTGGCGTATTTAAATATAAATACGGCCCTCGGATTCGTAGAGATTTTTCGTATGGCTCTTTTAGTGGTCGAGTTTGATACCCCTGATGCAGATGGTCAGCCTCTCAAAATCAAAGGAAACAATTTGAAATAACTTGAGATACCAGAAATCCTGTTGATCTGTTCTGAGTAAATGAAAGCTTTATTCCTGTAAACATTGAAATCATCTGATTTTTTTTTCCCACTCATTGATTATTACAACTTGAATACCATCATACAAAGAATACAGCATCATAAATCTACACATTAATATATTAAAAAAAAACATTTTGTATGAGATTTCCAGTGGCTGCACAACAGCTAATAAAATGGCATTGGAAACTTTAAATCAAGGGTTCTTTACAATCAGTGGTTATATTCTCAACAACTACGACATTTGCTCACAAATCCATATTTTGGCTTCTGCTTTTTATTTAAATAAACTTCAACAACTGTGCAACTCACATACTGAAAATTTGTTCATTCCACTATATCACGTAATAAAATCAAATACAAAGAATACAGCAAAATCAGTTAAAGCCAAACTTAAATACAACAGGACCACATATAGAAAATAGAGTACCTTTTTTTTAAAACAGATATAGCGATAAACTGGAATGCTGTGACATACCATACGAATAGTTGTAATACTACCCACTCAGAATATGTATACAAGATGCACACAATATTTTACCAATTGATTTTTCCAGCCCTTGCCTAAGAAGACCACACAGTGTATATTATAAATCTTTTTGGCACTTCAGTGGTGTTGGCTGTGCAATCAATAATCTATACAACAAAATGGCAGGCCACAGTCTAACATCTTTACATTCTTCCACAGTGTTTCTGTGGCATAAAATAAACATGGAAAGTGCAAGAATTTGGGAGAGGTCATTCAAATTGGATTTATGAGTATAGATCAAGTTAGTGCAAGCTGAAGAACTTATTTTCTGTTTTTAGAATCTTCATATTTGGTTTAAATCTATGGTGCTTCAACAGAATAACCGGTAACTTGTAACTGGTCACAAGTTGGCGCTCTTTCCCAAAAGTACAAAACTAAACATCATTACCTTCAAAAGTGCGGTTAGGATCCTTCATGCCAAGGTATAATAGATTCACATGAATGATATTTAAACAGCTCACTCTACAAATTAGTTAAGGATTCAATGTGTATCCCCAATACAATTTTTCCTGAAAACACAGTGACAGATTCAGCATCCTCAGTAAGGCCTGACATTAACTGCAAAATTAAAGCCACAAAATGAATTGGGAATGTTGTTTAGCGCAACATATTTTATGCAGTTTTTTCTCTGGGTTTAATTTTTTTAAAAAAAAGAGTCCTAAAGGATGAAGGCTGTTGTGTTCTTAAGATGTTGGGAAAAAAGCTAACGTGCAAATAATGTCCGTTTAAGGATTTCTTTTGGACACAAGGTCAAAAGTAATACGTGAAAATAACATAATAAATATATAAATTAAAACGTTTGAGAAAATACCTGACTTAATGTATGACCCTCAAAATAACACTCAAAAATACTGCTGTAGTGCGTCAAAAACAGTCGGTCTGTTAAGATAAAAATAAACGGAAATAACATTCTTTTTTGTGCTTAAAGAAACAGGAGAATATGCAATGATACTACTAGCCCATTTAAATAACCAAAGAAACAGCCAGAAACTCGAGAGACATAAACAATATAATCAATTACTTTCTGCAACAAATCGCTGGCCTTCACCTTTCCTGCTCAGAAACCAGGCCCTACTGGATGGTCAGATTATACACCTTTGTTACAGGCCCTGTTGCCATGGTAGTGCTGCTAGTTGCTGAGGATGCTGAGGGCCTCTCTCTTCTGACATATCTTGGTTTGCGCACTGCAGAGTGGAACAAATAAATCAACATGAATAATTTTTACTATCCATCCACTAACAAAAACTGATTAACTAATAATTTCAAGATCTTTCTGTAATTAAACAAGTTCAACTCCAGTCAGAATAAACTGAGAGTAAATTATCATTTGGAAAACATTTGGAATTTGGAATTCATTTAGTATATTTTATCTTTTAAGAACATAGCATTATTGACAACAATAGCCAAGAGAGTAAACAACAAAGCATTCAATAAACTGCTAAAAATATATATCTTCTTACCTGAGGAAGTGTCAGCAGGTATCATGACCGCCTTTAAATAAAATAAAACAAAAGCTCTTTATATAACCGTTTTTGGTGTGTGCTGAACAACTGTCCTAAGCATGATTTTAAAAAGAAAATAATATCTTACCGTTTCACTAGGTTGAAATATGAAAGCTGATCAAGAGAAAATAGATACTTTATGACCTTGAGCAGATTTAATTAAAATACAATTTTAATGAGATGTTTCAGATGTAAAATTAAATCAATAAAAAATGATGTGAATGCATGTTTTCTTCGATACTTGGCTTAAGGCCTCACAAAATCACATGCAGTGAATCTGGGTTTCATTACCTTTGTTACGCTTGTAGAAAACACCAGGGAGACGGTTGGAACGTTTGAGGTAGAAGAAAGAAGCGACTGAGAGAATAAGGAAAAGACTGATCAGCAGGGTCCCCAAAAGCACGGAGGCTGCAACGCCTGGACCACCTGCACACAAAACACATAACTGAGTACGATCACTGTCATATGAAAACTTCTTTTCTTTGCTCAGTCCTTTTTTTTTTTTTTTTTAAACTATATGAAAATGCAAGCACAAACATTTCATGACGAATGGACCAAATTTACTTGGAATGAAATCTTATTAAATTAGCATACGTTAAATTGATCATTTTTTCCTTCTCCTGTAAACTTTTCACTTTGGACATATGGAGATATTTCCATTCACAGTGGAACAGGGATGGAATGCGAGCACAGTCTTAACTTAAACCATTATATTTCAGGACACATCATACAACCAGCACAATTTCAAAAGTCTGCTCCCTGGAGAATCCCACTATGACCAACTGACAAAAATGTAAATTACCTGCCCAAGCAGGCTATATGAAACAAGACTGGGTAGCTAGGAGATTTTTCATGGGTAAACCAACAAGTTTTAATGTTAAACTGTGCTAATGACTACAGAATCTTTTTAAGAACCTGCACTGTCAATTCTTGGTTAATGTTTGGTTGACTTGGAAACTCCACCTCAGCTTGCTCTGCACATCACATATCCTCAACCACTAAAGAGGCACATGTTTACACAATATTTGCTTTAAAAATAACGAATAAAAAAATCATAATGTGCTTAATATAAACTGGGACATAAACTTACAAGGTAAAAACAGTTACATAAAGATTATACTGTCAGTGTATAGTTAATCTGAGGTTACTGGCATGAGACATATTTATTTACACTTGAAATTTAAATGCCTCATCTTACCAATCTTAACTGGCGTAGATATTGAGTTGTTGTTGCTGGTCTTTGCTGAGAAGTGAAAACAGTAAAAAGGGAGAGAGAGCAAAAGTATCTCATTACTATAGTATTACAATACTATTATTTATTAGAGAAGAACAGTCACATTATATAAATAATGATACTAAGATGGGGAAAATGTCAAATGTTTGTGATAACACAACAAACTCAATAACAATGCAATAAACATTAAAAAACTTTATCTTTGGCAATATTATCACATGAATTTTCTTTACCAAATCAAACAAACTACCCTAGATACATCAGCAAATTCTACAGCTTTGCTGAATTTAATTTAAAAAGATGCATAGCATTAGATTTTTAAAAAAAATTAAACTAGGTAATATTTGCTTCATCAAGATACTTTTCACAGGTTCAACATCATTCATGATGATGGTGTGTATATACCAAAATGGCAGGAGAGGGGTTCCTATTTTAGTCTTTTTGTTACCCAGTTTTTCCTCACACAACACTTACTGTAGTAGCAAAGTGTGAAGTTCTCTAACTCTGAACTCAAAGAGTCACATGGCACGCATGTGTTGTTCTCCAGACCATGGAGGCACCCTAGTGGAGAACATGCACCATCATTAGGACAAAACTGTTCACCTGTCCATTTATACATGTCGACTTAACAAATATGGGGCTGTGTTTACTAAATATTACAGGACAATTGATGATCTAGGATCAGTTATTGTTTTAATACAATAAGAAAGAAGAAAGAAGCTTTTATATGTCTATTTATTTTATATTTGGGAGTCAAGACGTGTAAGATCCAAAGAGATTTGGACAATTACTCTCCTTTCCTGTTTTGGCTGTATAGATGGAACCTAAGCAGATGAATGATTGTAAATACTCAGGTTACATATCTGAAATATTATAAATATATAACTCATTTTGAAGTGGTTTTAAGCATCAAAGTACTTCTGTATATCACACCTAACTATGCCATTTCAAATTCGGTACACATGAACGAAAAAACTATAAAAAGCAGACAAGCCTTTTTTCGTACTTCACTGCATATTTCAGACTTTTTAAGCTTTACAAAATGATCACAATTCTCTCTTCATGACTACCCTGGCATGCTGTGTGTACAGACTGTAGATAAGAGGAATTGTATGAATAGAAGTGTGAATGGGGAACATATGGAATATACCAGGATAACAATGTGTGCTGTTTGCACAGGTTTCATTCATCTTCTGTATTCGTCCACAGCAATCATTTGTGTTTTCCAGCAGAGCCTAGAACACAGAGACACACATCTCATGAAACTGAGGCCATCACTGAAAAATGTTGTATTTACTTGATATCTAAATACAGTTCTACAAAACAGAGAATATAAAATCTGTTTTGGGTTTACATTTGCTTTTTTCACAGTTGTGCTATTCTGTAAACGTATAGTCAGGCTCCTTCAACGTTACAGGTAAAAGTAGAGAAAGTTAACCTCTACAGAGGTTTTATATCAGCGACAGACAGAAACAAGACAGGTACCTGGACTACTCGAACTTCTAACACACAAAGCGCCACCCCGATGATGAAGTAAACTCTGATCATGGTGAAAGCGGTCCTGTGGGTTATATTGGACTCTGTCAGTGTCGACAAATGAGCTGCATTTTTCTCAAAGAAGAAATGAAAAAGGTGAAGAAGTTATTCCATTCAGCATCCAACACAACACCCGTGGGAAGGTTAACGTTACCCTAATGATTTAAAATAAAGATGCTGCAGTAAAAATTTAACAGAAAGCCATCAAACCAGTAGCAACTGATTGAACAACTCCATTAAAATTCAAACTAAGCTGATGACCAGCATCAGCTAGCGCTAGCCAAAGGGCTGCTGTTAGCTTGCTATTTATTTTATATCCCCAAAGACACTTTAAATAGATGACAAACTAAATTACAACTGAAATTAATCTGTCGTATTTAAACGTGTACAGATCACTGAGGACTAAAACAAACGCAAACTTACCTTCTCGGTTCAAGTTTCTTAGAATGACAGCTTCGAAGATTCGTGTCTGCAGCGATGTACTTCCTGTTTATCAAATTGCTTGCCAAAATAAAGGTTTCCTGTCATTTAAATAAACGGACTACTTTAATGTTTTTACTCTAATCGAGTTTTACATTTACTGGTTTAATTAAGGGACAAAGAAAAGCAGATCACCATTTTCTCTGATCGGTTAAAGAGGCAGTGAGGGGCAGTTTCGGTCTTAGACTGCTCCAACGCTGCAGTGATTGAAGTCATGAGAAAGAAAATTAACTGATGAGCATGGATCCCTCAACTTCTCTGTGCTGTAATCCAGAGAAATGTTTTGAGGAACAGGGCTGTCTAGCTGTTATGGATCATCGAACTTCCTTGGCATATCCTTACTCGTTTGTGTCATTTATGGCTATCGAAAGATTAGGACGGACATCCCACAATAAAATAAAAATAATAAAAATTTAGCTTGCGTATTCTTATATTTGGTACACTTCATATAGATATTTTTTCAATAATAAAAATAGGCATGGACAACAGTCTCGGATGTACTTGTGCTAAATAATATACACAATTCTTACATTTTATGATTAGTTTTAATATAGATAGATAGATAGATAGATAGATAGATAGATAGATAGATAGATATCAAGTTGGCGTTTCTAACATATTTTCCATATATATATGTCATGTCATGGCAAACATCAGATATTTGAGATCGTTTTCATTGGCGTTCTTTGCATCGGCACTGACACATTGCAGAGCTGGTCTTTATCGCTGTCAGGTGCGCGATAAACGATTGTCCAGCTCGCGCGGGGCAGAGAGCTGCATGGGGCATCTTTTTTAGTTAACGGTAACTTTTAACTTTTAACGCTAGCCGTCGACGACGTTTACTAACATTAGTCTAATGCTGTCATTAAGTAAACGTTGTTGTAGACTTACTTGTTTGGGGTAAGTTTTTGAGCGCAGGCTCCCGCGCTTGTGAGGTAAAATACTGAATTAATCTGTAAACCTGTGACTAAACCGTTCGCTAAATCAGGCTAACGGCTAGCTAGCGTTAAGTTAGCTAAACTAGCTAATAACCGTCCGAGGTTTAAACTATATAGGATGTCATGCCTGTTCGCTAACTCTAGCTAACAAAGACGGTATCGCAGGAAAGACGTTGCAAACCTTCTCCTTTTCCTGGCTGTATTATGTTATAATGCAGGTTTTAGTGTGTAAAACTGGGAGTTTTGCTTGGATAGGTAGGTTACAACGTTAATGAATAATATTTACTAACGTTATATCTTTGGTGTCAGGGCATAGCGATACTGGAAAATGAAGCCAAACGTTTGGAACATAAAGGATGTTTTGAGTATCCCATCAACCTCAATGTAAGTTAGTCTCCAACTGAGTTTTACGTCGTAGTCTGTCATTATGAGCCTCAGGTTGTTTGACCATTGGTGAGCAGACACTGTCGGTTATATTACTGGTTAAACTATATGTAGACACCAGTGGTAATTCTGTTGCACCTGTTATGAACACTAGCATGCATTTCAACTTATTAATCATTTCATAGGGCAGCGAAATCTGGTAAGGGAGGTGCAACTAGTGACTACTCCAGTCTGACGGACTCCCAGCTCCTGTTTGGATCTCAGTTCTGGGCAGAGAGCTCTCAAGGCTTTTCCCAGGAGTTAAGTGGACCGTTCAGAGGTTCTCAGCCAGCCTCACAGGAGGTACGATTTAACACCTCTAGGTTATTATAATGTGCTTCATGCTGTTCAGATTACTTATGGATGGGTGTATTCAGTCTGCCGCCTCACTGCTTTTCTACTACGTATGGCCATGCTTGAAGGTCCACAGCTGTCAGCTTAGCTCTTAGGTCTAAAACCACATTTACTATATTCAGTATTTCTAATTTCATTCACTTACTAATGTGTTTAGTTGCTGTGAGGTTTTTCTTTCCAAATTACAAAGGACGCTGGACTGTTGCTCTTGTACCTGTGTACTTTGGAATGTTTATATGCCCCAAGAAAGATTTTTTAGATTATCTTCATATGTTTTATTGTTCTTCTTCCATTGTTTAAATACTTTTAAACTGTTTGAATAGAGGGTCTGCTAAATGTTAAAATGTAATATGGAAATATTAAGCCTTTTTTGTAAACCATTTATCTTTTAATAATATATTCTGCTTTACTTAAATATTGATAGATAATGTGAACTGAAGGTTTCGACAGTTATCATTCCAAGCCTTTGTTGTTTGGAGATGGCAAAACAGCAAACATCAATGGTGGTAAAACCTTGGACATATTAGACAGGTTCGAAGAGGAGAAAAGAAAGGCCAAAGAGAAGTATGTATATATCTCACCTTACAGCCTATTGCTTTCTCTGTTTGTAGAGGTTAGGTCCTTTAATGTGAATTTTGAGGAAAAAAAAGGTTGACATTGAAATGTTGTGATCCTGTATCTACAAGAAAGAGGTGATTTAAGATATCATGAAAAGTAGTTTGAGAACTTAGAGGCATAGTTGTGACCAGTGATAAAATACCAATACATGTTTTATACTTTCTTTAAATCAATTTTCCGGTGCTTCATTTAGTGAAATTGTCAGCCATGGATTCCGACAGCTGCATGAAAGTCTGGAATATGTAAGTGATAAAGGAAGAGGGACAGGCTATCTGTTCAAGGTTTATTTTTTTGTGAAATACATTTTCTTGGGCATGTTATAGTCATCTTAAGATTATTTTTTAAACTTTGTTCCAGATCAAAAGAACTGTTTTAAACGTCATTGAGGGGAGCTGTGATGTCAATAAAAAGACTGTAGCTGAAGGAATCAACAGTCTTAGAAAAACAAGTAAACATCATTGTGCCAGTTATTATTTCCAATTTTCTATTGTATATTTCCACTATCATATACTAATACAGTGTATTTAGACCAGAAGGTGCTAATGCTCAAACATAAGGGTAATTGTAGAAAACACTTGAGTAGTTGTCCTTTTGTCCATGTTGCTTTTTTATGTGCCAAATAGTTATTTCCTTTAAAATAATATGGACTGTAGTTCAGGATGATTTAGCCAACGTAAAGGAGAGCATAGCAGGTCAGGCAGAAGTGCTGGCGAATCTGCAGAACCAGACTCATAAAGACATGAAGGACAGTGAAGCTAAGGTGAGACATGGTGAGAAAAAAGCTGAGATATACTGATGGTGAGAGTGTGTTGCTTATTAAAGGCTTATGTATTCCTTGCACACTTGCTTTCACAATTTTAAAAGAAGTCACAGTTAATAATTGCTTAGTCATTATAGACCACCTTTCCATTAATGGTAAAGTGTTGTATCCGTGGCAAACACTCAAATGAGTAAGAGAAACTTAACTCTTGCCCATCTCTGTGCTCATTATATATTTTTTTTATTTCATTTTTACAACTTGGACATTTTGGCAATTCTATACAGAAACTATCCACATACATTCTTAAATGTGAAAAAGGGTTATTTGAAGCTACAATAGTATAGAAGAACTGGTTTTGGTTCCGCATAGAACCATCAAATTTTATTTATGGGGGGGAACAAAAAGCACTTCTTCCAGTCTTTAGCATTGCTCCAAAGAGCGCTCTTTGAGTGTAAGATGTCTCTCAGTTAGCAGTAACAATTTTGGATGGATGACTTGCTTTTAATATCAGCATAAAATGCAACTTCTGTTACTGTGATTAAAAAAAATGAATGGTTCTTGCTGATGTACTGTTTGTGATCAATAAAGCAATAGATTGTTTGCCAGAAAATAATGAAACAGCAATGTAAACATCACAAAAGGGAATATTTTACTTTTTATATCCACACTCTAAAGGAGATTTCTCTGTTTTCTTAGACCACATTGGCTGTAAAAGAATTGAGCTCACTCGTGCTCAGTCTGCAGCAGGATTTGGAATCTATAAGAGAAGACCAGAGAAAGGAGCAGAGTGTGTTTGGAGAGCTTCAGTCCCTACTTAGCACAATACTGGCTGCTCAGTCATGTGGAGCTCATCCTAGACCTGTCAGAATGACTGACAACATGGTTCAGACATCACCTGGTCTTGTAGAAAAGGTCTGTGTCGTTTCGGAGGAAAAGCCTTTTTGTGAGGGCAATACGCTGTGCAGTGGGTCTCATTCAGAGGGAAGAGCAGATCAGAGTGTGTGTCTTGTTAAAGCAAAATCTCCAAAAAAACTTAACACAGATGCATCTCTCCGGGTCTTACGTCCTGTGTCTATTGACAAGCAGAAGCAACTGTTCAACAACACAGGGGCTGAGAAGTCCTGCTGCACACGCTCAGTGATGACCACTGCTTCAAGTCCAGCAGTTACTACCACGGTCACTGCTGATCTTCAGAGGAGTTATATGGTTGGAGCCCCTGTGCATGTGGAACGAGTAAAGCCTTTGGTTAATATGGAGGAGAACAGGTTTACAACCTGGACTGATGTATCTAAACAGAAAAAAATGCCCAGGAGAGGACAGAGAAGCCAGCATTTCAGAAGGAAGAAGAGAGCTTTGATCTTACCACAGAGGAGACCAAATAACAGGATGGCTTCAGTTGACACTTTTGAGGATAACCAACATGATGAAGGGCATGAAAATAGGGTGCCTGTATCAACAGTCAAAACTGTTCCAGAGAATCTTCTACCATCTACAAAGCAGCAAGGCACAGCAGGACTGACAAATAGGAGTGGTTGTGGACAGCACCTGAATCCTTGGTCATGGTCCCAGGACAGCAGCAGCTCCCAAATAATGGTGGAATACAAGAAGGCTGAACATGAAGCAGTGATGACTGAGCACAAAACTAATACTATAATGAGACAAACCAGCATCTGGCAGCTCTTTGATTTCATCAGTGACTCGGACTAACTAATGCTCCTAATGGTCTGTTAATGGCCCAGCTGTTCAGAGAAAGGTTACATATAATTTAACAAAGGCAAAGTTCTTCAAGGATTTGTATAAAATTTTGTATTTCTTTGAAATGTTGGTAATTTCCCGTTCATGTGGTTCCACAGTAATAGTTTATGCATCCAATGACAGTTTCAATACACAAATCCATAAATTTAGAACAGCAAATTGCACATTATCCAGTCTTGTTTCATTATGTATAATTTTAGATGTATGTGGGTGTTTAGAAAAATGTATTTATATTTACAAAACTTGACTTGTTTAATAGCTTCATTTGGTTTTACCCAGGAGCTTGTTAGGTTCCATACATGATTTTCCAAAAAAATATTTCTCTCTGTAGTAGTGTCATTGTGTTTACTTTCAAGCCAAAGTAAATAAAAAGTGACATAGAAATCATCTTTGTATGATTATATTTTCAAAATACAGTACAAACATGTCCTCTATTGCATTAGCTAAAGGTTCAAGAGTACAAGTTTTAGAAGGTGCATAAACATGTGTAAACAGCATCTTTAAAATACATTAAAGGGGATTCAAAATCCCCAAAATCAATTCAAAATTTCTACATCAAAGTTTGAAAAGTAAACAAAATCATTCTAAGTGGTTTTTTGTGAAGAGGTCCATATTAGAGAATCTTAGTGTCTTACCAATTTATTTACAGTGGTGACAATAGGAATCAAGGTTCACAATGTTTACAGTGCAAGCATAGCCATTTTATTTACTATTATTTACAACCAGTGAACCTACACGTCTTCTGAATCTTCATATGTAATATTGATGATGATTAAATAATGATAAATATAAAAAAAGGTTTCTTTCAGTACTGTTTTTCTTTAGAACGCCCTGCATGTACTATTTTAAAACTGTTGTAAAATAATGTCTATTGGGCATCAAGCAAACATATTCATAATCATTTCATTTAATGGCTTTCTGACAGGCAGCTTGTAAAAACATTACATGCTTCAGATGTTCCTATGACCACCACTGTGAACAATTCTGACTTTAGTTTCTCTGGAACACAGCATTTCACATCAAACCTTTCTGAATGTTTAATCATGCAGACATTTTTAAAAGTCCTGTAATGACTGCAGACCTATTTCATATATTTAATACATCTTTTTCAAGTTAAGTGTGTGAGATTCAGTGAAATTTATTACATTCTCTTTTAACACTATCTGAACAAGTAAACTGAGCCATATCAGCAGTTTGACATAATTTTAAGAATAACTCATTAACTCATAAACAATATACTAACAGCTTCCATACATAAGTTCAAACTTCAGCTATGATACCTGCAGTGAACACAAAATACAACCTATATATACAGCTGAGAAGATCTCTATTTAGTAGCTCATAAGTGCGCCATATTCGATTTCTGACACATGGCTTTTTTGTTATTCATCCACTAAGTCAGCAGGTGGGGGCATGAGTCCTCGGGGGTTAAGGTTTGCCACCAGACACACATCATAACTGTCATGCATTATGGCCTGTTTGACCATCACAGTCCACTCATTCTCAAATGGATCCAACTGCAGGATGTCCTTGGTGATAATGTCATGCCGATCTGGAGAGAAGGTTGTAGATATGGTATGTAAATATTCACATCTGCAGTGACATTTCAAAATATATATTTGAATTTCAGTTGATTTCAGGGTACTGGGATGTTAGAGGTTAAATGGCAGGAATAACGATGAGAATCAATTTAGATCAGTCCTCTGTCAGAAGAGGTATCACTCTATGAAGAGCATTAGTTTACTGTGTATTTACCTGCGCCTTTATAGTATCCACAAACATAGAGTTTTCCATCCACTACACCAGCATTCGATGCGTTGCTTCGCAGTGACAGAAGGGGCCAGGGTAAAGGAGGGCCATCTCTCCAGAAATCTCCATCTGGGTTGTAGATCTCTACTGCATCAAGACAGCGACGTGACTGACCACGATCCACACCCTCACACCCAATACCACCTATAAATATAAATATAAAGCTTTATGTAAGCATTTAGTAGGCAAGTGCCTAGTGCACTTGCGGGAGAAAGAGTTAATCTGATATCTGCATTTATGACTTACAAAATGAACTGAAACAATTATGTGAACATAGTGAAAGGTGGAAATATATTGTTTCAACCTAGCATGGCATTATGAAGTACATGCTTATCTGTAACATTTAGTCTTTTGTGAGACTAAAAAAGCATGATATTTGTAAGCAGCTGAATGTTGCATAACATACAATTCTTATGATGTCATTGAAATATGAGCAAACAACATTCTGCCAAAGCTATTGCACAGTTACACACTACCATTTAATCATAGTTTCATAAGTCAATATATCATAATAATAAAAAGCATTTGTTTTGTTTTACTGATTAAGCTGTGTTTATGGTAGTTCTCCAGTTAAAAATAGAATGAGTCAAAGACACTGTATTCCTTTAATATTAAATGTCCTGTTTCTTCTTACCTATAACATAGATTTCTCCATTGAGGGCAACTGCACTGCATCGATATTTGGAATATTTCATAGGACAGAGCTCATTCCACTTGTTGGTCTCTGGGTCATACTCCAGAAGGCGGTTACTCATACGGTCAGGCTCCTCATCTGTGCGGTATGTCTGTCATTCATAAGACGAGTCCAAACAGGTGCAGTTGGGGTGAGCAAAAAAAAAAAAAAAAGAGGAACAGAGTAGTGTTACACACTGACACAATTACTGTGTTCCTCTCTCAATATGATCCTTTTTTCCTCGATCTTGTGCAATAGTGCATTGTTACCAATGTCATTCTGCACTGCACATTGTAGTGCTTTCTCTGCATTAAAGCACCTGCCTTTAAACTAAATTACAGCTATTTTAACTAGCTGAGTCAAATATGTTGTGAAACAGGGAAAACATAAAAATGTGAAGTGAAGGGGTAACCCTCCCCTTTGTCTTTTACCTGTGGGGTCCGCCCTCCAAGCACATAAAGACAGTTTTTCATCCTAACTACACTGTGATAGGCCAAGGGCATTGGCAGAGGAGCAGCACTGCGCCAAGGACCACCCTGTAAGGACCAGCGGTCAACACTGTTGGTGATGAGGTATTGGTTCTTCAGCTTCATCTGACCTCCAATTAGGTACAGGTTATCACCCAGAGAACCCAGTCCATATGAATCACGATATTCTGCTGAAGTCATGTGCTTCCAACTTCCCTGAGCTTCCTGATTATACCTAAAAATTAAGTAAACAAGATTTAAATAATCATTATATTTCCTTTGCAGTCAAATATCAGTTTCATGTTTTGGCATACCTGATTAAACACAGCAGCTTGGCAATTATTTGATGTGTCGAACAAGGAAGAGTATAAGCAGAGATATTGAATAACACAAGGCAATAGTTGGCTGTTCCCAGTGTGGAAAAAGCTTAAGTTATTACTGAAGTTTTACCTCCTAATGACAATGCCATATTCTCTATATACTTACTACAAACCTAATACTTGTTTTCAATGTTGTAATGTCATGCTATTTTGAACAGATTTTTGATTAAAAATGACAAACCTCTTAACAAGTAGTCTTGTACTAACAAAATAACAACAAGTGTTATTTTTTCAAGGTTTGATGGAGGCAAATGGTGATTAAATTATTTAAGGCCTTCTGTCCTGGAGCCTTACTTGAAAATCTCAATATTCCTTTCCTTCTGTCTTGCCATCCTTCGTGCTCCTAACTCTCCTGCCACAATGATTTCATTCCCTTCAGTGACCACCCCAGCACAGACATATCCAAGGGCATCACCATAGCGAGGGGAGGTGATGTAAAATGTGCGACCAGTGTTGGGGGCATAGCAGAAGCTGCGGTCCAAATAGCTACCATAGCGTGACCGTATTCCTCCAGTGTCATTGCCAATGCAGAGTAGTAGATCAGTAGTCTCCATACCATAGCGTAGCTTCAGTCGGCGAGGTGGAGCATCTGGATGCATTCCTGCTGATTCCATTGCATCTTCCATCATCTGTAGACATTCTGCATCAGCTAGCAGGGCTGTGTTGCGCTTCAGGGTCTCCTTCAGGTAACTCACGCTCACCAGTGGAAGACGTACCTTTGTCAGAAGTTCAGGGAGATGTTGGACACGGTTTTCTTCTTCTAGCCCTGGACCAACTGAGCGATATTTCACCCATCGCATCACCATGTCAAGAATGGTCTCCTCCCGGGTTACATTCAGGTCATCTGAAGTCAGCAATGCTCCTAGCTGGTGAGCCTCCAGGTCCAACACTTCATCGCTCAGACACACCTCAGTGAAGTGTTGCCGGAGGTAACGCTGAGCCTGATCAGCCAAGTCCTCAGCTCCCAGATCCCGGGCGTAGTAATAGATGCCCACGCAGTTGGAGGCATCCATTTTGTCAGTCATGTAGACCTGGCAACGTCCAAAAACATCATCCATTTGCAGTAGAAAGGCAGCAACAGAGATACCTTGCACATTGTCAGTGGTCAATGGAAGCTTGGAGCTGTACATATATTCCAACAAGAGGGCTAAACTTTGAGCTGGCATGTCCCGTAGAACCACCTGTCGGTTGGCACTCTCACGCAGGCCACAGGTGAACATAACACGGAAGTAAGGACTGAATGCAGCAAGGACAGAACGGTGACATGGAAAACTGATTCCTTCAGCAACTAGCACCACATCTGTCAACTGTTCAGCCTCTCGCATGCGATTCAACTGGTCCAACAGCACCAGACCATGCTTAGCTCTCAGATCCATTTTGCTTGTTTATGAGGATTATGTTACTTAAAAAAATCTCAGAACTTCACTACGTTTTCCATTAGCCCAAGGACATTCTGGAGGTGATCTTTTCAAAATGGTAGGGAAGGTTCATCTGGCAAAACAAAAAGACACACAAGCTCAACTAGTGCAGTTTGTTGACAGCAGTGTGACTCTATTTTAGTGCATGCTGTTTACATGTCAAGACATGGATAGTAAACCATTAAATAACACTATTTCAAGGACTCTTTTCATGCATAATTAAAAAAACATTAACTGGAAAAGCACAAGTCCTTTTACCAGGTCTAGAAAAACAAAACTGCAACAAATACCACCAGCACTCAATACGTACCGATACATAACAAGCCTACCAGCTAAATATGGATCACAGTCACCGCTGTTTCAATTCCAGCATTGATTACTGAGAGAGACGCGCCAGTGCTGTGGGTTAGATTAGCACATGCGTTGATGAGTCGTACCAGATCACTGGCCTACTGTGGTTTTTGCCCTCAGGAGACAAGCCTTCCATTACCCTCATGTCACACACAGACACACAGACACACACACATGCTATGCCTCTGACAGTATAAGGAGGAGGAGAGAGTGCAAGAGAAATCTGTTTGCTCAACCCTCTGTGTCCTGTGCTAAGCAACATAGCTAAGAATAGACCATGATGTGTCAAATGCCCAGTGGGGGATAACAGGAAAGAGACTGAAAGATATGTTCTAAAAATACTTGAAAGTAAGTTTCTAGATAATTTGCAGACTGTCTAGAGATTCATGTTCACTTTCAGTATTTAGCAAGAAGGTGAACAGACCTCAGTGTTTGTATTTATTTATTTATTTTTCTGTCACATGTGTGCATGTGTGGAATGGCCTTCCAGGCTGCTGGCCATTTGAAGTCAGATTTCACCCCGTCATGTTGTTAAAGTGACTACAGGCTCTGCACTTGAGTATTTAGTCATATAAGCATTTGTGCATTCCATGCAAAATACAGAATTTAATGGGCTTGCTAAATTCCTGTTTGTAAAAATTCAGCCAAGACTCACAGTATAGCAGCCAGTTGACTTGGAGACTTCTGGACGGGAAAGTAATAGGGGCGTAATTACACACTATACATTGTAATGCAAAAATGTGGAGATGAGAGATATTGGCTGTATTTTAGTAATTACAGCATCTACTCAGATCAGATTCTTTGAACTAAATCAATTCACAGCAGCAAGTTTAGTGTCATATGTCACACTCCCAGCTCCAGGCCTCCCAACTCTAATTTCATTAGTAAGTTGTGCAACAACTTGAATACAGTCATGAATTTTAAAATTTCGTTCAGAATATTTAAAAAAACAAATGGTGAGTCCTGTGTTATTAATCAAACTGAACCATGAGTGGAATGTTAGGTTATACCCTTAGGGAGACCAAGAAGGTTATAACTGAATAAAATATGACAAATATCAATTTAATTTGATTTGTCATCTTAATGTTTTTTTTTAAGATTTTGTTTCAGCTAACAGTTTCATTATAATACATTTTTACCAAGGGAGGTATTTGTTCCTGCTTCTCCCAAGAACATAATGCCACATGACAATTAATTTTAGGCTAATTAGAATAATGTCTGCGATCCATAACATTCTTGTACATAATGCATCCAAGTAAAAATACATAAACAGGTTATATAACTGACAGGTGGTTCTTATATAGCATATTTTAGCAAATTGTTGGGCATTCAGTTTAGATATTATTCAGAAGTACACTTACAATCTGTGATTTAGTCATCTGGCCTGCTGTGGAGGAAGCCAAATTGATGATCTGAGTTAATACAATGTACTGTAAGACCTTGCTACACTCAAAAATAGTAAATGAAAAAGAATACCATGAGTGGTCAGCAGTTTGCACACAGTGGTTCCCATGCTATGGAAGCTAACCTTTAAACATTCAGCCCAATTATTAATGGAAATATTAACCATGGAGCGCTTTGCCCTTGGAAAATGTTGATGTAATAACTGACAATGAAACATCCTGTCCTTAGTAAAAGATCTAGTCAAAATTCATTGTATAACAGCACTGAAGTCACAGAGTTTTAAGAATACTTTACTAAAGAGATCAGAAGTGTGAAAGTTCTGAGGATACAGTAGATTATGGAATTCTAAAGTAAAGGTAAAATGTGTTTTTGGTAATATTAACTGGGCTGGAGCTTAAAGGCATCATAGAACACATTTCATGCTTCATTAGGCTTACATTTGCAGTGTAAGGGCTCTAAAGAACGGAGTCTATTTGACAATTCCTGTGTTGAGGAGTATAAAAAATGAAAGACTGATGAATAAATAATTCTTCCTGTTTCCTGTGATGAGATTATTAGATTATCCATTACTTACTCAACACCCAGATAGAATCTGTCATCAGAATGGAAAATGTTTTCAATGCAGCTGACCTAGGGCAAACAAACCAGTGGAAACTAATAAGAGGAAAAGACTGAATCAGCAGAAGTACATAATTAAGAATAGAGCATAGAACAAAATCATGTTATTTAGATATGCATTTGTCAGATTATAAAAGTGGAGGAATTTATTCAGTATCTCAGTATTCTGTTTTTTGATTGTCATTATAAAAGTCTAATAATTAGTATTTTAGACAGTCTTTAATTAATGGTTAGCTAAAAGGACATCCCCTTTTACCACCTCCCTGTCATTTAAGTATCGGTGAGCGCCCTATTAATGCCAATCACAAGTGATGGACAGTAGAGATCAGACTTGCTATGTAATTTAACACAGTATCACTTTGGCATAAAAAGTAAAAAAAAAAAAACGGAGTTGATGCAGACACGTAAACACGCTACAAGGAAAAGAAGACTAAGTTAGATCTGGACTAAGCTATTCCAAGTATGGCCAAAGGAAGGAAAGGTGGTTACCGTGTGGAGAGAGAGATCCTGAATGAAGAGAGACTGGAGGAGCTGTCTCAGAGGCTGGACATCTCACAAACTCGCATTCCGCTCTCCTATCGGCTGAAAAACTCACTCAGGTTAGACACTGCTAAGTGTTTGAGTGTACTAAAAGGGTGACATGATTCAAGCGTGCAGCTTTTCCATGTGAATATATTACATCAGCACAGTTTGTCTTTCAGTTTACTTACTTTTGCCAATAACTGTGTTGATGTAGTTTCAGTCTGTGTGCATGTATGTGAACACCATTTTTCTTGGCAGTGCAAAGGAGGTGTGTGTGCTTATCAGCCACCATTTAGGTGAAATTTCTCTCAATCCTGTCCTGTCTCTTCCTCCGTCAGGTGTTCTGTTCCCTCACTGAAGCGTAGGGTGGTGAGCTTTTTGCCTGTACTGTACTGGTTGCCTCGTTATTCCATTTGGGACTACGGCATGCCTGACCTCATCTCTGGGATCAGTGTGGGCATAATGCACCTGCCACAGGGTACAAACACACTGGAATTACTATTCAGGGCCGATCTTAGATTTTTTTTTCCTTTTCCTTATGTAAAAAACTGGAAAAATCAAAAGCTGTTGCTTCTGGATAATTTATCATCTGTAATTTATAGATAATAAGATCATTTATCATCTGTACTACTTGGGGTGGGCATTATGGGAAAAATATCACATCATAATGCTTAGATATTTTCATGATATGTATCATGGTATTTTGACACATGGACACAATGCATTAGTAGTGTCACATTTAAAAGCCATCAAATGATGATTTCTAATTATACAGAACAAGTTATGCTCTGTTTTTGATGAAACATGCAGTTGTTGTTTTCTTAACATACTGAATATATCCACAATATACTCAGAACAGCATTTTGTGTATCACAATAGTAAAATTGATTAAAATAATTAAATATAAAGATATTGCCCACTTTTAATAGTAATACGTAGGACTAAGTTGTGTCCTGTAACCTTACACTTTTGCTTAGGCCTCATGTTGGTGTGTTGCATGTTTTGTAGGAATGGCCTATGCTTTGTTGGCTTCTCTGCCTCCAGTGTTTGGACTCTACACCTCCTTTTATCCTGCACTTATTTATTTCTTCTTTGGCTCCTCCAGGCACATTTCTATAGGTAAGGAGATTAACATATTTCAGTCTGGTAATCAAGAAAATACCACTGAAATTAGCTTTAATATAGCTTGAAAGAGACTTGAGCTCATGTGTAATAAATCAACAATAGTCAGAGGGAATATACTGTGCACACAGGCCAGAAAAAAAGGCCTGAAAAAAAGTAATGCACTGATTCAAATTTTAACACAATTATTGAAAGACAAATTTGGGAGGGCAAAATATTTGTTGACTCCAGCAGTGTAAGCCAGGGGTGTCCAGTCTTATCTGCAATCGGCCAGTGTGGCTACAGGTTTTCAGTCCAAACAAGCAGGAGAACACCAGATTTCACTTGTTTAATCAGTTAGTCTCAATCTTCAAACATTTGATAGTGTGTTTTCCTGCTTTGCTGAAATGAAAAACTGCATCAACATTGGCCCTTTATGAATAATATTAGACACCCTAGCTGTAAAACTTAAGGTTTTATAAATGTTCACTGAGTGTATGTTGGTCCAATAGAACTCTGTGTGTGTGTGTGTGTGTGTAGGCACATTTACAGTTCTCAGTATAATGGTGGGGAGTGTTACAGAGAGACTGGCCCCGGATGCAGATTTCCTGATCATGAATGGCACAAATGTCACAGCTGAGGTGGACATCACAGCTAGAGATCAATACAGAGTCCAGGTTGCTGCTGCCACTACTGTACTTGCGGGATTAATACAGGTCTGTACACATACAGATCAAACTAATGACACGGCAGGGGAAAATAGGTGAAAATGTTAAACCATATCTGTGAGTCTGGCATATTGTGATGCATAAAGTTATGCGTTAAACTGGAACAGCAGACATTTTTGCTTTTATAGCACAAAAAATAACTTAGAAAGGCACATCTTGCCCCACCATCTGGCAATAAAAATTTTGCATTTTAAAATTAAATTCAGGCCTCTATCTATGTCTTAATGTTTGCAGCTTATTTTAATACGGTATGACAAATGACAGTAAAAAAGAAACACCTGAAATGTCAATTTTGTCTATAAATTAAATAAAGTATGTAAATTACATAATGATATTATGTAAATTCTATTGTTATTTTTTCTTTTTTAGGGAAACAGTAACAACAGCAACAACAGTAAAAACAACATTCAAAAGCAATAACATTTAATATTTAATCCGTAAGTGTAAATCATTATTAGATGTGACAGAGCAGATTAGAAGCAACTCACTGCAAAACTCACATACAGACACATCTCCAGCAATCTGGCTAAAAATGTTGCCTAATTTTAATGCTGACTAGCCAGTGAAAGTCTAGTGTACAACATTGTGGTTTTATAATCTAACTAAATAATACATTTGTGGCAATTTGCTACAAATATATTCCCTGTCTGGGGGCACGTCTAAGCCAAAAGATCTAACTTTATATTTTCACTTTAAGAGAAAAAAAATATTCCTCTCAAACCCAAATGTAGTTCTCTCTACAATTCCATAATTATATATTTTTCTAGTACACATACTTTTCATGCACAACTTAATATAAAACACATGGAGGAGTTTGCATGTTCTCCCCGTGTCTGCGTGGGTTTCCTCCAGGTTCTCCGGTTTCCTCCCACAGTCCAAAGACAAGCAGTCAGGCCAATTGGACATGCTAAACTGCCTCTGGGTGTGAGCGTGTGAGTGACTGTCTGTGTCTGTCTGTCTGCCCTGAGATGGACTGGCGACCTGTCCAGGGTGTACCCTGCCTTCTGCCCGATGACTGCTGGGACAGTCTCCCACCCCTCCGCGTCCCTGACGGAGAAGCGGCTTAGACAATGGATGGATGACTATTATCCAATGACAAGAAAAAAACAATTAATTATATCATAGCCATTTAGTAAATAAGTTGATATTACATGTGGCCCCATCATTCGAATTACCCTGGAGACTTCTTCTCCCACCTCTCCTTGGATCACCACCTTATCGTGGTGGAGGGGTTTGCGTGCTTGAATGATCTTAGGAGCTATGTTGTCTGGAGCAAAAGCTCCTGGTAGGGTCTCCCATGGCAAACTGGTCCTAGGTGACAGGTCAGACAAAGTGTGATCCATAATAACCCCTATGAAGACACAAAAACAGGACTTGTGTACCCTGCCCGGAACAGGGTTACCGGGGCCCCACCCTGGAGCCAGGCCTGGGGGAGGGGCTCGCCAGCGAGCGTCTGGTGGCCGGGCATTTACTCATGGTGCCCGGCCGGGCCCAGCCCGAAGGAGTTACATGAGTCCCCCCTCCCATCGACCCACCACCAATGGGAGAGGCAGTAGTAGGGGTTCGGTGCGTTGTGGATCGGGCAGTGTCCGAAGGCGTGGGCCTTGGCGTTCTGATCCTCGGTTGCTGAAACTGGCTTTTGGAACTTGGAACGTTACCTCCCTAGCGGGGAAGGAGCCTGAGTTGGTGCGCGAGGTTGAGAGATACCGGCTAGATATAGTCGGGCTCACCTCAACACACAGCTTGGGCTCTGGGTCCAATCTCCTTGAGAGGGGCTGGACTTTATTCTTTTCTGGAGTTGCCCATGGTGAGAGGCGGCGGGCAGGTGTGGGCTTTCTCATAGCCCCTCGACTCGGTGCCTGTATGTTGGGGTTTTCTCCGGTGGACGAGAGGGTAGCTTCCCTACGCCTTCGGGTTGGGGAACGGGTCCTGACTGTTGTTTGTGCTTATGCACCGAACAGCAGTTCAGAGTACCCAGCCTTCTTAGAGTCCTTGGGAAGGGTGCTTGAAAGTGCTCCTCCTGGAGACTCTATTGTCCTACTGGGGGACTTCAACGCTCACGTGGGCTATGACAGTGAGACCTGGAGGGGTGTGATTGGGAGGAATGGCCTCTCTGATCTGAACCCGAGTGGTGTTCAGTTTTTGGACTTCTGCGCAAACCACAGTTTGTCCATCACGAACACCATGTTTGAACACAAGGATGTCCATAAGTGCACATGGCACCAGGACACCCTAGGCCGCAGTTCAATGATTGACTTTGTAGTCGTGTCATCGGACTTGCGGCCATGTGTTTTGGACACTCGGGTAAAGAGAGGAGCTGAGCTGTCAACTGATCACCACCTGGTGGTGAGTTGGATCAGGTGGTGGGGGAAGATGCCGGTCAGACCAGGCAAGCCCAAACGCATAGTGAGGGTTTGCTGGGAACGTCTAGCAGAAGAACCTGTCAGATTGATCTTCAACTCACACCTCCGTCAGAACTTTGACCAGATATCGGGGGAGGTGGGGGACATTGACTCACAATGGGCCATGTTCCGTTCCTCCATTGCTGAAGCGGCTGACTGTAGCTGTGGCCGTAAGGTAGTTGGTGCCTGTCGGGGTGGTAATCCTCGAACCCGGTGGTGGACACCCCAGGTGTGAGATGCCGTCAAGCTGAAGAAGGAGTCCTACCGGGCATGGTTGGCCTGTGGGGCACCAGAGGCAGCTGGCAGGTATCGACAGGCCAAGCGATCTGCGGCTTCAGTTGTTGCCAAGGCAAAAACCAGTGTATGGGAGGAGTTTGGTGAGGCCTTGGAAACTGACTTTAAGTCGGCTCTGAAAAGATTCTGGCAAACCGTCAGGCGACTCAGAAGGGGAAAGCAGTGTGCCACTAGCACTGTATATAGTGGAGATGGTGTGCTGCTGACTTCGACTGAAGACGTCATTGGGCGGTGGAAGGAATACTTTGAGGACCTTCTCAATCCCACCGACACGTTCTCCAGTGAGGAGGCTGAGTCTGGGGACATGGGAATAGGCTTGTCCATTACTGAGGCCGAAGTCGCTAAGGTAGTTAAGAAGCTCCTTGGTGGCAAGGCTCCAGGGGTGGATGAGATCCGTCCCGAGTTCCTCAAGGCTCTGGATGTTGTGGGGCTGTCTTGGCTGACACGCCTTTTCAACATTGCGTGGACATCGGGGGCGGTGCCACTGGATTGGCAGACTGGGGTGGTGGTGCCTCTTTTTAAAAAAGGGGACCGGAGGGTGTGTTCCAACTACAGGGGAATCACACTCCTCAGCCTCCCTGGCAAGGTCTATGCAGGGGTACTGGAGAAGAGAGTCCGGCTTATAGTCGAACCTCGGATCCAGGAGGAACAGTGCGGGTTCCGCCCTGGTCGTGGAACACTGGACCAACTCTTCACCCTCTCCAGGATTCTGGAGGGTTCATGGGAGTTTGCCCAACCAGTCCACATGTGCTTTGTGGATCTGGAGAAGGCATTCGACTGTGTTCCCCGGGGTATTCTGTGGGAGGTGCTTCGGGAGTACGGGGTACATGGCTCTTTGCTATGAGCCATTCAGGCCCTGTACAAACGAAGCTGGAGTTTGGTTCGCATAGCCAGCAGTAAGTCAGACTCGTTCCCAGTGAGAGTTGGACTCCGTCAGGGCTGCCCTTTGTCACCGATTCTATTCATAATTTTTATGGATAGAATTTCTAGGCGCAGTCAAGGGATGGAGGGTGTCCGGTTTGGTGACCTCAGGGTCACATCACTGCTGTTTGCAGATGATGTGGTCCTATTGGGGACATCAGGCCGCGAACTTCAGCTTTCGCTGGATCGGTTTGCAGCCGAGTGTGAAGCGGCTGGGATGAGAATCAGTACCTCTAAATCCGAGACCATGGTTCTCAGGCGGAAAAGGGTGGAGAGCCCTCTCTGGGTCGGGGATAGGCTCTTGCCTCAAGTGGAGGAGTTCAAGTATCTCGGGGTCTTGTTCACGAGTGATGGTACAAGGGAGCGGGAGATTGACAGGCGGATTGGTGCTGGGTCAGCAGTGATGCGGGCTCTTTACCGGTCAGTTGTGGTAAAGAAAGAGCTGAGCCATAAGGCAAGGCTCTCGATTTACCGGTCGATCTACGTTCCCACCCTCACCTATGGTCATGAGCTTTGGGTAATGACCGAAAGAATAAGATCGCGAATACAAGCGGCCGAAATGAGTTTCCTCCGCAGGGTGTCTGGACTCTCCCTTAGAGATAGGGTGAGAAGTTCAGTCATCCGGGAGGGACTCGGAGTAGAGCCGCTGCTTCTTCACGTCGAGAGGAGCCAGCTGAGGTGGTTCGGGCATCTGGTTAGGATGCCTCCTGGACGCCTCCCTCGGGAGGTGTCACAGGCGAGTCCACCTGGGAGGAGACCCCGGGGAAGACCCAGGACACGCTGGCGCGTCTATATTGCCCAGCTGGCCTGGGAGCGCCTCGGAATCCCCCTTGGAGAGCTGGTGGAAGTGGCTGGGGAAAGGGAGGTCTGGGCTTCATTGCTTAGGATGCTGCCCCCGCGACCCGAACCCCGGACAAGCGGAAGATAATGGATGGATGGATGGATGGACTTCTACTCCCAAGTTATATGTTAACAGCACAAATGCAAATTCTTTAAATTAAATATCATAAAATAAAAAAACAGTGAATGAGATGAAATAAAATAAATATATAATTAAATATGAAATTGATCTGCACACTGCGACTACACACAGTTTGATAACAGTATGGTTGGCTACATTAGGAACATTTTCCTAATTAATATTTTCTTTCTGTCTGTGCCCAAAGTATAAGGGAGTTAAAATGAAAATCCATTTTCTCCATCTGTCAGGTGATTCTGGGCTTGGTGCAGTTTGGCTTTGTGGGTACGTATCTGTCAGAGCCGCTAGTGAGAGGGTATACCTCTGCAGCTGCTGCACACGCTGTGGTGGCACAGTTAAAGTATATCTTTGGAGTGTCTCCCATCCGCTTCAGTGGGCCTTTCTCCCTGGTATATGTAAGTACTGGGGCATTTAGTTCTTTATGGCAAAACAAATCTAATCAGCATTTCTGAGAATGGACCTAATACTTATTATTGTATACACAGACACTGGTGGATATGTGTGCACTCCTGCCCAGTACTCATCTGCCCACTCTTTTGGCCAGTGTGGTGTCCATCATAGTCCTTATCACTGCCAAAGAACTAAACAATAGGTTCAGCAAGAAACTTCCAGTACCCATACCAGTGGAGCTGATTGTTGTAAGTTACCTCCTCATCTATAACAATAACTCTTAGTCTTCACACTTCTGAATATGTTTGTCCAAAAGTTTCCAGACAATTCTTCTAAATAGTGAATTCAGCTACTTTAATTAGTGAATTCAGCTACTTTAAGGTGCACCTATTGCTGACACATCTCCATAGAAAAGCATCGTCAATAGATTGAGACATTCTGGAGCAACCACGCCTGAGCCTAAGATTGCCATGCTCAGTGCCAAGCTTTGGGTAGAGGGATATAAAGCCCCACCAGCACAGGGCTCTAGATCAGTGGAACTGTGTTCTCTGGAGTGATGGAGTTCCATCCAATACCTTTTAGAGAGGATGACTAGAAGCTGATGTTGCAGCCTTATTAATACCTTTGATTTCAGAGTATGTTGCATGATGCAGGTGTCTCCAAACCTTTGGACGTAAATTATATTTCAGTTGATGTTGTCTGTCTATCTATCTATACACTGTATAACAAGGAACAAGACCATTTTATCTATAGCTCAGGCCATTAAGGTATGTGTTTGTTTACTTTAGATTGTGGTGGGAACATTGATATCGTTCTACACTCATCTAAATGAGACCTTTGAGATTTCAGTAGTGGGGGAGATCCCCAGTGGGTGAGTTTTTTATTTAATGATTGTATGTCTGTTGTTTATATTTAAAATTCAGCAACATATGCATGCTTAAACATAAAATATTGAATTTTGTGGTGTGATTCTGATAAGTCTCTTTTTGGTCATTCAGTCTTCAGCCCCCCACTTTGCCAAACACCAGTTACTTTTCTGAGGTAGTGGTGGATGCTTTTGCCTTGGCAGTTGTGGGCTATGCTATCTCCATCTCTTTGGGCAAAACATTTGCTCTCAAACATGGCTACAAAGTGGATAGCAATCAGGTGAGGCAAGAAAAAACTGTTACAGATGGGGGATTTTAAGATTTCAAAAGGCATATGCTCACTGTTGCAATCTTATCTCTAAAATAGTAAAGTTAAAGTAGAAATACCGCTCAGAAAAAAATGTTTTTTTACTTTAATGTTCATTAAAATATATTAAAATATATTGATAAATACTGTTTTAACAACCTTTTTCAGCTACTAAATCGTTCTGAAACATTGTGTACTCTTTGTAATGAACTGAATTACATACAAAAATCAATTTAAATTTGGACTGTGTTCAGCTTTTGTTGGGGTAATTAAAAGACATTAGAAATTTGATCCTTCTAACTCTGCATAAAATTTTATGGATTTCTCTGTTTTGTAGGAGCTGGTGGCTCTGGGGCTCAGTAATGCAGTTGGAGGATTTTTCCAGTGTTATTCTGTCTGTGCCTCAATGTCTCGTAGTCTCATACAAGAGACCACTGGAGGCAGAACACAGGCAAGACATACTTGTAGAGAGATAGATATAGAACAACAGAGATATATAGAGAAAGTTACACACACTTCTCATACATCCAGGCTTATATTATACTCCATTGTGTTGCTTTAGATGGCAGGTGTGTCATCAGCTGTGATAGTCCTGGTGACTGTGTTGAAATTGGGCCCACTGTTTCAGGAACTGCCAAAGGTAAGACTGAATAATCCTTCATAAAGATGTAGCCCAGAGTACACATTCATCATCTTATTTGAACGAACTGTACATCTTTTGAAATGAACAACTCTATGTATGTGTGTGTGTGTGTGTGTGTGTGTGTGTGTGTGTGTGCAGGCGGTGCTTTCTGCCATTGTCTTTGTGAATCTGAAAGGGATGTTCAAGCAGTATGCTGACATTGTCACACTGTGGAGAAGCAGCAAGATTGATCTGGTAGGATGTCCTTATATTTCTCCCAAATGCATATTCTTTTAGTATTTTTTTCTGTCATTGATTAACCCCTTAATCCCTGGGCTTATTATTCAGTTATTGTCTTAAAGCAACTGTCTTAAAGCAATTTGTAAGAACAGTTTTACACAATTTCCCTTTTCTCAAAATGACATCTTCTAATATCATCTGACAGTTACTTCTTGATTTTGCAATGAAGCTATATTAGGCCACAGCAGCTATCAGACAATGGACGCTTAAACCCCAGCAATTAGAATCATGCAAGCTGCATGCCTAAATCATCATACACGCCTCAAATTTAAGTAATCTCACATATTTTGAGAGTTTGACATATATAACATATTTTTATTACTGAAAAGTGCACAAGAGTACAATGTGTTGCTAAACACAGTAATAGCAGCAATGTTGAAGCCTGAATTTTGTCTGTAGGCCTACCTTTGTCATTTTTATAGATAATATTGTCATGTGGTATAGGGGGAGGGGAATTGTGTCAATATTTGGCTGTACTATTATTTTAAGACATCAGTAAGTACTATAAAACCTTAATTATAATGTTATATAGCTATGAGAGTGAGAAAGTGTTGGCCTCCATACTTGGGGTTTAAGGGGTTAATTAGCTTCTCTATATATTTAAAATGTTTATTTAGTTATTATCTGATTATATTTATTTCATCCATGTAGTTGGTGTGGTTGATGACATGGGCATCAACTGTCTTCTTTAATCTGGATATGGGTTTGGGAGCCTCCATTAGCTTTGCCCTGCTCACCGTTATCTTCAGAACACAGAGGTTAGACACATATCTCTTTTTCTTTATCAGTCGAAGATCATTTATATCATGTTTTGATATAAAAATGGTATACTTCATAACCCCTGTTCTACACAATGTGCTGTGCTTTAGCTGTTCTTGTCTAAGTATTTCTAAATGATTACCCCCTCCTCCTCCTCCTCCTTAAAGGCCCAGGTACTCTGTGTTGGGGCATCTTCCTGGTACTGAGCTTTATTTGGACATGGAGACACATAAAGAGGTGAGGCACATTCCACTATTTAAAATTACTTTTTCATTTAAAATAAATGATGTTTGTGTATGATGTACTTGTTGTTTGGGTAAATTCCTAATCAAAAGCCTTAGATTATTGCAGGTTAAAACAAAGCTTTCAGTGAATCCTAGAAAATTTAATTATGTTTAAATGATAAAGAATATACTGTTATTAAAAGTAATGAATGGGGTTATCTATGTGACAGGTCAGGGAGGTACCAGGAATCACCATATTTCACTCTTCAGCCACCATATACTTTGCTAATGCTGAACTCTACCTGGAAGCTCTCAAACAAAAGGTGCATATTTTTTTCTCATACTAAGAAACTCATCTCATATACCCGTGCCACACTCTATAATTCATGTGCAGAATATGTGATATGGATGTTGTTTTTCACTGTATTTTTGCTGATGACTATGACTGCAGAGTGGCTTGGATATCACAAAGATGATCACTTACAAGCGCCGACAGGAAGCCAAGCAGAGAAAAAGAGAGAGGAGAGCAGCAAGAAGAGCCAGGAGAGAAGCTAAAAGACAGGTCTGTAACAAAAGATTTTGTGATGAAGGCCCCCTATATGTAAATGTGCGTGCCCTATACGTACAAACATGACTAATAAACTATATACTAAATATACAGCTAGCGGTTCTATCAGTGAAATTTTTGTAATGGCTGAGAGTCACTGCTAACTCGAATATAATGACAGGTGATCTTTCAATGTAATTTTAATGCAACATAAATGGACTAAAACTGTTTCATTAATGAATAAATGTACAAAAAATAACTTACGTTGCACTCTGTGTGTAGAAACAAGCTCTCAGAGCGGCCTCTCAGCGATCCAAAGGGGGCGTATTCTCAGTTGAAGAAGAGGCAGAGCAGTTTAGAGAAAGGAGCAGAGACCTTGTCCAAGACGATGAGCTAAGTTGGAAGGAGCGTGAAAACAGTACAGTGTTTGTTATGCCGGAGACACCACACAACAGCTGGGTGTACCTGAAGGGCACGGACCCCGAGACCACTACTTTAGGGTCACTGTCAGATTTACAGGACGGGGACATCACCACTCTGGAGTCCAGCAGTGAGGACACCCTCAGCAGAGATCTGGAGAGAGTGTCTCTGGGATCACTGGGTAAATGGACATGGGACATCCACTCTATCATCCTGGACCTTTCTCCAGCCAACTTCATCGATACAGTTGCAATAAAGACCCTGAGAAATGTGAGTGATTAGAAATGAAAACTTAACACTTTAGTACACAGTTGTGTAGTTGAGAGCTATATAAAACGTTTACTCTTCGCTGAAACAGATATTCCATGATTTTGGAGAAATTGATGTGGATATCTACATGGCAGGCTGTCAAGGTAAGTATACCTTCCATCTCGATTGGTATGTTGGATACTTAAAGGGCTGCGTAATTAAATTATTCTAATTTCCTTGTTTAGTGTTTCATCTGCACATCAACATTTCATACCCAATGTATGTAGTTGAATTTACATTTGCATTTGCTAATTCTGTGTTGCTTTCACTCCAGCCCTGGTGGTGGAACAGCTGGAGCAAGGTGGATTCTTTTCTGACATCGACAAAGAGCGTCTCTTCACTTCAGTGCACGATGCAGTGCTATACTGCCTCAACCGCCGTGGTGCCGGAGCTCTACCAAACTATGAAACAGCAGCGGTGAGCTTTACAGACTCAGATACAACAGACACAACATATTCACATACAGTGAGAGGCTGTATGTAACAGTAAAGTTTAAAATTACATGCAAAAGATCTGCAAATTCTCATAGTCACTGCCACCGAATAATCCAAGTCACCAACTTGCAACAGATGGAATGTTTTACGGCAAGGTTTCCAAACAACCTTAGTGCCAGGTAGAAATCTTTTTGAGTGTAATTTATTGATTCTAAATTAAGTTGTTGCATGTAAGAACAAAAAAGAGTTAGAAGAATGTTGGGTTACAGCCATCCACACCTGAGCCAAGTATTCAAGTGGTAGAGCAAAGAGTATTTCAAGTAACAGCCTAGCTTTGACACTCCCCATGATGGGTAAGAAGATAGAGCAAGGATCTGAACTCTAGTGGCCAAGACAGCCTTAACATGTTTGCAAAACCACTACACATTGGCAACAACTAAAGCAGGAGAACACAAGACTATGTTGAGAGAAAGAAAATTCTAAATCTAGCAGTAAAACTATAGCAATGCTATACCTTTGCTGATACACTGTGAATTTCAAGCCACCAATGTAAGAAAACATTGTGTCATCAATACTGTAGTTTCATGGAAAGAAAAAAAATTTTTGGACCATTTCAGTTTGCCAATTGTCACAGAATGGTGTTTTCTAATGATGTAATGAGGTTTTGATCCCATGTTGTTAGTTTAAATGAATGCACAATACTTTGTTTAATGTCTGAATTTGTCTTTGCAGGATATGAACAGCACCAAACTATGAAATGGAGTGTCCTAACTACATCTGCTGTTCCTGTCACACACATCCACTGCACATCGTTTTCAGCAATAACATATTAGTGAAAGAACAGTAATATCTGATATATAGATAAATATGCAGCAATAAATAACAAAATCTGGTACTGTTACTTTTTACTGCATGGATATGTTTAGCAGTTCAGCACTATATATGTGTGCCTTGGGGCTGGTCCCTGAATTTTGTTCATGTGTATTTGGATTTGCTATTTGTATTATGGCAGGATGAGTTAAAATATACAAAACTGCAATATAATAATTTTCATTTTTATTTCTAATTATTTTAGACCACATTTCCTAATAAATACTGACAATTCTATATTTTCCACTTTATTAAAAAACATCATTTAAGCATGTTTATAGATAAATGCCTTTTTTATTTGTGACTGCATTCTGAGAACACTGCAACATTGCTACAATAAATAACATAAATAAAGTAAATCTGCCTAAACAGCCATTAGACTTCTTTGGATGCATGTAAAAAAGGAAAATCAGACTAAAAATTATCAACACAAACAAGTACAAAAAAAAATAAAAAAATCACAACCCTGACAAAGAATATGACTGTGCAAGGATCAGTTTAGACACGACAGATCACAGATCATATCAGTAGACAGTAGCGTTTGATGTGACATACACATCTCTGATAACAAATCTACAGGAATAAACTAATGACTGTTACACCAAACTGAACTATAACCAGTTGTTGCTGATGACATCGGTTTCCCTCAGAAGTGTTATAACGTATACACGTGTTTATCAAAACTCTAGTGAACATTCTTTCTAACTCCTTAGGAGGTATTGTAGTGCATAAATGTGTAAACAAAGATTATAAAATATGGCTGCATTCCCATAAATAAATAACAATACCTTCAGTACTGTACAAAGGGACAGAGAAACAAAAAACATTGTCTTTCACAATTGCATAAATCTCAAGACTCTTGTCCCTGAATCCATCCTAACACATGTAATCAGTCTAGGCAAGGGTTAGGTAAAGCTTCACTCAGTCTTGAATGTGCAGGCTGTATATGGGACCACAGGCTGTATGTATCGTGCAGGTCAAACAGTGTTTTAGTTTTTTTTTTTTATGTATCTCTAGATCTACGTTTACAATGTATGTGTTTCTTCTCTCTAAGGTCCTAGTGTGTGTGTGTGCTCCATGTTAGCTAAAGCAGATTTGGTTGGAAATCAAATTTTAGGTAGGACATGCCGCTAAAGACCACACAGGCTAAATAACAGACTAAGGTCTTAAGAACAGACAACTAATAGATGTGACCCTGGCAAATAAGCTCTTTGGACAAAAATTGGTCAATTGCATAATATCTTCTCTAATTCCTGCATCCAAATTACTTAATGACAGCACAAATTTTGACACCACTGACTTTGTGCTTCATTTCTTAGCAGAACACAACAATTCCCACAGATCAGCATAACTGTAGGGTGTCTGTATGTGACTGGTTCAACAGACATGATGGAACACCGGGACACTACGACCAGCAATTTCACCAGACCCAATTACAACAGGTGAAATGCTGAAACAGGAAAACAAACTCTAAAATTACCTGACAGGACTGGGACTGTTGTTAAGGAAAGAGGACATGTTACATATTAGCAAAGAAACAATACTTTTTGTCTGGTGATGGTCTTAAGTCAGCTCTGCCTTTGATTAATTCCTGTTACTGCAAAACGGCATTTGATAATAAGCTAAGAAGGGGTTCACACATACACTTTTTAGTTGAAGACGTCACATCTTTTCTACAAAGCCTGGCGGAGACAGGTTTTGCGTGTTGTTTTTGCACACTTGATGCCTCACATTTATATGCCCTGCACTGCTGTTGTTTGTGTGCTGTGCTCCAGGCACACCAAGTGGAAAAAGTAACCTGCATCATGAACATTTTCCGCTGATCAACTACATATTTTAAAGATCAAAATTAGCACAGTGCTGCTTTTTTATTATTTAGCTTGTTTTAGTAGGAGCAGAACACCTCCTAATTAACTATAAATCATTTTCTAAAAGAGCAAGTGACCAAGCTTTCTGCCTGTACATATCAAAACAACAGCCAGCTAGCACAGCTATCTGACCGTTACAATGCTATAATTTCTTAGCAACAAGCAGACAAGCATTCAGAGACAGTGTAAAAAAGACTGCAGTGTGCCTCTTGTTTTTCTTCCTTTAGAAAGCACAGAGGTCCTTCTAAGAGGACCTTTAAACGGCCCCTAACACACAACATTCTAAAATTGGTAGTTGTCTTCAACTGTTTCACTGGTAAACCAAACAAACTGGTGGGAGTGGGAGTGAACACAGTAGAATAGCGTGAATGGAGGTGAACACTGAATAACAGTGTGAATAAAGGGTTAATATAAAAAACAGTGTAAACTGAGAGCTAATGCTGAATAACGGTGTGAATGGAGCGTGAGCATTGTAGAACAATGTCAATGATGGGAGAATATTCTAACACAGAGGACATTTTAGAGTCTCAATAATCAAACACAGGTACAGCACACCAACCCAATATTTGGGTTTGTTATTGAAGAACTTTGAGTCTTTGTGCTGAGGGCTTCGGACAGGTGGCTGACCTTAAACACTGCAGCTAAAATGTCAGGTAGGTAAAGTTAAGGTATGGTCTTTGTTTCACTTTTATTGACATGCCCTTGCTAATTTCGAATTACCACTCAGAAGTGCATCACAACTACATTACACAGGAGGGGGAGTGGAGAGGGGGACAGCCTCAGTGATCAAATTAGCTAGCTATGCAAATTTTTGTAATGCAAATCATTTGATAAGTCTGAACATAACATGCGTACATTTTATGAATAATAACTATTGTGATGCTTTTTGTTCTTGCTAGCTGTGTAGCCGTTAGCTTGCTCACAAACAAGCTAGCAGACTGGCAGAGTTGTAAAACAGAGGCAGCTTTTTGAACATAAATAGAGTATTGCAAATTGAATGTTATAGTTGTCAACTGCGAATGATTCCATATTTTATTGCTATGGCTTATAAATAGCTTTGTCCTTTGAAAAAGTAATGGCATCAGACCCCAGGGCAAGTTCTCCAGCTAAAGTGATACTTATGTTCACTTGCCCCTTGAAGGGCAGATCTAGCAAACTTCACTTGAATTAATAAAGTAATGGAATGGCTCTTAAGATGGCAGTGATTATTTCTAATCAGGGAAGTGACGAGTCCTAGTTTAGCAAGGGCATTTTAAAACGAGTACAGAAACAGACAGAATGTGTTTGAGTGCATGCGCATGTCCAATATACAGCATTGTTTGGTGATTTCACTGCCCTAGCACATCAATTAAATCTGGCAAAGACCAAATGAGTTGAATAAGATAAGCCTTTTCATGAAGCTTTAATGAATTGTACACCTCAAGTGTACATGTAATTAAGTGCGTCAGGGTGTTTCTGCGTGTGTTTGCAGGTTATGGTTTGCGTCTGAGTGTGTATGTGCGTGTGTGTGTGTGTGTATTTACAGGTCTTGGTGTGTGTCTGTGTTCTGCTCTGGGTTTTTCTCTAGTTGCTGCTCCTGAGACTCCTGCTGAGAGACGAGCTGCTGATAGCGGGCCTGTCGATGGTAGTCAGGGTCTACGTTGATCCAATTGTTGGCCACCCATTTTGTTCCCCGAGTAACCACACAGCCTCCATGTAGGGAGTACTCATCTTGTTCACCCACCCAGCCTGCAAGGGAACAGAGTAGATGCACAAACAGAAAGAAAGCTAGGTACACGGGGACAACGTTACAAAGGCCAATGAAGAATATAACTCAAAACAAAGCACATGAATATACTGCCGCTTTTGGAACAGAACTTTCTATCCTTTTTTTTTATTTTAAACAGCTGCCGTTTACACTGTGTCAAAATGTCACTCTGAATGGACAAACAGAAACAGTCCAAAATTATGTAAAATACAATCTTGTTACATTAGCTTACTTTGAAAGTTAAAAACATTTCCTTCTCTGGGAAAGTTGTTTTTTTGTTTGTTTGTTTCTATCAGACAGCGGCAATATACTGGACTAATTTAAATTTAGACACCAACCAATCTGTGTTGAATCAGTCTATGTTGATTTACATTGACCCCCAAATATCTGGGCATCTGTGCCATACTTAAAATGTATTCAGTTTACTGTGACAGGAAACAAAAAGTACTTTTTTCCTCCATATTTAAGTTTGTTCCCTTAAGCAGATGTGTGAACTTTCTTTCATATAGAAGATCAACAAAACATGTAATTTGACATGGGGTGATCAAACTTTTATGTTTATGTTAAACATTTTAGAGAAGTAACCTAAAGAACATGACTAAATTTTATCAAAAGTTAAATGGTTAAAAGTGTCCAAATATTTTTGGGGGCCAAATACTTTCTATGTATATTTCAGGACAATACAGAAATTCATTCTAAATATTTTATGTACTCATTATTAATTTTATTACATTTATTATATGTATCTATTACTAATTCTGTGCTATGTGAAAATGTAAACACCACTAAAAAATAGCCTATGTGAGAATTTATCAGAAAAGGTTGAAATTTTTTCTGTAGAGGCAGGAAAAAAAGGTTAACAGATAACAAATGTTAGTACAAGAAACCAACTGAGCAATACACGATACTGGAAATGTTCCTATCCTACAGAATTTGATTTCAAGAAGAAGGAGCTAATTCTGCTAATTTCGGTATCTAGAAGAATCTAAGATTGGGTTATACCGGATAGGAGGGCAGGTCTACCGAAGAAAGGTTAGACATCTCTGACAACTAATCTTTAGACTAGGAAAACAGTTCACTACAGCCAGTATAAAATTTTTTTTCAGTACCTCTGCCATCAGAAAGGTAGTTGTACCAAAACACTGCTGTCCCCTTGGTGGGCTTTACTCTTAGGTTGCCTTTATCACAGTGCTTCCTAGTGTCCAACAGATCCACATCATTTTGTATAAGTGACTGCAGACAAACATGAAGTTATTTTCAGATCAGTACACTAATACAGCAACATTAATCAATACAATCAAACCGTTTTAGCCAGTAAGACTTACCACTTCCTCATAGGTCCTGTTGTCTGCCACAGGAAAAGTAGTTTCACCTCCTTCCTCTACAGTGTTCAGGTAGAACAGGACAGTAATATACCTGCAAATGCAACACAAAACTCTCAAACAGAATATTCAAGTATGTGATTTTTAGATATGTTTTCTTCTGGGAAGGCTTTTCACAAGGTTTAGGAGTGTGTTTATGGGAATTTTTGACCATTCTTCCAGAAGCGCATTTGTGAGGTCAGACACTGATGTTGGACGAGAAGGCCTGGCTCTCAGTCTCCGCTCTAATTCATCCCAAAGGTGTTCTATCGGGTTGAGGTCAGGACTCAGGTTGAGGTCAGGCCAGTTAAGTTCTTCCACACCAAACTTGCTCATCCATGTCTTTATTGACCTTGCTTTGTGCACTGGTGTGCAGTCGTGTTGGAACAGGAAGGGGCCATTCCCAAACTGTTCCCACTAAGTTGGGAGCATGAAACTGTCCAAAATCTCTTGGTCTGCTGAAGCATTGAGAGTTCCTTTTACTGGAATTAAGGGGCCGAGCCCAAGTCCTGAAAAACGACCCCACACCATAATCCCCCCCTCCACCAAACTTTACACTTGGCACAATACAGTCAGACAAGTACTGTTCTCCTGGCAACCACCAAAGGCAGACTCATCCATCGAATCGCCAGATAACACGTCTCCACTGCTCGAGTCCAGTGGCGGTGCTTTACACCACTGCATTCAAAACTTTGCATTGTGCTTGGTGATGTAAGGCTTGGATGCAGCTGCTTGGTCATGGAAACCCATTCCATGAAGCTCTCTACACACTGTTCTTGAGTTAATCTGAAGGCCACATGAAGTTTGGAAGTCTGTAGTGATCAGTGGTGGACAGTAACTAAGTAAATGTAATTCATTACTGTACTTGAGCAGTTTTTCTGCATATCTGTACTTTACTGAAGTATTTTCATTTTTGGTGACTTTTTATTTTTTTTACTTTTTTTACTTTTCATGCCACTACATCCATCCATCCATTCATCCTCCACCGCTTATCCAAGTCTGGGTCGTGGGGGCAGCAGCCTAAGCAAAGAGGCCCAGGCCTCCCTCTCCTCTGCCACCTCCTCCAGCTCTTCTGGAGGGATGCCGAGGTGTTCCCAAGATAGTCGAGAGATATAATCCCCCCAACGTGTCCTGGGTCTTCCCTGGGGTCTCCTCCCTGTCGGACATGTCTGGAACACCTCCCTAGGGAGGCGTCCAGATGCCATCCTTACCAGATGCCCGAACAACCTCAACTGGCTTCTCTCAACATGGAGGAGCAGCGGCTCTACTCCAAGCCTCTCCCGAATCGCCGAGCTTCTCACCCTATCTATAAGGGACAGCCCGGTGACCCTGTGGAGAAAGCTAATTTCGGCCACTTGTATCCGCAATCTCATTCTTTCGGTCACTACTCAAAGCTCGTGACCTTAGGTGAGAGTCGGAATGTAGATTGACCGGTAAATTGACAGCTTCGCCTTCTGGCTCAGCTCTCTCTTCACCATGATGGACCGGTTTAAGGTCCGCATTACTGCAGACACCGCACCAATCCGTCTGTCAACCTCTCGCTCCTTCCTTCCTTCACTCGTGAACAAAATCACTACATCTCAAAGTCAAATATCTTACTTTTTGCTCCACTACATTTTGCGAAATCTGTCATTCCTTTTGGTTTATGTGTGTATAAAAACGCAACATGTTAAAACAAAAGAAGCGCAAAGCAAGAACACCAATTGTTCTGAGCTTGTTTTGACCTGTTGGACATACCGACCCAGTACAAGCACACGGTTCAACGTCTGTGCAGCAGTATAAAATTTTGGGAGAGTCTATTCAAAATAAATGATGGACTAACCTAACTTTGTCTGAATAGACCACAGTATAGAAATATGTACACATATGCAGTTGTGACTGATGTCTCTTTTTTCTAAATTTATACAAACACTTTCATTTTATAGTAAATTAGTTTTTGCTAGTTTATGTTTATGAACAGAGACCTACAGATCAATAAAATAAAGGAAAACTCATTTGTGATCCTGAGTTTAAAGCAAGTTTTTATTAAATTTAAAAGTTGTAACTAAGTTGCAAACAAATCTTAAACTGAAACTTTGCTTATTTGTAAAAAGTTATTTCAGAGCCACTCGGTTCTACCTGAGGGTTGCCTTCAGTGTTTTGTGCTTATGATCATTTTAACAGACATCAGTGTCACTAATTAATGACATTCTATTTAAAGACTGGTTTACCAAAAGAGACACTTGAGAATTTCCACCTAAAATAGTTGATAAAGCAAGAGTCTACTTACTGGAGTAATATTTTACCTTGCGTATCTCTACTTTAACTCAAGTACATGATTTGTGTACTTCGTCCACCACTGTTAGTGACTGACTCTGCAGAAAACTATGCACACTATGCGCCTTGGCATCCACTGACCCCACTCTGTCATTTACGAGTTTCTGTCGTATCTAATCATTCCACTTTGTTATAATAACACTAGCAGCTGACTGTGGAATGTTTAGTAGAGAAGAAATTTCACGACTGGACTTGCACAGGTGGCGTCCAATCACGATACCACGCTGGAATTCACTGAGCTCCTGAGAGTGAACCATTCTTTCACAAAAGCAGTCTGCATGCTTAGGTGCTTGGTTTTATACACCTGTGGCCATGGAAGTGACTGGAACACCTGAATTCAATGATTTGGATGGGTGTCTGAATACTTTCAGAAATATAGTGTAGTCGATTAATTGGCACATGCATTAATGCTGACAGACAGCCCTGCAGTAGCTCACCTGCAGGACGTTTGGAAGGGTGAGGTGGTGTTTGCAGCAAGCCGAGTGTGTGTACAGGTTGTCTCAGGGTAGACCGGTCCGCTGTCATGATGAGCATGGTAATGACCACCTTGCTCGTAGCGTACCACTTGAAGAGGCTCACTCAACTCCACCAAAGAGGGTGGGAGCCTTGTTAAACGTATGACTCTACAAAAACAGAAAAAAAGAGATTGAAAAAAATATATATATAATGGCTGCTACTACACTTTTAGCTGTGCTATATACTTTTGTTCATTTTTATAGATAACTTTTTATAGATAACACTAGGTCATACAGGGTCAGGCACCACATTAGCAAATCTATTTGAGATAACTTAACACAGTTTGAGACAAGTACGTGCTCACTTATAATTGGTGGGCATAAGCCTTCATTATTCACTAGCAATACATTGTATATAATATTATGCAATATCACTTAATCCCCCTTGTTGTCACAGAGTACATTTGTTCTGCTTTCAATGACTGTATTAAATCAATATAAGACCAATTTAATATCTAAGTTTAAAACCAAAATCCCAGTCTGGTCAGAATTCTAGATATGCTGGCTTCTTGGCAATGTGCAAAATACATTTAGATAACATAAAATAAATAACTGTATGTAGACTAACTTTACTGAGTGAAAAGACATAGACAGTGACCATCACTTCTCCTTAAACTGCTTTTCCCTCTGTTTTTAGGGAATGACACTTTTAGTGACACACAAAATAAAATGCCAACTATCAGGGTATCGCACTGCTCAGCCTCCCTGGGAAAGTCTATGCCAAGGTGCTGGAAAGGAGACTTCAACTGATAGTTGAACCTCAGATTGAGGAGGAACAATGTGGATTCCGTCCCGGCCGTGGAACAATGATCCAGCTTTTCACCCTCTCACAGATTGTTGAAGGGACATGGGAGTTTGCCAACCCAGTCTACATGTGTTTTGTGGACTTGGAGAAGGCTTACGACCGTGTTCCCCAAGATATCTTGTGGGAGGTCCTCCTGGAGTATGGGGTGCCATGGTTACTACTCCGGGCCATTCAATCTCTGTACTCCTGGAGTAAGAGCTGTGTTCATATACTCGGCATTAAGTCAAACTACTGGGGTCAGGAGATCATTATGTGTGGAGGCCGGAGGGTGGCGTCTGAATGGTTGGTATCCGGATCAGCACCTCCAAGTCTGAGTCCATGGAAAAGGATGGCATGCCAACTGAAGGTAAGGGGAAAGGACTTGCCCCAGCTGGAGGGGTTGAAGTATCTTGGGGTCTTGTTCACAAGTGATGTGAAGAGGTATCGTGAAATCGGCTGCAGGCTGGGACAGGCAGCAGCAGTAATGTGGTCACTGTACCAGACTGTAGTGGTGAAGAAGGAGCTAAACCAAAAGGCGAAGCTCTCTGTTTACCGGTCGGTCTACATCCCGACCCTCACCTATGGTCATGAGCTGTGGATAATGACCGAAAGAACGAGATCACGAATACAAGCATTAAAAGAAATTTGCTTTCTTTGCAGGGTGGCAGGCTACACTCTATTTGATGGGTGAGAAACTCGGTCATTTGGGAGGAGCTCAAAGTAGAGTTTCTACTCCTCCGCATTGAGAGGAGCCAGCTGAGGTGGTTTGGGAATCTGATCTGGATGATGTCGCCTGGACGCCTCCCGGTGGGGGTGTACCAGGCATGGCCTACCAGGACAAGACCCCGGGGTTGTCCTAGGACCCACTGGAGGGATTATATCTCCAAGTTGGCCTGGGAGTGGCTTGGGGTCCCCAGGAATGAGCTTTAAGAAGTTTACAGGTGGTCTGGATTTCTCTGCTCTCTCAACTGCTACCACGACCCTATCTGGACTAAGCAGTTAACGATGATGACAAAATAAAAAAATATATATCTGTACACACATTGTTATTGTTATTTGAATATGCATATTAAAATTTCTTTGATCCCCAGCGAATCCCTCATATGAAAGCAGCAACAAACATATCTTGGCTGACTGACTACATTTATAGCTAGTGGAATGTTGTGTGAATGTGTTTTTTCAGCAAACTTTTCTATTAAAGAAACGTTAGAAAAATGGCTGGTGAATGGTCAGGGTGGCAGAGTCATACCTGTTGCGGAGGTCTCTAAGCACCTGGTGTGCTCCTTGTCCCTGATACAGCCATGTGTGCCTGCTGTTCCTCACCAACTGGCTCCTCTTTACGCCACGCTGAAGAAGAAAACGCTGGAACGCATCACTGCTCAGCTGCCCAAATTCCTCCAAACTTAACAGACCTGAAGAAAATACACACAGAAAAGGACATATAACACCTTAAATTAAATATAAACACAAATTATACAGATTTGACTGGCCACAGTATACAAATAATTCTTTTTGATTGCGTTAAATTTACACCAAACTTCCTGCAAAGTATTCATAACCATTAACATCCATAACTTTGGTTGAATTACCATTCCCATCATGATCAGCTTTGAGGCCAGCATAGATCTCCCTAAGATTCTCAGGAGTCAACCAGATTCCATCTCTCACACGAGAATGTGTCAAAATCTGCAGCATGTGGGGAACAACATGCATATTACATATCAAAAGTCACAGAACAACATTCAATAACACACCTGGAGATAAACACAGGGCTGGTGCAGTGACAGAAACACAAAAACACATGCGCACACTTATAGTGATGGGAAACAAGTATTGAGACAATTTTGTTTTTGTTATTTAAAAAACTTCCAATGCATACTAGTCCACTTCAAATTCACACATTTAACATAATTTGCCTCTGTGCTTACAAATATGAACAAAAAAGCATACATTAATAAGTATAAACAAATATATGCACAGTTGCTTCTAAAGTATTATATATCATATAAAATGCAAGGAGATCACTTGAGACAAACGTAGTGCACGTATCTTGACACGTTATAGGCCCACAAAATATAATAATAACAACCAAGAAGGCTAAACTGTGAAGGCTAGCTAGACTGAGACGTTAAACCTCCAAAAAGCAAAAAGGGGAGGGGGATGTGATGATAAATAAAACAGAAAGTTACTTTATTAAAAAAAAAAAAAAAAAAAGCACATGATTTGTTTAGATATAAGAGCAGGGAAACGCAGGGCCAATGTGCTGAATGAATAAGTTAGCAAGTTCGTTCAGTCTGCTTGTACTAAGACTACAGACACCTAGCTTAATGTTAATGTACTATCATACAATGGCTAAATAACAAACTAGCTAACTAGCAGTCACTCGAGTTCTCAGCCAACTACAGCATCTTTGACAAGTTTCCATTTATGTAGGGGTTGTAAGAGGTGTGTGTGTGTAAGTCACTGGGGGGGTTCACTGGGGTTTTATAGGGGTGATCTAAACAAAAGCTCAAGGCTGTATTTAGTCCAGCACTTTCAGACACTATATTAAACAAATGTGTGAATATATGATGTGTTAAAACTGAACTCTAGATATTCATGACGAACATGAAAATGTAAATATTCACATGCTAATTGCACCTGTTGCCATTATAAAATGCATTACTATTGGTTGGGAACATTTCAAGTATCAATCATAGTGAAGGTAAAGGAGATAAAAGTTGTCAAAGACAACATTATTATACAAAATACTTGAATGGAAAAAGCTATAGAGCCCTAGGAAAGAAATAAAACCACCCTGTCAGTCCATTTGGTTCGATAATACGGGGATGTTGAAATTGCAATGGACCCTCCTAAACTTGGGGAACTAAATAGGGCTAACCAGCAGGAATGTGCCAAAACTGAACACTGCAAAAAGCTAATTACTCCCTAGTGTAGACATCTTAAAAGAGCTTTTGAACAGAGTACTAATGCTAGTAATTTGTGGTGCCTGAAACCTTTTGCTAATCAATTTTGTTTTTCAAATATATTTTTTTATCTACATGTGAACACATACTATTTTTATAGGTTCAAAGTCAAAAGCATTATGTGTATAAAATTTGAAGTGTATATATGCACTAGATATGTAATAAATAACAACAAATGCTCCTGATACTGATTTATCCTCACTGCACACACACACACACACACACACCTCATGTGGCTGCAGCTGGCCATCCTGGTTGAGGTCAAGCAAATTGAATATTTCTTCAGGGCTGAGGTTGAGTTGCTGGTTTAGCTCCTCTTGTCCCTCAGGCACCATTACCTGACTCTCCATCAGGCCCTTCAGCTGAGCCAGGCGCACCACCACAGAACACTCCTCCTCTGAGAGGAAATGAGGGATTTCTGCACATGCACACACACACAAAACATCAACACCAATGCGACATTCAGATCAATGACATGTCTGTGTCAAACACAGATAGAATGAACACTAAGGACTCAATGGACAGACATAAAACAAGCACATTACCGAAGAGCAGGGGCTTTAGACTGAGGGTCTTCATCTCATGCATTTTTCCTGGCACCAGAGAGACTTTTTGGACATGGCCCACCTAAGTTAGAGAAATCTCTTCATAAACTGTGTTATAAATTAGGGATGGGTAATACGCTGTTTCTTATTGACACACTGTGATACTTCTTTTCAGTCATATTTTTACTGGTGTATTTGATTGATAATGAGCACTATAATGATTGTACAACACCCATAAATGTTGACATGCTGTTTGTTTTTTAGTTTTTTCATTTTATTTTGTGTGTTTAAAGAAGAACTCCACTGATTTATGAATTTTTTGCACAATTTAATGATTAACGTCAACAAAATCATTCAGAGTGGTTTGGTGTGAAATGCTCCATTATAGGGAAACTAAGAGAGTCAGAAATGTTCACAGTGGTAGTGATAGGAACCAAATGTTCAACTCTTAAAGCTCCCTACCAGAAAGTTATTACTATTAGCTGTTTTAAAATATGCTCTCTGTTTTCTGATAGTTTTGTGATAAACCTCTGGTCTAAATGTAGTTTAATCTATTTACTTTGGTCCATTCATGGTGAATGGATACATGAAGGGTGATATAAGGCAAAACAGTCTCCAAAGAAAACTTATTTTTTCAGATGTATCTATTTTAGGATCATCAACATAACATATAAAACCTCAGATGACACATGTAGGTTCAGTGGCAATTTTAGAAAGTAAATAAAATGGCTACATTTGCATTGTAGACATCGGGACTCCTGGTTCCTACCACCCCGACTGTAAAGACTGGCTACATGGCTACATTTGCATTGTAGACATCGGGACTCCTGGTTCCTACCACCCCGACTGTAAAGACTTCTGAGACTGTACATTTCTCCATAAATGACCCATTTCACATCAAACCACTCTGAATGACTCTGCGTATTTCTTATGAACTGAATTATACGGAAATTTTGAAAAATTTGTATAATTCCCTTTTCACAATAATTAGGACCTGACAGTTGAGTAAAATGTATATAATTTGCAGGTGACAACATGATATTTTTGGAAATGATCATGATGTTGAATTGGATCTTTATCGCCCAGCCCTGCATGAACTGTGACATTTTAATCATGCCATAACCCTCTCATATGTAATATAACCACACAGTGCGCAGATCATCATTTTCTAACCCGTATTCCTTCAATCCGAGGAAGGTGCATTCTTCGTGTAAACCCAGGGTCAGCAGGCTGCGGATCCAGCGGTTCTGCTACTTTGTGCCCGTTGCTCCTGCTGCTGAAGTCTCTGCTGGAGCTGCCCGCCTCAGAGCCGCTGTTGTAATGCACGTAAAGCAGCAGTGCAATGACATTGAGGACGTACACGTGGAAGAAGACCATGACGACCATAAAGTAGGACCGTGAACACACACTGCCTTTCTGCACCGGGATTCTCTCTCGGGGTAACGGCGGCGGAGCTGGTGATGGTACGGAGTCATCGTTTGTATTTTCCTGAGGTTCCATCATTTTTCTGCTTATCGGCGAAGACACATTTAGTCACATTCGGTTGTTTAGTTCAGCTACACGAGCGGATCCTGCGCAGAGCAGGTCTGTATCAGCGGCTCTCTCTCCGCCACCGCTGGTGGCTGCAGCTGCTGAAAGTTCACGCATGAAAACATACATACGTCACACAGCTAGCTGCTCAGCTAACCTAGCAGAGCTAATGAAAGACAAGTCAAGTAAATAAAAAGATATTTTGAACCAAAGTTCAATACCAAGTCACATTCGTCTAAATTGTACGTAGATTTACAGCGGTACGCTTGCGTACAGTGTCTCACAAGCTAGCTTGCTAACCTAAGGAACAAAGCTCTGTACTCACAGGCGCCAGCGTTTACATTCTCGTTTACGTTGCGGCGTAATTTTCAGCATCCAGAAATCCGGACAGCTGCATCGCTCGACGGCGTTTGTCCTTAAATTTGTCCTCAAAACGTCTCGCTGTAAAGCAGTTTTAGGAATCTGCTCAACTGTTTAGCTCTCTCACTCGCTCACAGCAACAGCTACATCTCTCAGTGCCGCAGAGAGCACTTCGCAGGAGATAAGACGCCATTGCCCTGACAACTGCGGCATCTCGCTCCCGCTGACAGCAGGCTGACCTGAGGACGCGGGCGCCCTCTGCTGGCGTCCGCACTCATCGACCGGCAAGCGCACTGCACATGCCGTGACTTTGACTTTACTGGAATGTATTGTATAAAGGAAAAGACCCCAGCACGCGCACGCACGCCATGTTCCATTTGCATGTTTATTGTGAAAATATGAAGAAAATATGAAAAAACGGAGTAGATGAAAACACTGGACCTCTCAAACAGTCAACAAACCTCTCTCTGTTACTGTAAACTTTGAGGCAAATAATTCTTCTAAGACCTGTAAGGAAAAAAATTATATATATAAAGGATAACAAGGTACGCAGAGATGCAACAGATGGAAAGACAAAGAGCTCCTATGTGGTAAGTGGAACAGATAAAATGGACAAAGAGTGTATGGCCTGCAAAGAGTGTGGTTGGTGTATATGTGTTAGGTTAAGTTTTTGTTATTTTAGCTGTCCAGCACAGCATATTGGAGTTATATAAGTGCAAACCTTCAGCCTTAATTTGAGCGTATTTACATCCAAATCGGATGACTGGTGTAGGAATTACAAATTACATTTCATTCAGCACCCCCCATTTTCAGGTGCTCAAAAGTAATTGGACAAACTAACAATCATAAATGAAGTTGTCCCTTTTAAATCCTTTGCAGTCAATTACTAAAGTCTGAAACTCACAGACATCACAAGATGTTGGGTTCCTTCCCTGGTGACGCTCTGTCAGACGGTCTTCAGTTCTTGATTGTTCTCGGGACGTTTTACCTTCAGTTTTGCCTTCAGTAAATGAAATGCATGCTTATTGTATTGGGGTCAAGTGATTGACCTGACCATTGCAGAACATTGCTATTTTTTGCCATACAAAAGTAGTTGCTTTCACAGTATGCTTCATGGTCATTGTTCATTTGAGATGTGAAGCTCCTTTGAAGCGTTTGGCTGAATCTGAGCAGATAATATAGCCATATACAAGGGAACCAGTTCCATTGGCAGCTATACAAGCCATGACCCATGCCATAACAGTACCTCCAGATGAGACCAGATGAGGTCATGAGCTGTTTCTTCCCCTCCCATCATTCTTTTAAAGTTGATCTTTATCTCATATATAAGATGTTGTATCAGAACTATATAGGCTTTTATAGATAGTTTTGGCAAACTTTAATGTGGTCATCCTGATTTTACTTTACATCTTATGCTAAACTCTCTGTATTTACTGTGGTTTTTACTTCTCTTGATTGTTGATTTTAATACAGATAGTCTGACACCCCTGGAAGGTGTTCTTGATTTGGTCAGTTGTTGTGACAGTTATTCTTCATCAGAGAAGGAATTTTTCTGTTGTCCACCACAGTTGTTTTCCATTGTCTTCTATATCTTCATGTTTCTAAGCTGACCAGGTTGTTTTTTCTTTTTAAGAATATACCAAATATGGACTTGTTTAGATTTTTCAGCCTGATGATGGCTACCTACACTGGCAGTGGACTCCAGTTAACAGCAACAGATTCCAAATGCAAAGGTCACACTTGAAATCATCTCTAGACCTTTTATCTTTTATCTGCTGACTAGTAATTGAAATAATGAGGAAGTAGCACTCACTTGGCCATTGAACAGCTAAACAGCCAGTGGTCTAGTTACTTTTGTGCCCCTAAAATGGGGGGAAGGGGAGCAATGAATATAATTTGTTGTAATTCCTACATTGTTTACCTAAACTGAAAGTAATACTCTCAAATTAAAGCTGAAAATTTACACTTTGAGGGCATATTTTATATTTACTTTCAAGTCCAATATGTTCTAAAATCACAACTGTTTTGATTTCCAAATATTGATGGATGTAACTTTATATACATACTTGTCTACATGCTGATTTTAATGCTACTACTTAAGGGAATTAAAATAATTACTAATTCTAAATGTTCTAAATTAGTCAATGAATACGGTATTTGAAAAAATATATATTGCTTTTAACGTTCATATATTGCTTGAATTAGACCAGTCCTCAAACAGGAAATGAACTCAAACCTTTTCACAAGTTCATGTGTTTTTTTTTTTTAAAAGGAGATAAATATATTTTACATAAAAAAAAATTCATTCTAGCTAAACACTAAAGTTCTGCTGTAGCCAATAGGAACTATTGCTATGCTCCATAACTACCTGGTTTACTATATTTTCAACTAAAATATTTAACTTAATGCCTCTTTTAGTAACTTTATTTAATTTGCTCAGATCTAATTGGTTTGGAGGTTGCCTGACTTTAGAAAATGAGACTTTCACTTTTTCTGTAACTAAGATAGGTGCAATCAAGGTGAATTTACAAAGGGTCAAAAAGCTGCTTTCTGTTCAGTCTAGTTACAGGTTCGTCTAAAATGGCCCTAAAACACAACTACTTCATACCAGCAAATTGAAGAATAGTGTTGGAATTCTGATGTACTTCACAATATGGATCTAAACTAATTTCTGATATGAAATATTTTTTATTAAAAATGAGGTAGCAGTGTTGAAGCATAGATTGACAGAACATAGACAGTTATCTGTTCACAAGCTGTTTTATTGGAGGCAGGCCTACTTCAGGGTTTCAGTGAAAATTTAGCATTGCACTCATATTATATGAGGTCTAGCTACTGTCCCATCTTTACTCAGCTTCTTTCCCCTATGAAGAACAAAAAGAAAAGAAAAATATGCATTTAATTATTATATGTAGCAAAAATACTGTGTGTATGTATATTTTTTTTATTGTCTTTAAGCACACAAGGCCCATACCCTTCCCAGTTCACGGCTCTTGGCTCTGAGTTTGTTGACCTGCGACTCCGCAATGTCGGCTCTCTCCTGAGCCTCCTCCATCTCATGCTGCACCTTCCTGTACCTGGACAAGTGAGTGTTGGCCTGCTCCTCCTGTAAAACCGAATATAGCAAAGTAAGGCTTTTTTGTTGCAAAACATCTAATTACTGCTAAGCTATAACTAGACCAATTAGTGTTAAATTGCTAGTTAGTCATGTACAATCATTTTGTAGTACAATATGGCAAACATGCTATCCTTTTTTTAAAATATATTAACCCTGTCACATGGGGGTAGATCTTTGGGAGGAGCAAAGCAAATTCTGATAATAAGCTGGAGCATGTGCAGTCTCAAAAAGTCTGAAGATTACTCACAGACTCTTCAGCTTGTCTCTTGTAGGACTTCACTTTCAGCTGCAGTTTGTCCACCAGATCCTGCAGCCTTGTAACATTCTTCTTATCCTCTTCAGTCTGTGAAAAACAATGAAGATATGTACATATATTTTTTTGTATTCCACCAGTCCATTAAAGTGCTTAGTCTGCAAAGAGGTCATGAAAATAGCATTGAAGGGCCATACTTAACAATCTGTGGGTGTTTGCTGAAATGTTATAAGACACAAGCAATAATTTTGCTAATAGTCTGATGCTGAAATAATGTGTAGCCTTTTACTTTGCAAGCCTGGAATTCTCATTAACCTAAATTATCCATATTAATCATAACTGAATGTCATAAGTAAATGGGTTAAATAGGTCACATGTTGTGCAGTTAAAAAAAAAGAGCTTAGTGTTCATGACAGATCTGAACAGTTCAAATCTTCACTTTCAGCATATGTACATGCTTTCCTCCTCTCAGTTTAATTAAAACCACAAAGAGCTTTTTGGTGAACATTTGTAATAGTTGTATATGTTGAGGTACAAAAGATCCAATAATAAAAAATATGAATAAGTGCTGATGTAGTACCTGGTAGGTGAGCTCTTTCACTCTCCTCTCATATTTGCGAACGCCTTTAATAGCCTCAGCAGCACGTCTCTGTTCAGCTTCAACCTCACCCTCCAGCTCACGAACCTGAAACATGAGTCCATAGGTTTAACTGGTTTACCTTATGTACAGAACAAATCATATGAGTACATGACCTCAGATGTGCATGGCTGATTTTATTGTGCACATTGACACATACCCTAGCCTCCAGTTTCTGAAGCTGCTTTTTCCCGCCCTTCATGGCCAAATTCTCAGCCTCATCCAGGCGGTGCTGCAGGTCCTTGACTGTAACTTCCAGGTTTTTCTTCATCCTCTCAAGGTGAGTGTTTGTGTCCTGCTCCTTCTTTAGCTCCTCTGCCATCATGGCAGCCTGTGATTAGTATTTTTTTATTACATGATTAATGACCTGTATACTGTATACTAACACCCCGTGCAATGTAATAAACTTCATCAAATCTATTACAGTATTTTACTCACATCAGTGATGGCTTTCTTGGCCTTGTCCTCAGCATTGCGTGCTTCCTGAATGGCATCATCTATCTCACCTTGAATCTGCACAAGGTCAGCCTCCAACTTCTTCTTGGTGTTGATAAGGCTGGTATTCTAAACACAGTGGAGAAAGATTATGCCTTAATGCTCAAAGGTTAACTCTGAAAATTGAAATTGGGTCATTTTGCTCACCTGAGAATGAAGCAGAGTCACTCGCTCACTGGAATCCACCAGCTCCTGCTCAGCCATTTTTCGGCCTCTTTCGCTTTGCTCCAGAGCAGCTCTGAGCTCCTCGATTTCAGCCAGCATCAGATTGTTCCTGCGCTCCACCATGGCCACCTGCTCCCTCATTTCCTCTTGTCCTCTTATAGCTTCATCAAGGTGCAGTTGGGCATCCTGGAAAAGGCATCAAGGTCATGTGAGTTAATAATAGCTTTTTAACATTTTTAAAACTTTTTTTCATAGGTTGTGAACAAACCTTAAGCTGTCCTTGGACATTTCTGAGCTGTTTCTGGGCTTCACATGCCTGACGGTTTGCATGGCTCAGCTGTATTTCCATCTCATTGAGATCACCCTCCATCTTCTTCTTGATTCTTAGAGCATCATTTCTGCTTCTGATTTCAGCATCCAGAGTGCTCTGCATTGAGTCAATCACCCTTTGGCTATTTCGTTTGTTTTGATCAATCTCCTCATCCTTCTCAGCTAACCTCCTGTCAATCTCACCCTTTACTTGGCTGAGCTCAAGCTGGATCCGAACAATCTTGGACTCCTCATGTTCCAGTGTGGCCTTAGACATGGAGTTGAAAAATTTCAAAAACGGCATTCACAGGATCAGCATGTCTTCTCAGATCTGCAAAGCCAGTAATATTTAAAATGTGTGTAGGTTGAACATACCTCAGCCTCCTCAAGAGCTGTCTGTATTTCTGTTTTCTCAATTTCCACTGTCTTCTTTCCTTTCTCCAGCTCATGAATTGTCTTTCCAGTCTCACTGAGTTGTTCAGTTAAATCTGAGATTTCCTCTGCATTAATAAGAACACACACACAATCTAGGATGCTGAAATATTCAGTGTTCCTTAACCCACCTGTTTACTTCTGATACCTTTATTTCACTGGGGGGGTATGTGTTATGACTTACGCTGAAGGTTTTTGTTCTCCCTCTTCAGAGTCTCTAAATGGTCTAGAGTTTCTTCATAGGAGTTCTTCATCTTGAAAAGCTCGGTACTGAGAGAGCGAGCCTCTTTCTGAGCTCCTTCCAGCTCTGCTTGGCTCTCCTCAAATTTCTGCTTCCATTCTGCCAAGACCTTGAAGTAATCACGATTAGAGTTCATATCTTTTGAACTATCAGTGCAAGTACACTGGTTACTTAGAGTATATCTTTTTATATACTTTTCATCAGTAGTTGAGGAAAAGCTGTAATATACAACTGCACTGTATGAATAATTATAAAACAGGTCATGTGCAGTAAATATGGTATCAGTGATTTATAGGTCAAGCTATTACCTTGTCAAAGTTCCTTTGCTTTTTGTCAAGGGTGGCTGCAAGTGCATTAGCCCTCTCCACATCAATCATGAGGTCCTCCACTTCACCCTGCAATCTCTGCTTGGTTTTTTCCAAGGAGGCACATTTGGCATTCACAGCTTCAATGGACTCCTCAGCATCCTGCAAGCGCTGGGTAAGCTTTTTCCTTAGAAATGCATCAACATTTGTTACTATGGTAACAATCACTAATTATCTTCCTTTATCAAAAAATGATATGACTGATTTACTTTGCCTCCTCCAGTTCCTCCGTACGCTGGATGGCATCAGTCTCATATTTGGTTCTCCACTGAGCTACCTCACTGTTTGCCTTAGACATTGCACGTTGGAGCTCAGATTTGGCTTCTTGTTCTTCTTCAAACTGTTCTCTGAGAAGGTCACAGTCATGACGTGCTGACTGCACAGCATGGGCCAGGGCATTCTTGGCCTTCAAATCAACAGCAGATTTGCCATTAATGAGTGCAAGCCAATCATTTAAAAAGATTCTCTTCTTATGCTTTTTAAAAGCAACTTACCTTGACCTCTTCTTCAATGTGCCTTTTCAGCTCCTCAATCTGCTGAGTAAAAGCTTGCTTACTACGAGTCAGCTGAGAAACGAGGCTTTCTTTCTCTTCCAGCTGACGTCCTATTTCACCTAGAGCAGAAATGGCCAGAATGGCAACAATAAATATGGCAGTCTCTCTCAGCATAATAGCTGAATGTGAAGCCAGTATTGTTACTTATACTTTATTCTTCAATAAAATATACAGTTGTTCTGCTTTAATTAAACTATTTACCATTTTCAGTCTGGAGTCGTGCCTTTTGGACACTAATGTCATTCAGATGGCGAAGCTGTTCCTCAGTCTTTGTCTTCAGCTCGCTCATCTGATCCTCCAGTGTGCGGCTCATCTTTTCAAGATGAGCCTGTCATGTTTTAAAAATGTAAAAATAAATAAAAAATGTAAAAACAGTGACTCATAATTTTGGTGCATTACCTTGCAGTGTGGATTTTTTAAGTTAAGTGATACTTTTTTAATCCCACAAACGGGGAAATTCCACCTCTGCATTTAACCCATTTAACCCATCCGTTTTAAATATACCTTTGATTTTGCAACTGTTTCCATGTTGCTGGTCAGGTCATCAATCTCCATTTTGAATTCACTCTTCTCTTTCTCCAGCTTCTGTTTGACCCTCTGGAGGTTGTCAATCTGCTCTCCTAGCTCAGCCACAGTGTCAGCCTGCTTTTTACGGAGAGCTGCGGCAGTGGCTTCATGCTGCAAGGTGGCCTCTTCAAGATCACGGCGCAGCTTTTGGAACTCAGACTCGCGTTTCTTGTTCATCTCAATTTGGGCAGAAGTGGCACCGCCGGCTTCCTCAAGTCTCTCAGTGATCTCTTCAAGTTCTCTGGAGAGATCAGACCTCTGCTTTTCAACCTTGGCACGAGCAGCACGCTCAGCCTCAATCTCCTCTTCAAGCTCCTCAATACGAGCCTGCAATGGATAACTGATGCTGTGATGAGCTGCACTACAATAGCAGTAACATATTATAATGCTTTGTTACAAAGCACTTAGAATAACCTGGAGTTCTTTAATCTTCTTTTGAAGCCCTAAACCAAGACACTGTTCATCCTCAATTTTGCTAAGAAGTTGGCTTGTCTCAAAGTCCTTCCTGTTAGGAATAAGAATTATTAGCTCAGAGATTAAAATTTTTGAGTAAAAACCTCCTTCATTATTTTAGTGAACAGGGATGCCATAATCTTTAAACTCTCACTTTTTCAGCCTTTCCTCTGATTGCTGCTTGTCATTTTCCAAGTCCATCATGGATTCTTGGGCCAGCTTGAGGTCTCCCTCAAGCTTTCTCTTTACTCTTTCGAGATCCATACGAAGCTTCTTCTCTTGTTCAAGTGAGCCCTCAAGCTATTGTGGACAGAATGACAAATGGAGAAAAGTATCTACATTGTAGCAGCAATTGTTTACATCATAAAAGGCATTAACTGCTCTTCTGGTAACTTACATCATCCACTTGCTGCTCAAGCTTAGACTTGGCTTTAGTCAGAGTGTTGACTTTGTCTTCCTCTGCTTGGAGATCATCAAGAATCTGCTGATGTGCCTCTTGAAGAGCTTTCTTTTCCTTGGTCAGCTTGACAATGGCCTCATCTTGAGATGCCATCTCTTCTGTGAGGTTTTTGACCTGGGAAAGATACTTGTATAAACTTTGCAGACTTTTGACAAATTATTATCAAAGTATATGGACCATATCTATAAAACAGGAACCTTGTTCTCAGTAGCATGTTTCTCCTTTTCCACTTTAGCTAAGGTAAGTTCCAGATCATCAATGTCTTTCTTCAGCTCAGAACACTCATCCTCCAGTTTCCTTTTCTTGGCAGTTAACTCTGCATTGATTTCCTCTTCATCCTCCAGTCTCTCAACTGCCTCCTTGACTTTGGCCTCGAGCTGGATCTTGCTTTTGATGAGCCCCTCACATCTCTCCTCAGCATCTGAGAGACTTTCAACTTCCTGTAATTGAAAATATTTTTAGATCTCTAAATCATTATATGACCAGCAAAAACTGTAGTTCTACATACTGTACTCAGCTTAAAGATGAGCTCAAAACTTACTGCAGCTACTTGTAACTGCAGGTCATTCTTTTCCTGCAGTAAAGTAACCATCTTTTGCTCAAGCTCCTTTTTCTTGGCCAGAGCCTTTGCTAGATCCTCTTTCATTTTCTCAAAGTTCTCTTTCATAGCAGCCATTTCTTTCTCAGTCTCTGCACTCTTCAGAAGAGGCTTGATCTTAAAATACAGCTTCATCCATGGCCAGTGTTTCACATTCATGAAAGAGCGGATGTTATACTGAATGCTGTAGATTGATTCTCTGTCACAAAATTAGAGTGCCTTGGTCAGTACATATTTGTTGTTGTTTTCATTGTTGTCATACCAAGAAATTCAGCTTTTTGGTTCTGTTGTTGTTACATGGCAGGAATTACCTCCTCTCCATCATCTTGACAAATTCTCTTCTCATAAGGAAACCTCTACACAGTGCTTGAGTCATGGTAACAAGGATGACAAGCTTCTCATCTCGCATCTCCTCAAGAAGACCCAGAAGGCCAGCTTTGAAGAACACCTGTAAATGAGTGTTTTTTTAGTCCATTATTAGAATAAACACTATAGCGAACAATACTTTGAATCAGCTTTATTACCATCTCTCACCTTGGTGTGTCCAAATTTGTACTGGGTATGATCCACGTCAATGGAACCTAGAAGCTTCTCTGAAGCTTTCTTGTTGTCAATGAACTGTCCCTCAGGGATAACACTGGCATTCAATACTTTGTATCTACAAGGCAGGAAATGCACTTTACTTTGACCTCAAATTGATGTACAGGTGTGCATGTTCACTTTGAAGATAATTATGGTTAAACATAGTATGGTTGAACAGTCTACTGTGATGTTCTTAGTCAGCCGTAGACATTACAATTAAAATTCACATATACAGTACATACAAGTTACCTCTGCTTAAAGTCACCATAGAGGATTCTGCTAGGGAAACCCTTTCTGCAGATTCTGATACCCTCAAGTACACCATTACAGCGCAGTTGGTGGATGACCAGAGCGTTCTCCATCAGGCCTAAAATTAAGATAAGTGTCTCAATGGCAAAATTATCTGAAATGTTATTTGAGCTTTTATGGATTAAGTAATTATGCAGTAAATTGTTTCCAGAAGCTTTTTTGTTGTTGTTCTCAGTCTGAATGCCAGATGTTCACTTTCCTATGTACAGAGAAAAAGAGGAGATAAAACTGACCTGGTGTCTTTGATTCATTTGGAATGAGGCAACGCACAAAATGAGGATGAGTACTTCTCAAGTTGGTCATAAGCTTGCCCAGGTTCTCCTGTTGAATTACAGAATAACCAAAATCAACAGCCCTGGCAAGCTCATTCAAAAACACTTATTCTTTCTTGTTTCGGATACACACACTGAAAAGAATATCAATATTTTTACCCTGAACAAAGCAGACACGGTCTGGAAAGAGCCACCCTTCTTCTTCCCTTTTTTGCCACCTCCCTCAGCTGTTGATTGACAATGGCAGAAAAGTTTCTTTTATTCAGCAATGTTATAAGGCTTAACAATGTTGAAATTTACATTATCTACTCCCCTCACCAGAAAGCATTTCAAAAGTACGATCAGAATTTTGGTTTGAGTGATAAGTGTGCTCGTATAGTCTAATAAGTGAGCACTTTGCCAACAGGCTTTGATTCAACTGATAGAAGGCTAAACATATTTAATCACTGCAATACTGAAATGGTTCAGTTGCAACAAATTCACTTCCAAGCAAGCTTCCCCAAAATAAACATCAACAAACCTTCTGCAGAGGCATGGGAAGCATATAGATTACTCAGCAGTTTGAGAGAAGACTTCTGGTAGAGCTGAACAACAGAGTCATTTAAGGGGTCCTTGTTTTTATCCAACCAGCCGAAGATGTTGTAGTCGACTGTGCCAGCATAGTGCACCAGGGAGAAGTGGGCCTCGGCTTTGCCTTTAGTAGGCTTTGGCTTCTGGAAGCAAGCACTTTTACCCAGATGCTGATCATAGAGTTTGTTCTTGAAGGTAGTGTCTGTGGCTTTGGGGAACATGCACTCCTCTTCAAGGATGGAGAAAATACCCATTGGCTGCGGGTAAGAAAACATTTTTTATGGCAAAAGAACAGCTTTGTTTGACCACTAAAACATAAAAAAAACATTTACTGGATATGAATGACCTACCTTCTCAATAAGCTCAATGCAGGCAGCCAAGTCCATACCAAAGTCAATGAACTCCCACTCAATTCCTTCCTTCTTGTATTCCTCTTGCTCCAAGACAAACATGTGGTGGTTGAAAAACTGTTGCAGTTTCTCATTAGTGAAGTTGATACACAGCTGTTCCAGGCTGTTGAACTATGATATGAAAATAGATTTTGAGTTATTCTCTAGAATGTGGCTTCACAGTAGGAAGATTTTTATCATCTTATCATCTAATTTACTTACATCAAAGATTTCAAACCCAGCAATGTCCAGCACTCCGATAAAGAACTGCCTTGGCTGCTTGGTATCCAACATCTCATTGATACGTAAAACCATCCACAAGAACATTTTCTCATAGACTGATTTGCTCAAAGCCATGACTGAATTGTTGACCTTTTTGAAAGAGCAAGATAACCCTTTTAACTTTTGTTATGTGTGTAGTTGTACATCACCAGCGCCTATAAGAGGTTCTTATTACCTGTGCAACAGTTTGTCCTTTGGTCACATACTCGTTCCCAACCTTGACTCTGGGGTAGCACAAAGCTTTCAGCATGTCAGCTGAGTTCAGGCCCATGAGGTAAGCGATTTTATCAGCCACTGAGGAAGTAAGGTAAGAATTTTATCATCTAGTTGAAAACAGATGTTTATATAAGTCATGCTAGCATATCACTGACACCAACTCCACGGCAAGAGATCCTTTGCTTTTATGAACTAAGAAATATGTTTAACTTCATTCACATAGCCAGGCCCACAACAATTCAGTGTACAGCAATAAAAGTGCTCTACTGCTGTGAGTCACTTTAGCCTGAATTCAATTAGCCTTAACATCATACTCACCCTCAGTGCCATCAGGTTCAGCCTGTTCCTCCCTCTGCTTCTGTTTGAACTTCATGTTTCCATGATGCATCACAGCTCCTGTCAGCTTGTAGATGCTCATCTTCTCCTCAGCAGTGAAGCCCAAGATGTCAATAGCTATCTGAATAACAAAAGAAAACACATCTTTTAAAGTCAACATAAAGTCAGAATCAAACTTCCTTTTTACCCTGTTAGTTGATGTCTGATTCACCATGTTATACAATTTAAAAAGCACTTAAGTATAGTGACTTTTCCTAGATTGTAAAACATCTCACAATAGATGGCAGGGGAAAATAATATATTAACCAATAATAACCAATAATATCTTGTTTGACCTACTATTACCACATCCCCCACTTATCATCAAATACTTACGCTAGGTCAGAGACCCTTGCTGACTGTCTTTGAACATGTACAGTCATATGCAAAAATGCCAAATGACATGTTTCATTTCCTTTTTATGCAGAAACAAGTTAACACATGTTTCTCAAGAAAAAAAAAACTTAAATATGTAATTTTTCTTCAAATTTGATTGCATAATTTCTATCACACTGGAAAAAAATATAAAACTTTCGCACAGGCCACATTTTATGTTTTTTTTTCCCCTCAATATGTTAAATTGAGCAAATAAACAATGACTGTGGATAACAATATGTAGAAGTGTGTTCTCTGCTGAGGATGAAAATCAACAGAACAGACATGTACTTTCAAATATTTGCGATGTAAGAGTCAGGAGGTAGAACTGACCACATGTAAAGATTAATAGTAATTAATATTAATTAATATCTGAATAATGTTCACGTAAAAATATAAGAAACAATACTGGTTATCAGCAGAAACGGGCTGATGTATTAAACCTACAAAAAACTGTTCTTACATCTGTAGCAATGAACTCTTCAACGTCATTGATGCTCTTGACAGTGATCTCACCATGACTGATCATTGGGTAGTCATATGGATTGGTGGTGATCAGGAGAGCCTCTGCAGAAACAAAGGACAACATCATGAAAAAAATGTATGTATGGGCAGTGGACAAGAAGTACTTTGCTTTGGAATCATGGACCTCTGCAAGTGTAAGTATGTGTTTATTACCCAGCAGTTCAGGCTTGTGGCCAGTTGTGACCTGATAGAAAATGTGGTAGCTCCTCTCAGCTGCTAGCTGGAAAGTTACTCTTGACTTTTCCAACAGATCTATAAAAGAATTCATGAGCATCATGATGTCTATACGGTTAAGAGAAATATATACTTTTATAATAAGGAATACTTATTTATCATAATACTTATCAGTATTATCAACAATCAATATACTGTTAAAACAATTTCAGCTCACAAGTTTCAATATCAGCTGAAGCCAGCTTTCCAGTGGACCCAAAATGGATTCTGATGAATTTACCCTACATAAGAAATCAGAGGATTAATGTAACAGTTAACATTTTTAAAAAGCTTTTTATACAGTGAGTGAATATTTCAGGAAAAAAAAAACTTACAAAGCGAGAGGAGTTGTCATTCCTCACAGTTTTGGCATTACCATAAGCCTCTAGCAGAGGGTTGGCTGCTATGATTTGATCCTCCAGTGACCCCTGCAGATTACGCCATGTATAACTGAATCAGCATTTCACAGTGTAGTCAATGACAGCAGCAGGAGCAGCAGCAGGGACTTTTTCACTAACCTGCATTTTTCCAGCAACAGGTTCTGCCTTCTTCTGTCCAGACACTGCGATTGTTGCAAAGTACTGGATGACGCGCTTTGTGTTCACGGTCTTTCCTGCACCAGATTCTCCACTGGAGTTAAAAGCAGAGCTTATAATTTACAGCTGCCTGCTACAAGTTCCTCTGTAGAAATTTTGCACTTTGCTTCAGTTAACAACTCTTTGAAACTGAAACCTGCAGATGGTCTGCCACTTTTTGGAAATGTCCTTCTGGTCTGGAAATCACTAGCAGGAATCACTTTAACCTGTTTACTTTCACTTAGTTTTCTATAATGCTAAAAATGCTACTATATGCTTCTCTAAACATAAAAAACTCCTGAGCAGTTGTTTCTAGTACCTAAAGATGTACACTCGCATATTATAAGTTGTATTCTGTGAAAGCATGTTTTACAAAGTTTATTTAATTGATTGTTATTGTATAAGTATGATAGTACTTCAAATAGTATGATGTAAAGATGATGCTTCTGATCTAGGTTTAAATCATATAGCTTCTTACTAACTACACACAATTTACAATTTCACAAACATAAGAGGACAAAGTCAGATTTTAGCTGGACCCAGCCTTTCAAGACTTACGTGATCAGGATTGACTGGTTCTCACGGTCTGAAATAAAAGGTATAGTAAAATGGAAATTACATACTCTAAACACGCATCTAAGTGTTATTAGTAACTACTCTCTTAAAAACTACATACCAGTTAGCATGAACTGATAGGCATTATCAGAGATGGAGAAGATATGGGGTGGGGCCTCGATTCTCTTTTTGCCCCTGTAGCCCGTTACAACCACAGCATCGTACACCGGGAGCCACTTATAGGGGTTCACAGTGACACAGAAGAGCCCAGAGTAGGTCTACAAATGCAGAAAACAAATTCCTTGTGAAGCATGAAACATTTTACGTCTGAATATGTTTAGTACAATACCACAATTAGTGTAAAACCCTTAATAATCTACAAACTCACATAGATCATCCATGCTGCATAACGCTCTTTGAGGTTGTACAGCACAGCAGGTTCATTGAGGTGGGTCATCATGGCCATGTCCTCAATCTTATCAAACTTTGGAGGATTCATAGGATAGATTTCATCCTCCTTCACTGTCAAGACCTGTATGGAAATTAATAATTAATGGTACACTTGAATCATTTAATATAAATAAGTTATATATAAGTAAACAGGATGAAAATCTTGTAGAACCTTATTGACGCAGCCACAGAAAGTACTCACTTTGCCACTCAGAGTTTTGACGGTTGCTTTGCCCCCCTCTTTGCTCTGAAGGACCCCTTTGAGGTACATCTCAGTTGGCTCAGCTACAAAGTAAGCGGTTTTGGCATCAAACGGTGTGTTTTGCGCCTCAATCCTCTCTCGCTCTGGCTTTCGGAGGTATAGGGCTGCCGAGCCAAAGCACTCCATTTCCGGATCCGAACTCATGGTGACGGCTTACTGAAAAGATTATCAACGTTACTTTTATTACACATTTCTTTTTTTTAAAACAAAATTCATTGGAAATGGCACCGACACAGATGCCCTCAATGTAGCAGACTGCGGATTGATTCCATGCCCACGCAACCACACCACACTACACAACACCAGTAAGAGTGCTTGTAGTTTTTATAAAGAGAGAACTGAAGACAACCCATCATCAATATGAATAGAAGTAAAATTATTAAGCCTGTACTCACAAACCTTCTCAGAGTAGAAGTGCTGATCTAGGATGTGTCCTTATCAGTTGACTTATTATTAGTTAATAAGACAAGAATCTGATTCTTTGCCCTGTAGCCAAATGTCAGTTACAGCCCTAGGAATTTAATACATTTAGGTTATGGCTGTAGTACTGTGAACGCAAACCTCATGCCTGACACTTAACACTTTCAGCTGATAATTTGTTAATGCTTGGGATCTTGGCACAAGAGTTCTGTGACTTATATAATTGCACATTACATTATATATAACTGCACATTACAGTCTTGCATTTATCTGACTGCAGTTAGATTTACCTTTGTGTGACACCGCTCCAGATGTTACAGTTGTTTCTAGTGGCTGCCTTGTGGTACTGTTAAAGACAACATACTTTCTACATCATGTTTGCCACAAATTTTACTTCTATGCTATGTTTTGTCACGTTGCTATAAATTTTCCATTTTTAAATGATTTATTATAATACATGCATAATCTGAAGAGATATAGAGATTTAGATTAGAAAATATAAATGAAACAAAGATCTGTTATGGCCACAAAGATCCATGAGATCACTTACCTTAGCTGGGTGTGCGTGAGTCCTAGGAGGAGTCTCAGGCTGGTTCTTATATAGGGCTTTAAGTGTCCTGTCAGCCTGCCCCAGCGACTCCATTTGGGCATGAATTTTTGCTTTGTTTGCCCTCTAATGTTTGCCCTCCTTATGATATTGCCCTCACAGTATATTATTTTTATCCCATGACAAACTAACACCATCTTATGAGCCCTGAGCTGCTGTTTTAGCTTAGAATGACCATGTGTCATCCAAAAAGGATGACAAAGGTCTATTGTAATTTTGAATGAAACTGCACCTACTAGCTCAGAAATTCATTATTTGGCAGGGCAAGGCAAGAAACCAAGACATGAGATTTATGAGACCTAAGATTGTCTATAATTGACAAGCACAACAACTCATTATAACTGAAGGGAACAGATGCTTTGTTTTTTTGTGTGTTATGGCCATAACTGAAGGATCAGCATGGAAGTAAAACGTAAGGTCAGATAACTTCATCCCCCCAGGTAGTTGTTAATGTTTCTTTTGTATGTCCTCTGGCACTACGAGGCTCCCTGTTATCACCAAGAAGAAGGCACCAAATGTCAGTGGTATTGGGTTGCAAGGGCCACGCAAGTTTAACATGTTATAAAGAAATAAAATTGGTATACCTTCATTCCACAAGCTTTAAGAAACACCAGAGGTTGCAAAGGGACTATGCTCTGCAACAGGAAAGACAGCTGAAGTTCCTCAAGCCTCTCCTGGGGGCTCTAACAGAGACAAAGTCCAAGATGTCAACAGCCCCATTTGAGTCATTGTATGCTTATAGCCATGTGTCTCATCAGTCTGAGAGAGTGAGTGGCAAAATCGGTGTTTTCAAAAGTGCTTTCAAAGTGTCTATTTTCATCTACAATTTACACACTTGACCCAAATAGAAACTTCAGAAATAGCGATGGATATGCATAGGCTTTGTACAGGCATTCATTTTGTCAGCTTCCTAGAGGACAAGAAACTAAAACAGCTGTGAGAATAAACAGATCAAATCCCCTGCTAAACAATAAGGATGCTGCTTTAGGAAGGGGCAGATCACCAGAGTGTTTAACTTGGATATGATATGCCACCCATGCTTGATGATTTGAAAGCAGGCTTTGTCGGCCAGTTGGTCAGTCTTTCCATGGGAAATGTGATCCCATTCTGGCAATGATGGGAAAGCCTAAGAAATTCTGAAGCAGTTACTCCGGAGATATAATGGGCTTGTGTTTTGAATAAAAATGTGACATTCGATAGCGCACCCATAAGAGTATATTCTTATTTGGACAAAATACAAATATAGACCTCTGTGCAGACTACTCTGCCAAATGTCAACATGCCGGAGAGGCTTATTGTGTTAATGAAACTTTGAAGTCTCCCTGCATTGCATTTCAAAAACAAACCCAGTGTCTGTCAAGCGCATACAAGTGCACTGTTGAAGATTGCTGCATGTATCACAATATAGTAAGTATGAGAGAGTGATTTTATAGCAGAGCCAGGGAGATAGCAAGAATTTTGCTCTTGTATTTGTTTTGACTGATTTTTTTTACAAATTGTTTACCTGAGAAAGCCAGAAAGTCTCCACAGTACAGGAGTTCAAGGAACCTCTTAGGTGCATCTAAATCCAGTCTTCATTCTATGACAGTAGTAGCTAGTAACTTTTTAGATTAAAGTTTATTGTTTAAGCGTAAGCACTCTATAGTTACCACAAATAACTGTGATGTTTTCAATATTTTGGGAGGAAAGCTATGGAAATCAAAATAAATTACCAGCTTTTTTGATTATACTGAATTTATACAATCAATTCAAAGCATGCAGCAATCATAATTTTTTATAATGCAATTTATAGCTAGTAGTTTACAGCATAAAAAAGAAAGGGAGGCTACAAACAGAAGAGTGTAGGAAAACACACCCACATGAAAGAGGTCAGGACTGGATGTCATGGTTAAAATGGGTAGTCCCCTTGAACCCCATTTAACTTACATCAAATTTTGCATGCAGTATAAATCATTCCATGAATGTTCTACTGTAGGGAAAATACGGCCTTCAATCACCAGTCTAATTTTGTGTGACCTTTGCTGACTCTATTACATCCAGAATTTAATGGAATATCCCTCCCAGTTGACTCAACAGCAATTTAGTTGCAAAACATTTAGCAGAACAAAATATTACAGACAAACATCTGTATTATATTGCCAACTATGAGTCATTTTATTTTTCCACCACAAAGGATTTGACGAGCACTACATTCACATATTACTTTTGATTAAAATTATTTGACAGTCATTTGGGCAGAACTGGCTGTATATCTATTTACTCAGGAAGCACACAAAATTGCCAGATTTGGTTGAAGGAAAGTGAATGTTGTTTTTGTCAAGAAAATCTAAACAAGACACACCTGGCAAGTCTCAGCAATCACCATGCATCTTATATCTATTGCTTAATAACTATGTGAAACAGTTATTTGCCAAATTGCTTTCAATGCAGATTAACTCTTCACCTTAAAGAGGCTTGAAGGAGATTCTCATGTTATATACATTCCACCAAATGTAATTTTATTGGAATTACAATTTTATTTACAATCACAGTTGGTGAATATGATATAAACATTTACATTTTTAAAGGCTGGTGGATGTCAAAATATTATCAGTGCAGCAACACATGATCCGAAAGACATATTAATGAAGAATGTAACCTTTGCTACATCTGGGTGTAAACATGTCCACTTGTTTCCCACAGCTATGATGCAATAGTCTCTAAGAAACTAGGAGACTAGGAAACCCCCTTCTAAAGATGTGTCTTGAAGCTAGGAGAAACTTTTAAAAAACTACAACTGCTTTGTGGTTTATGTTTTTAGAGTGGGCCGTTTTCTACTTTTTTCCCTTTAGCTGGCGATTGCAGAAGAAAGGCAGATAGCTGTTACGGCTAGGAAGCTGAATATCTCAGTGCAGCATATGACTAAAGTGACTGTCATCAAATCATTGTTACAATAGAAATAAGGTATTACATAGTTTACAGAAATGACTTAAAAGACAAAAAGCTAAAAGCTAAAATTAGCATGGTACCTAACATAGCTATGTAGATACATTAAATTATTTTCTTTGGATCAAAGGGCAAAAACTGACGTCCATTTTCTGATAAAGGTAGAATCCTTATTTTCTTTATGATTTTGTTCAATGACCTGTGTAGGAGTCACATTAATGCTAGCCTGGTTGAATTTACTACCCTATAAATCAGTGGCTATGTTAGTGATCAGGGTTTGGTGACACTGCAGGGATGGCTGTATGATGTATCTGCATAATTGAGGTTTATTATTGTAAAATGCATAACTCAATGCTGTTGTAATTGGGCTAAAAATAGGAAAAGCATGCTTGATGTTTTGGTTTTCTTACAACAATAAATGCTTATATTTAAGTTACTGGAGTGATGGGGAAGGCAGAGCAAAAATGCACACTGTATGAATGTGTGTTACTGTCATTTATCCATTACTTTTTTCAAAATGAAACAATAAATACAAATCTTTTAGCATTTCCAGGGTTCTGTTTTATAAATTATAAACTAACTATATGAACATATTCATGATATCTTTATTTCCACTATTAATCCAGCGCTACTTATAAGATTATATAAAAAAATACTAATATTAGAACTGGTGAAAGGCTAGAGGGGCCAATTAGCATTTGACATTAGTGAGATCATGTTAACTGACCCAGACAGCAAACACTATATTCAGTAACAGTTATGTTAGCATTATGGGTGAGACATTCTTTATATTTCAACCACTCACTTGTTCATCAATTGTGTTTCTTCAGTTGGACAGTATTTCAAGTATTTGTCTATTTATATAACATATTTATAGGTTTTAATTTATTCTCAACATGAAAAAAAAGTTACAAATTCAAAAAGGCAGCTTAAAGAATATGATTTACCTACTCTTGTCTTACACAAGTGCCTCAAGCCCAGCCTTAAATACATCAGCACTTAATTTGCAATGGTAACTGCTGAGATCAACTTATGTGCAGAGAAAAGTATCTCACTGGTTAACACCTGCTGATGTCTTTTGACACTGGGACTGCCTGCTGGTGTCACAGAATCCGTCTCGGGGATTCCGCTATGAGACTTTGCAGCTCTGCTCTAGTGAGATCTGCACTGGCAGAGCCAAAAGCAGTTCTAGACCAACAGTTTTAGGTGCATGATGGGGCTTTAGACTTTCTCCCATTAATGTCTTGTACATACATCACTTCTTGTGCTAGCTCAACATTTAGCTAGCTAGTGTTGGATAACTTTTATCTGTGGGTCAAATTCTACCTAACATACACATGTGTCTCATTCTTACCATGAGTTTTGAAAAGTACTAAAAGAGACACATACATCTGTCTTGATCTCAGCTTATTACAGCTAGGAAGGGTCAAAGAGGGGTGGGCATTAAGGTGAGTTTTCCATTCTGTTAGCATTGCATGAGGCACTGAGGCCAGATCTGAATTAGGAACATGGGGATTTAATTAAGTAACCACATTTTCTACTTGCATAGCATAAAAGCTACCTGACAGAAATCTGTCAACAAATTCTAGTTCAAATTCAAGTTCTTGCTATCATCAAAATGGGAAAAAAAATCATATTAAGGGGCCGATTTTTGTCTTTTGATGTCTTTGTCTTTTTAACAATGACAGAATGCAGGTGTTTTATCTATATACATTTGTTGTTCTATTATATAAGTATTTTATACACACCTCAGTTCCAAAAAAGAAATGCAAAAAAAAGAATAAGCAGTGATTAGTAAATTCTATTTTGAATTTGGTCTGGACAGTACAGAACTATTCTTTGTTTTATCTTATGAACCTTATTGTTTTCTTTTTGTAAATGTGCATCCATTATAAATTTGCAACCTGCAACATGTTTAAAAAAAGTTGGACAAGGAGTACACTTACTACTGTACCTTTCCTTTTACAACATTTAATAACTGTCTGGGGACTGAAGACACCAATTGACCCAGTTTTGAATACTGAAGTCTTCAGCTACACAAACATACATTTCAAAAGGGAGACAGTTCTAGACAGCAGGCAGGCCAAACTCACACATATACTTTTTAATCACACAGCCATGCAGCTGGACCATGTGCAGAATGTGCAGCTTGCCATTTTCATCTTATAATAAGCAGGGATGTTCCTAAAAGGCATTGAGTAGAAGCAGCATATATTACTCCAAGATGTGTATATGTTTTTCATTCACATATGTGTAAGTTACTCATGTTATGTGAACTAATAAACCCCTACACTATGACAGATCCTGGCTTTTACACTGGTAAAATACCTGAGTGTTTCTTTTCTTCTTTGGCCTGGAGAACATGGCATCCATTATAAATAATTGGAAAGGTTGATTCAGGCCACAAAACACCTTTCCTCTGCACATCAGTCCATTTTAAATGAGCTCAAGCCCAGAGAAGTCAGCAGCATTTCTGGACATTGTTCATTTATGTCTTCTGCTGTGTATAGTATAGTCTTAACTTTTTTTTTTTTTACCAGATTGTATTAACCAATCTGAGCCCAGGAGAAAGAATTCAACTAGCTCATCAGAGAGCAGAATGGATCATTCAGATAGATAATCAGAGCACAGAAAGGATAATTCAACTAGCCAGTCAGAGCACAGGAGGTCAAATTAAGCAAGATAATCAGATTTCAGAAGGGAATATTTAACTAACTTAAATTTCTCATCTTCTGCTTGTCTTCTGCTTGTCCTGGTGAGATTCCAATATACACTACGAACAAAAGTATTGTGACACAGTTCTCAATAATCAGTGGTGGACAGTAACTGAGTAAATTTAATTCGTTACTGTACTTAAGTAGGTTTTTCATGTATCTGTACTTTACTAAACTATTTCCATTTTGGGTAACTTTTTACTTTCACTCCACTACATTTCCAAGTCAAATATCTTACTTTTTACTCCACTACATTGTAAGAAATCTGTCATTCCTTTTGGTTTTTGTGTGTATAGAATGTAACATGTCAAAACAAAAAAAATGCAAAGCAAGAACACCAATGAGGGCACAATGGTCACTTTGTTCTGAGCTTGTTTTGACCTGTTAGTCATACCAACCCAGTGCAAGCACATGGTTCAACGTCAGTGCAGCAGTGTAAAACTTTGGGAGCGCGTACGTCTGCCTAAATGATGGAACTAACCTAACTTTGTGTAAATAGACCACAGTATAGAACTATGTACACATGCAGTCGTGACTGGAATGTTTCTTTTTTCTGAATTCATACAAACGCTTTCATTTTACAGTAATTAATTCGGTTAGTTTATGTTTATGAACAGAGACCTACAGATCAACATAGAAAAGGAAAACTTATTTGTGATCCTGAGTTTAAAGCAAGTTTTTATTCAACTTGTAACTAAGTTACAAAGTAATCTTAAACTGAAACTTTGCTTGTGTGTAAAAGTGATTTCAGACCCACTTGGTTCTCCCTGATGAAAAGTGTTTGCCTTCAGTGTTTTGTGCTTATGATCATTTTAATAGACGGCAGCGTCACTAATTAATGACGTTCTATTAAAAGACTGATTTACCAAGAGAGATGCTGGAGTATTTTCACCTAAAATAAAGAGTTCACAAAGAGAGTCTTGTTACAAAAATGATAACAGGACATTAGAGTCATTTTTAGTACTTTAGTATTTTAGTACTTTACTTTCGATACTTAAGTACATTTAAAGTCAAATATTTTGTACCTTTACTCAAGTTGAGGTCTAGAGTAAGGACTTTATTCTTTTACTGGAGTAATGTTTTACCTTGGGTATCTCTACTTTAACTCAAGTACATGATTTGTGTACTTCGTCCACCTCTGTCAATAATTGAATTCATGCATTTCATTCAGTGCAATTGCCAGAGGTATATAAAATCAAGCACTTTGCTATGCAGTCTGCTTTGTGAAAGAATGGGTTGTCCTAAAAAGCTCCTTAAATTTGAATGTGGGACTGTAATAGGATGCCACCACTGCAACAAGGCAGTTTGTGAAATTTCTTCCCTTATAGTTATTCCACGATTACCTGTGAATGGTATTATTGAAAAAGGGAAGCATTTAGGAACGACAACAACTCAAGACCATGTGTTATAGAATGGGGTCGCTGAGTGCTGAGGAGCATTGTGCAAAAAAGTTGCCAACGCTCTGCTGACTCTATAACTGCAAAATTCAAACCTCTGGCATTAACATCAGTACAAAAACTGTGTACTGGGAGCTTCTTTGCATTGGTTTCCATGGCTGAGCAGCTGCATTCAAGCCTTACATGACCAAGCACAATGCCAAGCATCGGATGGAGTGGTGCAAAGTAAACTGCCGCTGGAAAGCAGTGGAAACGTGGAGTGATGAATCACACTTCTCTATCTGGCGGTCTGATGAACGAGTCTGGATTTGGCGAATGCCAGGAGAACATTACCTGACTGACTGCATTGTGCCAAATGTAAAGTTTGGTAGAGAAAAGACAATGCTATGGGACTGTTTTTCAGGGGTTGACCTAGGCCCCTTAGCTTCAGTGAAGGGAAATTGCTATGCTTCAGCAGACCAAGACATTTTGGACAAGTTTACGATTCCAACTTCGTGGGAACAGTTGTTCCAGAATGACCGAGCCCCAGTGCACAAAGGTCCATAAAGATATGGTGGGGTGAGTTTAGTGTGGAAGAACTTGACTGCACAGAGCCCTGACCTCAACCCCATCAGACACCTTTGGGATTAATTAGAATGGAGATTGCGAGCCAGGCCCTCTCATCCAACATCACTGCTTAAGCTCACAAATACTCTTCTAGATGAATGCGCAAAAATTCCCAGACACATTCCAAAATTTTGTAGAAAGCTTCCCAAAGGAATAAGAGCAGTTACAGCAGCAAAGGGGGGACAAACTCCATATTAATGTCTATGGATTTAAAACAGGATGTCATAACAGCTCCTGTAAGCACCCCAATCCTTTTGTCTATATACTGTATGATACATTACAATTAAAGTGTGGTGATTTTATTGCATAGTCTACTACTTAAACACTCAAGTCATTTACATAAAAAATTATATTGAAATATTATACATGAACATAAACAATGAGAGAATTAATCATACATTAATTATGTTCAGAAACTCTTCTCACTTGTAACACTACTAGTTCTTGTAACACTGACGGATGCCTTTTTAAACGATGGCTAAGTGTTAAGTATAACATTTGTTTTCAGCAGCAAGTCCTAGCCCTTCTAACATGAATATCATAAAATGCGCTTAACTGGACCCAATAATAGGCATCTTGCTTGATCACATAAGTTCTTCCATCACACTAGGAAAAATCACATTTCAGAGATCTACTTTTAGAACATAAATGGCCACTAAAAGCAGGGACGCAAGTGGATACTGTTTTGAGAAAAACATCCCAAATCTAACTATAGTGGTCTTTATCAGTGATGTTTACCTTGGTGTAATGATCAGTTTTCACCAGAACCATTTAACACTTCCAATTTATAAGTTTCATTCAGGAACCTACAAAACCGTGTGCACTACCTAGACAAGCCTGAGTTACTAAGGAAGTGCTATTCATATTAAGAAAGCCAACAGAGGGCAAAATCATTTACTCTAAACACAAAAATCACACAAAGCAAGCAAAAAATGATTTATTTAATACATTGTTTCACCATCATGTGTCCACCATTAATAAAGTTTTTGTGGTCCATGTGCACCTGTGTGAGGGTCTACAAAACTCAAACATGAAATTGTCATTATGCACACAGTATATATGTATTTATATTTAAAAAAAAAAACAGAATCTTGTTTACGTCATAGAAACATCAGTATAATTTTCCTGTACGCTTATGAACATTGAAGAGGTTTTATCTAAAAAGACCTACCCTGATTTTTGGGGTTTTTTTAAAGGCTAGAGGTGAATTGCATTTTCCTATATGCATATTCCCTATATACATATTTGTTAACATTCATAAGCATGGAGGAAAAGTGAGGTGAATTCAAATGATTGCAACGTTGTGAGCACTTAACTATGGCTACAGAATAATGAGTTTTCAAAAGGTAGATGGCAACAGGAAAGTGTAATAGAGTAGGATGAATTAAGAAAAGATATGGCACAAGCGCATTAGTAAAAAACTTCAAAAGGAAAATGCAAAAAAAAAAAAAAAAGCAGAGTGAGAGTTTAACAGTACAGAGAGTGATTAGAGTGCTATATTCCATCAGTGCTCTTGGTTTACATCACTGCAACGCTCTGAATTTAGTCCTGTGGCAGAGGGCACACACCCTCCATCCAGCTGGTCTCCTTTTAGTGGTGCTCCATGCTGATCGGCTGTTCACACTTTGTGTCCTCTGTCTGGCTCTCTGTCATCTGCTTCACTCTCTGGGCTCAAAATCTCCACCCGCGTTTCTGTTGACCATGGTGAAGCGAGTCTTGCAGTTTGCTGAAGATATGAGGGCAATTCCTTAAAACTGATTTCAAAAACAGGACATTTAAGGAACTGTTAGTTTGATTTAAGGTATTTTTTTTTAAACAGCAAGAAGCTTTTGAACTGTGGGACTAATAGTATATAAATACTTGTAAATCTCAGTTCTGAACAAGTGAATAAATAAGCCAGTGATGGAAATACCCAAAAATCTGCTGGTCCAGGTAGGAGAAAATCTTAAAAAGGGACCTATTATGATTTCTCATTTTTCCCTTTCTTTTAATGCGTTATATAGCTTTTTGTGCATGTTAACGGTCTGCAAAGTTCAGGAGGGAGTAACTCTCCCACAGAAAACACTTTTCTCAGCTGCCTGAAATGTCTTGTTGGAATTCCAGCTTTGTTCCTTTGTTACAAGATAAAGCAATCTTGTAACACCATTCTTATTGCCTGCCTACTGGCGAGCTTGGTGCACCCTCCCACAAAGCACAGCAACTACTGGAGCCAGGATAGCTTGCTCAGTTTTGTAGCCATGTCAGACACTGGCCTCACTTTCAGGACTGGATTAACGCTCAAACGGATATGGCAGAACCGATGCCTTTAAAAAAAAAACGATAGTCAGGCTGATGTTTACAGCTGCTCAGGAGAGAAGGGTCTGTCTGCAGACTGCAAGACTAGGTGGAACACGTAGGGGCGGAACCACTCTGGCGGTTAACCAATCAGAACAGAGTAGGCGAGCTGACCACTCAAAACACATAGGAGCTCTAATGGAATGTTTTTAAAAGTGGGTGAAGAGAACAGCACAGAAAAGAAAGTCTGGATGGCTGGCACAACTGCAGCCAAAAAATTACTGGCTTTGCATTGGCAACCCCCACATTCCCTGAGCCGGAGAAAATGGATTCTTTCTTGTATTGACGTTGTCAACCTGGAACTTTCAACTGCCCGCATTCATGGCGCTAAGGAAAAGACACTAATGGCTTGGGAGAATGCTTTGAACTTGGGGGGGGGGGGGGGGGGGGGGGGGGGGTGGGGGGGGGGGGGTTCGTGGGAGGCATACACAATCACCCCCCTTCTTGATTTTATACTGTAATGCATGTTATTCCTTATAGGTGGAAAATAATGAAAATAAATAAATAATTGATCAAAAAAAAAAAAAAAAAAAAGTGGGTGAAGAGAGGTACAGATGTACAGAATGTAAATCTATTCTAGTAGCTTCCAAAAATCTAATTATAAACATTGAAAAGGTCCCATTTAAAGGGCTTATATCTGTTGGTTTTAGTGACATTACAAGAACAACAATTAAAAAACAGGCTGTTTTTGCAATAGTTTCTTATATGGACTGTATGCACTAGAGAGTGAGACACTGGTGGCACATTTTAAAACTTTAAACAATTTTTAATACTACATCAAAGTTTTTGTTTTTTTGTATAAATTTAGATAAAATGTGGTTCAGAAGTAAACACCTGCAGGATTCAGTTTCATTACTAATCTTAATCTAACACAACTATTTTTAAGTATGTGAGTGTGAGAGAGAGAGAGAGAGAGAGAGGAGAGAGAGAGAGAGAGAGAGAGAGAAGAGAGAGAGAGAGAGAGAGAGAGAGAGCGAGAGAGAGCGAGAGAGAGCGAGAGAGAGCGAGAGAGAGAGAGAGAGAGAGAGAGAGAGAAGAGAGAGAGAGAGAGAGAGAGAGAGAGAGAGAGAGAGAGGAATGCTACACTTACGTTCTTGAGGAACTCTTCAGCAACTATTCGTGCCCTTGCGTTGACTGACAGTTTCATTTCGCTGATTTCTTTATCAATCTCCTCCATAAAATGGATGACAAAATCCACCAACTTGTGCTTATACATCTGCTCCGTGTGGAAGTTAGTGATGAGGAAACTGATGTCATAGCCCTGGAGTGGCAAAAACATGTGAGAGGTTATCCTGCAAGTAAAGCTACAGTGAGGCGTTAAATATAAAATGAGTTAATGTTTTTTTTACATATGAAAATGTTATATTACATATTTCACATTTCACTTGTACACACATGTATATAACAGTTATATTTATGCACTGGTCACTGTTACCACCGCACTTTATGTAAAAATGATTTTTAATTTTATTGCATTTGTATCCCTCCACAAGTAAATTTTACACTTCTCTGTAATGCAAAGCCAGACAGACTTAGCCCCAAATTATGTATCAGCATGTACACAAAATTCCCAGAATTCCCATATCAGTGTATTCCTTTTTTTTTTTAAAGTAGAATGCATGCACTGTACAAAAACACAGTGGTTCTGTTCAGCACTATTAGAAAAACAACTGTAACTACAATCTCAAACAACATGTAAACTATGAAACAAATGTGTAACAGTATTTCTGACAGCATGTCTTACTTCTTTCCTTCTTTAAACATTTCTTACCTCCACAGCTTTTCTCCGCAGAATGAAGAAGTTCTCTGCTCTCATCATCATGAAGCGCATAAATTTATGGCACAGAATCTTTTCAATCTCATCAGCCTAGAGGGGGCCGCCAGAGCACAGTGAAGATAATAGAGCCAAATAGTTAAATAATATACCTGATTTTTTAGAATACGCATTACTGTAACATCAAGATTCTGTCAGTCAAGACTGCCCTAGTGATTAGAATGTACATATTTCACATATTCAGTGATATTATTTCAAATTAACTGTAACATAAAATGAATATTTGGAGTGGATGTGAAGTTAAAGTTGAAGGTACCTGTTTCACTGCAATGCTGACACGCACTGAGTTGATAGAGCCCTCAATAAGGACTTTCTCTTTGTCATTCCTGCTAATCACAACAGGTTGAAGCAACAATTCCTTACTGCTCCTGTTAAACACACACAAATAAATACATGGCCAGTCAGTAGGGAGGAGTACATGAAACAATAACCTGGCATATGTAGCACTATCAGCAGGCATTTAGTATTCATTTGGAGTTAAATGAAATGATGAAAATAGGCTGTATAAATAATAAATAAATAAATAAATAAATAAAATGAAAATAGGCTGTATAAAATTAACTGCAGAGCTCTGACTGAAATCACAACTTTTTCACTGCTCTAACATGCCGATGTGAGGTAACATACAGAAAATTAGTTAGACATTACATATTATGGCATAATGATAACAATTAAATGATTAAACGATTAAATAGTATCTGGTATGTTTCAAATTGTTATATTTTGAGCAGTTTCTCTACAGACTTCTTTTGGTTTACATTGTAAATACTGCACGTCTGCATTCATAATCTCATCAATGAACACAAGTTCACTGTCACCACTGTAAGAAAACAGCCTCAGACTTTGATATTTTCACCTCTGTGCTTAGTGAAGTCTGTTGGAATTCTTCTCCAGGCTTTCTCCACTCAAGGAGTCTACCATCAGTTTGATGTTGTGCTAAAAGTGTTTTTTCTCTCAAATATCATTTTATGAAGTAACCCAGAGAACTTTAATAAAGTTTACTGATGGTTAAGGTGTCCAATTGTTTTAGGGACCTTTCTGGACAGCATGTGTATTAAGACAGTGATGTGAAATTGGTCATTTTGGTCGCATACTGGTCATTTTGCTGCATACTCAAAACGGCTAACTGAGGGAATGTTTTGCAAAACAGTAAGCTGGATGGTCAGAACGATGCAATTACAATGTCCCTGATCAGTGTCTCTTCTATTGGACAGGTTTCAAGTTTGATTTGTTATCTGGCTAAATGAGAAATCCAGCTTTGTGAAATACGCCCCTGCTTTAAAAGGGGAAGTAGCAAACCATTTTTACTTCAGCATAATTAATTGGTTAAGAAATAGGTAATAGGTAAGATGAAACATACAGAGTCAGAATAGCTCAGATGTGACAGACTTTTATGTTGCTAAAAGCTCCCTCACAGAAACCACTTATATGAAATGGTTAATACACTTAAAAAGTAATTTTTAAATACATTCATGGATGTACAAGCATAGTGTTAATAGTGGCAAAATAGTACCCAAAGAACACTTTTTCCACATTTTACACTATTTTACCATTATCAGAATTGCAAATTAAAACCCAGAACACAGGTGCTAGTTCACTAGTCAGTTTGGAAAATAAATAAAATTGCTATATGTGCTGTAACACTGGCTCATATCACCAGCACTGTAAAGAAATCTGTCAGTATGTTTCTCCACAGTGAGCCACTTCACATTAAACCACTGTGAATAATTGTGTTTACACCCAAACAATTGAAATAAGCATATATTTTGGAAAAAAAAAAAAAAAAAATCAGGAGGACTTCATTTTACGCACACAAAAACACACTTACCGCACTTCAACCTCAGGTTTGTTGTGGCGCTCAACCACCTGTGAGGAGAAGTTCTCCAGACAGAGAGCCGCCTGCAGTGTTGCACGTACTGCATTCAGGTACGGACGCAGAGTCGCCGTCTGCAGAGAGGACAGAATGATGAGAGAAGTCGGCCACTAAGCCCACTCAAGAGACGTACACAACTCTCTACACACCCACAGTCAGTCAGTGGTTTGCTTACTCTACCTCAGCTACTACAGGTTGGAACCTGTAAGGGAATTCTTGAAATACTGTATTCTTCCACAGTCCCTCCAAACCCACACACTACATCATAGAACCTTCGGTTACTTGGAGCATCAATATCATTCAGTTCTCCAAATCAGAGTAATAAGTAAAAACGGTATGAAGAGCACAAAACACTTTTAATCTGTAATATTTGATGCAACATAAATAAAAATGTGATGGCAGCAACCTGACGGACTTCAAAGCACAAACTCGAGGTCATCAGATTTAAAAACAAACGTGTCCTAAACTGGTACATTCTTAAAACAATTAACAAGAATAGTACAAAATATCCAGCACATTCAGCCATTAAAGGGGAGCTCCACCATTTTTTAAAAATCTGAATAATTCAGTTCATAAACAGACTCGGTCAAAGAGGCTTGATGTTAGCTCACTGTAGAAAAATACACAGTCTCTCAGTCTCTTTTCATTGACGGTGATAGGAACCAGGGCTTGCCATGTCTACAGAAACATGGCCATTTTATTTACTATCCCAAACCACCAGTGAACCTAAATGTGTCTTCTGAAAATGTGTTTGTTATGTTCACAAAGGTAGCCATACATCTAAAAAAAAGTTCTCTTTGCATGGACCTCTCCACCATGAACTGAATAAAATAAATGGACTGAAATACATTTCAATACAAAACAGGACATCAGGAAACGTATTTCATATAATAACTTTGTATGAAGGGCTTTCAGGGACATTGTCTGGTTCCTATCACCACCACTGTGAATTTCGATTCAGCAGGTTTCTCTAAGAGCATTTCACATCAAATCACTCTGGATGACTGTGTTTACATCTAAACCATTTAATTATGCTGTTTTTTTTTTATCGGTGGCGTTTCGCTTTTAAATCGGCGCAGTCTATTTATATTCATTCACTTCCTAGACTTCATCGTGAAAGAGGAAGTATCTAATGTTACTGCGAGAATGAACTGACATGCATCATTAAAATGACCAAACTTGGTTCTGTTGTTCTTCCACGTTGTGCATATTCGATCTACTTCTCAAATGCGGCAACAAGGAACTAGAAACCCGACAGAGCTTCTGACGGTCTGACCATTTCCCCAACTGCACCGTCGTCCTCCAAAGAAACGATTTACTATTTCTAACGGGGGTGAAAGACGAGCCTTTTTTCATTTGACATCATGCATACTCAATAACGCTGGGTCATACAGATCCTTATCAGCATCATTCCGCAAGAAGTGACCATACCCCGTAGAACAGCCGAGCTGCATCAGCGCGAGACACGTCCAGCCATCGTTAAATCCGCTGTAACGCTAGCCGTTAGCTAGCCTACTACAAAACAGCAACGCGTAACGTTGTAAAGCGAAGGCAACTTGTGATGAGCTGGTAAGTCGTAGTTTACACAATTGCAAAATTAGTAGAACCGATGGCCGAATATGTAAGTAAAGTACACACCGGGGCTCGCTACCTGCAGCTTTCTCGCTAGAATCCGAGGCTAACTTGGGTGGGGATCTATGTTAGCCAGCTAGCTACTACTGTTTCGCTAGAATCGGAGCACCTCCGTGATTCATAACAGTTCTGCAAGCTTAGAAAAGAATCAGCATCCGCACAGCACAGCTAATTCATGCGAAAGAGTTAAGTTTTAAAATCAACTCCACAGAAGTCATTTTAGGAGTCTAGCTCTCTTACCATTTCTGTGTAAGCGGCGTTTCGTTAGAAGACGGAAACATCGGGCTACTTCCGCGCTCGTCGTTCTTTTGGGGACACCACTAGCAGGGCGGAGTCCCAAATCACAGAAACAAGGCAGTAAACGAGGAGGAGTGTACAAGCACGAAACACTGTGAAAGCTAGCCTGTCACAAAAAGCCCGTTCTTTTGAGTAAAATCATCACGTAATTTAAAAGATGGGTAATTTCTTACATTATTATGTATGTTTCTATTCCTCTTCCTCCAAATGTTTTCTAAATCAGTTATAATTTCTTAGTTAATTCCGTGGCTGTGTCATGCTCCTGTAGGTGTAAGCCTACGTTTATATTGGAGTTAAAACAACAACAAAGCCAAATAAGACTATTAAGATAACAAAAATATGGATATAAATACAAAGACAGGCACAAAACACGTCGACAGTGAGAAGGCAGAAATATATTCAATATCAAAAATGCATATCTTACAAATTTAATGTATTAACTAATAAATATGTAAAAAATGTTGCCTAGTACATTGCTCCAAAATGCTAATGTATTTTGTGTTGCATAGTTTAGTGCCATAGTATTTGGATGTGAAGCTATGTGAGAGAATGGTAATAAGCACAGTGTTACCTCATGAAAAATCTGATAAATGAGCTACAACTCAATCCCTGTTCAAAGGGGTCTTAATGCAGGGGGTGGCCTACTCCCGTTCCAGAGATCCACAGGGCTGCAGAGTTTAGTGTTAACCCTGTTTTACACCTATTTCAGTTTAGGAAGGCTTGGTAGTACCAAGCTACTACTTGGTGCTTATAAGCAATAAGCCGATGAGGTTAAAACTAGAAAAACACAGTTTTTCAGTGCTACTACACTGTAAACCTCTGCACAATTTGCAGTTGTGTACTCATCTACAACATTTCACAAAACATCTAGAGCTAGGTTTATCTTATAAGGTGAGCCCTGCACGTTTTTAAGTGGTTAGTCTCATAATAATAACCTCTTCTTGACTTTGGGTGAATTACAGCTGAACAGGGAGTCCAAGACCAGGGCTGCGTCGAAAACTGCATGGTACCATGCTAAATAGTATGCAAAATAATAATAATAATGATATGCTTAGTATAATAGTGTGTGGATTTAATATGCATCCCAGGAATTAAAACCAAAGCATCATTCTGGCCTGAGGATTATCTGTCATCTAAAGGTGGATGACAGTAGACTTGTCTAAAGACAGAAAATGCAAGCATCTTTTTATTTAAGCTTTTATTTTGAAACATTTCATAAAAAGTCAACTCAATTGCTTTGCAACAAGATACCAAAAGAGCATATCTGCAACTGAAATCCAGAAGACTGCAACCCCAAGTGGGCGTGTCTGTATAACAGTTATTCAAATTTACAGCAACAAATCCAGACAACAAAAAGGAAAATAAGACTTACAACAGTTTAACAAAACGTCACTTCTTCCTGCTCAATAAACTCTAGTATGTCCTCTTATGTCATCGTCTATTTACACATCAGCCTTTCAGGCCCACCTTAAACAAGTCAGCGTCATTACATCCTTCACTTTAGGCTGATACATTCAGGAAAGAAAGCTTTTAAAAGAGTCTATTTTTTGGGCTTAGCCGTCTTAGCCTTGGTTCCCTTCTTCACAGACACTGCTGGCTTTTTGGGGGCTTTCTTCGGCTTGGCGGCTTTCTTCGCGGCGGGGGTCGTCTTCTTAGCTGTCTTCACGCTTTTCTTCTTCTTCTCCGCCGCCTTTTTGGCCGGTTTCTTAGTCGGTTTCGGTGCCTTGGCGGGCTTGGCGGATCTCTTCTTGCTTTTGGTCTCGAATTTCTTCTTGTTGAGTTTGAAGGAGCCGTTAGCGCCGAGCCCCTTCACCTGCACGAGCGTGTCGTTGAACAGCAGCGCGCGGATCGAGTATCTGAGGTACATCCTGCCGTTCTGCTGGTCAAACCAGGTCACTTTCTTCGCCTCGTTGTAGATCTTGAACAGGGACGAGCCGTTTTTCTCCCCCAAGGTCCGGATGGCTTCGATCACCAGCTGGCTGTACTTTCCGGGCCCCTTGCTCTTCTTCTTTTTCTTCTTTTTGCCATCCGGAGAGGCGCTCTTTGCAGCTGCCTTGAATTTACTGGGGGTTGCCTTCTTCTTGGTGGCCGGTGCTGCTGGAGCAGGGGCCGGGGCCGGAGCTGGGGCTGTCTCCTCGACCTGAGCAGACATGGTCAAACAGTTCGCAGGACGCGATATCGCAGCGTCGCGTGAGATAAAGTTTCCGCTCTTGTGCCGCGACGAGCTTGTTTTGGATTGCATGCGCGTGCGACTCAGAGTTAACGCCTATACGCGGACGTGATTGAGAACAACAACACGGGCAGCAGAAGTCATTTGTTGAGTTGTGTTTTTTCCCGCCACTTTGAGACGTGTTTTCTCATAAATTCTGACCCAGTTCGGACCCGCCATGAACCCCGTACGAAGAGGAAACGATGCTGTGAAAAGCAGTGAGTGAAAATAGCGATGTACACGGAAAAGTCAGCCAGACGAGGACAAACAAAAGATCTCACCCCTCACAGACAGCGCTGTAATGGGTGGGGGGACTTACTTTGAGGGCGAAAATGTATTAAACTGTACACCGACCCCCTCCTTACTGAACATGGGAGGGAAGTTGAGGGTGTGAATGATTCGAAACGATGTTAGTTATCCCGAGTTTACCTGATGTGTCCGAAATACGCGGCGTTTAATTTCTCTAAACAAGCACATAAAACGCCCTCGCGTGGCTGTGAGCTGGCAAACTTGTTTCCCTTCTGCTCTCTACTCTGTTCTTCCTGGTGACCTCGATTTCTGCATCACCGTGCTGCCATTCAAAACTCTGAACTGTAACAAATGTTTAGAGTTGTAACAAATGAGTCTGGAGCATAATACATCACTTCATATGCCTCAGGTTCAATCTAGCATCGACTTAGAAAAAGAATCATGACATGTGATTTCCACAACGCTGTACATCTCTATCACAATAGGTGCACAGTATGATGTACTCAAATGATTTCTTGTTGAATTTGCTTAACAGCTGTATTAAGACAATGATAAAGCTTGAAGCACCAATCAGAGCACACTTGAACCTGAGATAGAATATACAGTAAAAGGTCAGAAAGAAATAGGAAGCCTTTTGGTTTAATGAACATCATGCACATGCAAAGACAAAGATTGCTGTATATAAATATACATGTATTTATACATCTATGTATGATACACTATATTTCCAAAAGTACTTGCTCGTCTGCCTTCACACACATATGAGTGAAATCCCATTCTTAATCCATAGGGTTTAATATGATGTCGGCCCACCCTTTGCAGCTGTAACAGCTTCAACTCTTCTAGGAAGGCTTTCCACATGGTTTAGGAGTGTGTTTATGGGAATTTTTGACCATTCTTACAAAAGCACATTTGTGAGGTCAGACACTAATGTTGGACGAGAAGGCCTGGCTTGAAGTCTCCATTCTAATTCATCCCAAAGGTGTGGTATTGGGTTAAAGTCAGGACTCTGTGCAGGCCAGTCAAGTTCTTCCACACCAAACTTGCTCATCCATGTCTTTATGGACCTTGCTTTCTGCACTGGGGCACAGTCGTGTTGGAACAGGAAGGGGTCATCCCCAAACTGTTCCCACAAAGTGGGGAGTAGGAAATTTTCCAAATTCTCTTGGTCTGCTGAAGCATTAAGAGTTCCTTTCACTGGAACTAAGGGGCCGAGCCCAACTCCTGTAAAACAACCCCACACCAAACTTTACACTTGGCATAATGTGGTTCGACAAGTACCGCTCTCCTGGCAACCACCAAACCCAGACCCGTTCATCGGATTGGCAGATGGAGAAGTGTGATTCGTTACTCCAGAGAACACGTCTCCAGTGTTCTCTAGAGTCCAGTGGTGATGCTTTACACCACTGCATTCGGTGCTTTGCGAGGTAAGGCTTGGATGCAGCTGCTCGGCCATGGAGACCCATTCCATGAAGCTCTCTATGCTGTTCTTGAGCTAATCTGAAGGCCACATGAAGTTTGAAGGTCTGTAGGGATTGACTGCAGAAAGTTGGCGACCTCTGCGCACTATGTGTCAGCATCCACTCTGTCATTTATGTGGGCTACCACTTCGTGGCTGAGTTGCTGTTGTTCCCAATCACTTCCACTTTGTCATAATACCACTGACGGTTGACTATGGAATATTTAGCAGTGAGGAAATTCTCACAACTGGATTTGTTCCACAGGTGGCATCCTGTCACAGTGCCATGCTGGAATTCACTGAGCTCCTGAGAGCGACCCATTCTTTCACAAATGTTTGTAGAAGCAGTCTGCATGCCTAGGTGCTTGGTTTTATACACCTGTGGCCATGGAAGTGATTGGAACACCTGAATTCAATGATTTGGCTGGGTGATTACTTTTGACAATATAGTATATATACCATTATTTAAAGCTCTATGCTCCTGTCTGGTTTCAAATGCTGACAGACATAGCATCATCCTAACCACATACTCAGCTGGCCCATGCTCTGTATAATGTAATGTTTTCCCTGCTGTAACACACCTGCTTATAAATGGTTTATTACCTGATGAGAAACAGGCATTACGACAGGTACGAAAAATATGTAGTGCTTGGACTAAGAAAAGGCACTTAATAAATACACAAAACAGCACAGAACAGGGAAAATGACACTGTACGTTGCTTTTTTACCCACAAGACTGAAATGGGTCATTTAAAGCTGATAAAAATCACAGATGTTGACAATGCATATGCATAAAAGAATTTTAATCTTATTTTAATCTGCAAAACATGACAGTTCTGTAAGTCATGAAGGCATGAGTGTTAACCCTATCTAGGTTTGTAGGTTGGTCCAATGGAAACGGACAAGAAGCATATCAGCAGCCTACATCACAATCTAAAAATCTATACATTATTACATTTAAGAGTATCATTTTCTTGTGGTAATTTGTAAGATTTAGCATAAATGGTTGGGTGAAAACAAGTATGCTTGATACACGTCTTTTCTTTAAGTCAGCAACAGAAGGAATCCTTGACAAGAGATTTCTGAACATCACCTCTGTGACCCAATAGACCACTTTATCTGAAAACAAAAGTGAGTGTACCCTGAAGTATATTTAAATTAACAAATATATAGCTAAAAATAACAAAACAAAATAAATTCAGATATACAGCAGTTAAGCCAATTATCATATATTTTAGTGAATTCTCTTTTATGATTAGAATACCTACTTAAGCTAATTCAGGTATAAAAAAAAAGCAACAAGACACAGCAACTGAATCAGAGTGGAATGAGAAGTACTTCCAAATTACTGCAGACACGGCACAGATACTAGTACCAAAGTTTATAGCGCTATCAAGTAGTATCACATGTATGTGGACATGTGTCTGTGTTTTGGAGAGCAAGTAAAAGAGCAAAATTAGTGTGCAAATCTGTTTTCATTAAACAGTGCATGTTAGTGTCTATGTAAACATATCTCAGCAGCTGCAGCTTTCTGCTGGAGGGTTGGATCTGTCATTCCTGTCCAACTTAATTGGGTCTGGAAACTCATTGTACAGCTCTACTTCTGTCTCCTAGAAGGAGGGAGAAAGATTGGCTTTAAGCAGTAAACAAGAATCAGTTGACATAGTGAATCTACATAGATAAATAAGTAAATATACTGTAGGACATAATGTGTTCTGTTAACCTGTTTTAGGGCATTGCGTGCAATGGTTTGAAATGCCTGTTCAACATTTATGGCCTCTTTTGCACTGGTCTCAAAGTATGGCATGTTGTTTTTACTTTGACACCAGGCCTGTGCTCGTTTTGTTGTCACCTGAAACACAGACATGATACTTTAGTCATACATTTACACACACACACTTGCATATACAGATGACCATTATATACTTATATTCACAGCCAGAGATGGGTAAAAAAAATAATAAAAAATCTCGATTTAAGAGTGAAACAACAGCAGGACCATACCCTAACCAGGAAGAAGTAACAATCATGTTGCATGCTCAAGTTGTTCATGGTGTTATACAACATACACTCTGTACTGTGACAAAAATGTATGGGTTAGGGTTAGAAGCATGTGAATCAAAATTTAGTGGTTTAGAACTTAAGTCCAGCTTTAGGGGATGCAGAGTGTACAACTGCACCCAACTTAAGAAATTAACAGGACTAGCATCTGTAGAAACTGTCAATCTAATAAGCCTTAACCATCATCAACAACAGACATACTGACATTTCCAGTCAATTAAACAATAAAGCTGCTGTAAACAGAAGGTAACCAGCTAAAGCCTATAAGAAGCCTTGGTGATATACACTATTGTGGCATAAACACTGAGAGAGAAATCCTCTTTATAATATTCTATAATGTTCATATGACAGTCAAATTACATTACACTACACTACAGGAAGTCGTAAGGTTGACATGACTCCTGTTTCATTGCACCATAACAGAAGAAACTGCTTGTTGCACAGAGGGTTTGGATGATTGTTGCAATGTGATAGGGCAAATTGAGAAGAAATGGCAGAAGGCACAATATTGCATAAATTCAATAAATCAATAAAATAAAATAGTAGAAGGTATAATAATTGATTTAATACCACAGTTATGCTAACCATAAACTAGAAGAGTTAGGAAAGATTTTGAAAAGATTAAAATCTGATACTCTCTCACATCAAAAGACAGTGTCACAGTTTTTAGTCACAGATTATGATTTTGCAAAGACTAGGAATCTTGCAGTGTCACTATTTAAAAGACTGCAACTAGATTTTTGAGATTATTCCCCATCGTGCACCTGGTGAAAATTTAAAAGCAGAGAGACACTTTTTATTCCATTCTGTAGTGGTACAGATGGGAAGATATGCTGGCTGAGCATGTAAAGATCTGGGGCTCAGAGCAGTTCAAAGTAGAGCTGTATACTCTGACAGATCATCATCATCCAGAATCTTTTTAATTAACCTGTAAAATATGCAATTACGTTTTAAATTTAATATAAAGATTTACACAATAACACAACATGCAGTGATTTGGCATTGTTGATTGGGTGATAAGAACTAAACCATAAAAACCAGTGTAACAGAAAGCTAAAAAAGGAAAAAACATCAACGATTCTTCAATAATGCCATTCTTAAAGTCCTCTGCACATTTCCTCACATCACTATTACGCTCAGTGAACCTGAAATATTAAAGCAGTCAGTTTACATTTCAAGTTAATATGATTATTGTATTAAAGTGGAGCAAATTTGCTGTTTTTACAGAGATTTCAGGCAGCCACAAATACATTTTCACACTCTCTCTCTTTCTCTATAGCGCGCCACGTGCATGAGCTCGCCGGCAAGCACTGGCGCACATGTTTGCATGAGCCAAGACTTATTATTAAAGATAATATTAAACATGTTTGATTTTGTCGCCGCATCATGACGAGAAAAAGACTGACTTAAGATCGCCATCTTGACCACCTTACACTAAACAATCGAGATGATGCAAGCGCAACATGACTCCAGCAAGACTCTCATGATTTTATTCCGACATTGGAAAGTCCTTTGGTGTAAAGCCAGCATTAATTTCAAACACACAATTAGATTGGTTGAAAAGCATTCATTTACATTTACTTTTACGGTATTTTGGCAGATGCTCTTATTCAGAGCGACTAACAATTTTATCAATTTACACAGGTAGGCGAATGTAGTGTTAGGAGTCTTGCCCAAGGACTCTTATTGGTATAGTGTAGGGTGCTTGCCCATGCAGGGAAATGAACCCAGCATGTAAGGAAGAGGTGTTACTCACTACCCTATATCAACAAACAGCCTTTTTTGACAATTCTAGCTGTTATAATAACTATAATAAATATAACTAAAGCTGTCCAGCTGTTTTGTTACAATAACAGAAGTCATAAAAGCATTTTGACTACAACTATATCATTTCAGTGAACATCAGTTGCTAAGTAACGACTCAGATTCTGCTACAGCTAAATGTGACTATTTCAGCACATACAGAAACAAAAAAATGGATATGTTAGCTAGATAAGCTCAATATGATTACATTTGACCTGCAGCCTGTGTGGTCAGATTCTCAAGAAGAGTGTGACAGCAGGACTATATCAGATTCCTATGCCTCTACGCAAGCTATGAGGGAGGCGCTGTGAAACTGGTCAACAAGAAGCAAATTACGTAAATGCTAATAGTTTTACGAACAGCTCTTCAATATATGCACTCTTTTGTTTTTCAATATTACACACCTGCCTGTTTTCCAGGTCAATCTTGTTGCCAAGCACCACAAAAGGGAAGTTGTCTGGGTCACGAGGGCTGGCCTGAATCAGAAACTCATCTCTCCAGGAGTCCAGAGTCTTAAAAGTAGTCGGAGCAGTTACATCGTACACCAGCACACAGCAGTCTGCTCCACGATAGAACGCCACCCCCAGAGACTGGAACCTCTCCTGCCCAGCCGTGTCCCAAATCTAACAGGGGCAGGAACACCATAAAAATATAAATAAATAAAAAACATAGTGCTTTGCCATATCTTTTCTTACATCTTTCTAAAATGTTCTTAAAGAAACAGGAAAGTGTATCTGGGGCTCTATAGGAGCGGTACGGCAAGTCATTTTCACACATAATTATCATGTTGATTTAACTGGCTGGCTTATGGTCACATGGTTAGCCACGGGGTTGTCATGGCATTGGAAAAGGAAATAGCTCACATGGTCATTGCAAGCACTGTAGAAAAGAAGAGCATTTTCCATGCATCTTCCATGAAGTTTGTTTTATTGTCAACATTAATGTTTGCTATCTGCTACTAAGTGTTGTTCATGTTGTAAATTCATTTTTTATTTATGACTTGAATGATGGTGCAATGATGACAGAGTGTGGTTACCTGCATAGTAACAAGTCTGTCCTCAACCATCACCTCCTTTGTAAGAAAGTCGGCTCCTATTGTAGCTTTGTACTGATTACTGAACTTCTTGTTGACATACTGGTTCATTAAAGATGTCTTTCCAACACTAAAGAGGGAGAGAGAGAGAGAGAGAGAGAGAGAGAGAGAGAACTGAAAAGAGGAAACTGGAATTTTCACACTATTGGTGTAACATGAATCTTTTATCTTGTCTCAGACCTGATGTTAAGAGGTGAGATAACGAACTCATGACATTTCTGTACAGCTTTCTCAATCACAGGACATAGGAGTCAAATTACAACATGGCAAAACGACCTCTCTATTACTCCATCTCTCTTTTAATGCACACACTTACCCTGAATCCCCAAGAATGATGACTTTGAGCAGAACTTTCTTTCTCGATGCCATGCTGCCTGGGGGAGACAGCGAGGACACAGGTCAAAATAACATGTCTGACGCATCGCCACATCACCAATCATCTGTACGTGCTCCTAGCATACGGATCCCTGCTGCAAAGCTTGTTGAGAAGAATTAATAACACGCCTAGTGTGTCAGCATAAGGATGAAAACACCCACCCAATCTATCTCTTACACACACAGCCCCCCCAAACCTGTTCTGGTAGGTCATTAATGACAATGCGCACTGTGCAACACTCGCTTCGGCCTCCAGTCACACGACTCGATCCACAAACTCAACGTACAAACATTAACCGAGAAAGCAGATCTGTGTACGGCAGGCTTAACTGTCACTCGAACAGTTTGCTCTGAGCGAACCTGTTACTTCTTCTTGTCTTCTCTGCTCTTCAAGAACAGCCTATTGGCAAAGGCTCAATTATGGATATTAAAATACCAGGCAAATAAAAATATCCAGCTGCCCTTCTCTTTCCGTTAAAACAACACTGAAATGAAAGCTGACGAACAGTAATGCTTTCTTACGGGCTTGCTTGTGTGTTTCCTTCCTCCTCTCACTTCCTCCAGCTGCTGTTCCTGCGCATGCTTTGGGGAGGGCACGAAGTCATCTAAGCCCCGCCCACGTGTGAGCTGATTGGCCAGTTTCACATCGCTGGTTTAAATTCCATTGGTTAATTCCATCCTCATCTCGAAGTAAACTCCTCAACACAGTAAGAAGAAATCTCCGGGCCTTATCTTCTGAAGATAGCAGCCACATTCTCTGGCTTCATAAGTCGAAATAGGTTTGAGTCAGTTACTTTACACCACACTTTCTATTTTTTTCGAATGTTTTCTAGGCTCTCTTCCTCTGTTTTTCACTTTGTATATTAAACAGTTCTGTACTTTAACACTAGATGGCGCCTTAAGGCCAGTTTGTGAGTAACGCGGAACGGTCATACTAATATAATATATAGTAATATTAATATCCCGATACCAGTACTTTTTAAGTCTTCTTGTACACACAAAAAGGAGAATTCTTCGTGGTTTCGACGGTGAAAGACTATATAATACATTCACATATCATAAATACAATAAGTAGTGGTTATATAGAGGTCAGTGTTTTCCATTCAGAATTCCTAAACCTCTCCTCATGGAAGACCAGTATTATCTGTAGTTATTATCCAGTACTTGGATGGGTTAATCAATGTTAAAACATGCTGATGGAATTCATCCATGCGATGGCTGAGGACATCCAGATAACTGCAAAATTCTTTAATTCACAACATAGCAGCTGTTTTAATTTATAAGAAATTCATATACCTTATTACTGTATGTGTTTATTGTGAAATATGTCGTTTTAACTGGCAAAATACATTTATTGGCCAGATAAATGGTTTAAAGCAGTGTGCTTAGGTGCCTAAGACTTGTACACTCCTGTATATGCATGCACACAATGACAATTAGAATGAAAAAGGAAATATTCAATATTCTATGCTATTTGTAGGTATACACAGTATACCCAGTATACACACTGAAGTAAAGCTGTGACATTGACATTTTAAGAACTTACAAAAGGCTGGATGTTGGTAGTCTCTAAGCTTTCAAGTGACTTTCAGGTGGCTTTAATCTTCCTTAGTTCCATCCCATCCTTAGTTTGCATTTGTTCCCAATGATGATGATCATGTTATTGTTGGTGTATTTTTCTTAAATGCAAAATCAATGGAAAAACCTCACAATGGCAGGAATACATATGTAATGTAAGAGAAGGCCCAATACCACTCCATTCTTTTCAGATACTGATACTGAAACCTTGAATATCGGCAGATAACGATCCAATATTTTTTCTACACTACTAAGTTTTACAATAAGCTATTTTTAAATGAAGCATTTCACTTAAGATGATCATGTAAAAGTAGGCTGTCATATTCAAATTACTCAAACACTCAATTACCCCAATCACATCAGCCAACATCACACAGTATGAGTTATTTCAGGCTTGATTTGTTACGAGATCAGATCGGATGATTCTTTTTTTAAACTTTAATATCAGATCCAGTGTTTCCAGCTGATATTGGTCCAGTGCTGATAACCATCAATGCTAATATGCTGTCTCTACTGTGTGTGTTTGTGTGCGTGCATGTATTTTGCCAACTTTTAAAACATTTCATCTTATCTCACTACAATCAAACCCTGTGATCAAGCCCTTCTCTTTTTACATAGTTTTGTCATATTACACAACTTTTAATGCTTTGTTTATGTTAAAGGCTTTCTTTTTGTTAAGAGATGTTGACTGTATTCTTTGGAGCTGAATGACTATATTTATTATTTGTAAAACAACTGTTACAACTGGGCCCAATCACATTCTTCAGCATTTAGTAACCACTGACAATGTAGTCAAACCAAAGAGTATTACACTTAGAGCTAGTCAGTCTGTCCTATCTAAACTTTTTGTACCCTCAACACACACACACACACACACACACACACACACACACACACACACACACACACACACACACACACACACACACACAAACACACACACACACACACACACACACAAACACACACACACACACACAAACACACACACACACACACACACACACAATAAACACACCTCTTCAAAGCACAAAAGGACAGGTCTAGCACCTTCCTCCTCTAGACAGAGAAAGGTCAGAGGTCAAAGTGTAGTGGAGGTCACTCCATTCAGAAGGTGTGTGCCTGTGTGTGTTTTTTTCAGAACAAAATTGTCCTGACTTTCTAATAACACCAAACAGGGGTAGCTTACAATGTACGGCCCAGCAAAAAGGTCTTGACTTTGCAAAGTGCTTATTTTTCAATGTTTAAAAACTGAAAGAGTAAAGATTTCTTCTTGGTTATGATTTGGTTTAGGCTTAGAAAATTCTTACTTTATGTTGGTATTTACAGATAATACATATCGAGCATCGTACTATTACATAGAGGTACTTATACAGATAATATATATGGGACAAAGGTATTACACAGAGGTATAAATATATAATAATAATAATAATAATATGGAGAGCATATATGGGAAATATGGGGCACATATATAATACAGGTTTGACAGCATTATTATTAAAATCATTCATCATTATTATTAGTCATCATTATTATTGAAACATATCAGACATGATTATTACTACATATAGATGCTTACACGTATATAGTACATATGGAACAGATGTACAACCTCATGTCCTGACTTTGTACAAAAACAAACCTGTTTGTGTGTGAATGTGTTAAACCCAGTGTAAAAAGTAAGAGGAATTCTGTTCTTTCAGTCTTTATGACTTTTAACAACCTCAACAAACAGTATACACTTCACAAGAAGACACACCGTGGGAGTGTGTGTGTGTGTGCACGTGTGTGTGTGTGTGTGTGCACATTTAATTTGTGAATGAAAGAGTGTGTGTATCTTAGGAGCAGGACAGAAATTCATTTATGTGATCAGTCAGGCAGTATGTTTGTGTGTGTGTGTGTGTGTGTGTGTGCGGAGGGTACTCTTGCATGTCACAGAGCAAAGAAACACAGTTATCTAGGAATCTGAGCCAAAGGAGCTTCACTAACAGGAGAGGGAGAGAGAGAGAGGGAGAGGGAGGGAGGAATACAGGGAAGGAAGGGGAGATCAAATAAAAGAGAAAGAGAGCAGAACAGAGAGTGAGATGCAGACAGAAACAGACAATGTGAAAGGCAGTGCAGAGTGAGAGTGAGTCTTTCTGATAAAGGTACACTTAAAGAGACACAGGGGAAGATACATCATCTAATGAGGACAAAACAACTACAGATTTGAAAGAAAAAAAAACAGACTGACTGATTCAGACACTGGAACGCTAAGAAGGAGGAGAAGGAGGCAACACTAATTCAGTTCATTAATTCAGTCCATCGGGTCATTTGAACTCCTCTCTGTTTCCCATGAGTGGCTTGAGCGGTTTGCGTGGGTGTGTGTGCGTTCTGCGCTGGCTTTTGCTGGGTGTGTGTATGATGTCTGAGTGTGTGTGGTGTCAGAGGGACAGTTTGGTGGCTGGACCCCCCAGCAGAAGGTGTGAGGGGGCCTGCAGTGAAACCTCATCACCCCCAAAAGCACACCTCACGAACACCCAGGTCACTCTGTCCAGGAAAACACAGGAGAACCGCCAAAGAAACCCACAGGTGAGTCTACAAATTTTAAAGTGTTCCAAGTGTGATTCTGCAGGAATGAGCATGAAAGTGATGAGAGTTAATGTATTTTTGTATAATCTTAAGTCTACGTTGAAAAGGCTTTTCAACGATGAATCACAACTGGCATTATAGTTTAGTCCTAGGCTTAAAGCAAATCCACAGATTGTTCTCCTTAATTCAGTTTGTTGAGATGAAACAAAGTAATTCAGAGTTAATTGTGAAAAGGTGCAGAGATACAGTGGTGGTGATAGAATTCAGATAGAATGCAGTGCAAAAATGGTAATTTTATTAACTATCCAAAATAACCAGTGAACCAATCATTTTCTTTGGTGACTATTTTGCCTTACAATGCATTGCATGTGTGAAAAACATCATTTTACATCTTAAAACATTGTCTCAGGTAGAGTATTTATATCCATTTTCATGCAATAAGTTGTGTGAGTAAGATTTTATAGGTATTAAAAATTTCAGATGCTTGGTTCCTATCATCACCACTTTGAACAATTCTAACTCTCTATTTCTCTAAAACTGAGCATTTCACATCAAACTATTCTGAAGGACTTTGTTTACATCTTAGCATAACTGTTGGAAAAACAGTGGATAAGTTTTTTAAAAAGCCATTTGCCATTAAGTAATGTTGTTCTTTGGAGATGCAAAGTTTTGCCACAACATTGACCATATGAAAGTTTTATTTCAGGAGTTTATTAATTCAAGCGTATTGTGGAATGTCTGACTGCCTGGTTGCCATAGCACTGAAAGACTGTTATTGTCTGATAACACCAATGTGCTAATAAGTGTGAAATATCAAATGATTCTGAATAATATCTTGTGTGCTTCAGAACATGGAACATCAAAACTAATGAAATACATTTTGGCAATGTACTGATTCAAATTGTAGACATGTAGTAGATGATTTAAGCCTTGCTGTATACAACTTGACTGTGATTTATGTATGTAATTGTAGAAAACAGAGCACACTTAACAATTATATGCTGGGTATACTATTTGTACAAATTATATAAATTACAAATGTGTTTATTAAATGATTGCCTTCAGTCCTCCTGACTAAACTGAAAGGAATCAAAGTATCTCTTTAAACACTCCATGTGTCACTATTTACACTTGTATATTGTGTTTGCAGAATGTGTCACCCACAACTGAACAAGGTCTCTTGCTCTGTATGTTTGTCCTCTAGGCATCTGCCATCTCAGAGCGTCTGGTGCAGCTGCAGCGTTGTATGAAACAGTATGAGCCAGCCACAGGCAATCAAGGTGATGGATCTGACTCACTGGCAGCCATTTTGGCTCTAATGACTGCAGTGCTAACCGAGTGTGACCTGCACTGCCACAGTCAGAGGCTAAGAGACATGGCCAGCAGACTAGGTCAGTGTAAAACAATCTCCACTTGGTCCACATAGTTACTCTGTGTGCTTTCCTTCAACTTTTCTTTCTGAGTTAAAAAAGTTCCCCTTATCCGAAATGTAGTCCATCAGTGAAAACATGTTTGATGTCTGAAGTTCGCTTCTCTAGTTTTGCACTGGAGGTACATGACTAATGTAACTAAGTAATGGAAGCTTACCCAGTTAGCATCATGCAAACTGCCTGTCTAAATCATCACTCCCGCCTCAAACTATGCCAAGTTGTTAAATAATCTCAAACAGAGGTTTATGTGGCTTCTGACACTGCATGGTTCTGTTTTCTGTAAAAAAAGAACAAAAGCACATCACTAAGGCCTATCAAATACAAGTCATCAATATTTTAGGAGATATTTCTGAGGAGTACAGATATAAGAAAATCCACTTGCATAAGGAAGTAAAAAGTAAAAAAAAATGTAAATATAGGAGCTTGCAAAACTGGAATTCAAAAGATATTGAGAAAAGGAGAATCCTAACAACCATGTGAGACCTGGGTGACCACCAAAACATTCACCATCAGACAAACAGTACCTAAAGCTTTCATCTTTGAGAGAGAAAATCAAGCTCAATTCTTGCTTCAGGTCTGAAAAAAATCCACCCAACAGTCCAGACCTCAATGTGATTGAATGTATCTAGGATCACCTGGATTGTGAGAAACAGAAAATACTTTTAAGACTGAACTTTGGAACTGTGAAAAAATATCACTGTAGATTTCTCCTGAAAAGAATAAAAACTGTAACAAAGTTACACCCAAACTTTGTAACACCCAAAGTGTGAATTTTGTATGTTCTTTTGGTCATTCAAAAAATAGTCATGTAGTCTCAGTACCAACATAAAGAAGTGTATGTAATGTTATTTTACAGCTCAATCTGGTTTGTGAGGCATGTGATGATTTAGACAGGTTGTTTGCATGATGTTAACCTGGTGGCTACAGGCCCTATTAACATCAATGCAAATCTAAAGAAGCAAACTTCAAACACCAAACATGTCTTGGCTGATTGATTATTTTAGGCATAAGAGAAAAACTTTCAATTGGGAAAGACCAGTGATGTTTGTACCACTACTAATTGCTCAGCATGAAAAGGGGTCTGTGGAATTTTTTTACTGCCTTGAGTACCTTTTCCTCATACCACCATCAATTAATTAAAACCTACCCCTGCAACACACACACACACACACACACACACACACACACACACACACACACACACACACACACACACACACACACAGTAAACAGAGGCTGATGGCTGTAGTACTCTCAGGAATGTGGGTCTGCAGCAAGAACTGACCCTTAACCAGCCTCCATTTAACCAATGAACAACCTTTGTGCAATCTTTATATAACCTTGTCACAGCCTCACAAACCAGCCTTTAAATCAAACAGCTTCAGACCACCTGCACAACCCCCTCCCTCTGTCTGTCTCTCAGAGGGTGCAGCTGTGGGGAGAAATGGAGAAAAAGATCTGCTGCTGCTGCTAAAGAGCATCACAATGTCTGCCTCCACAGTGACACCACAGACTCCTACAAGTACACACTCATTAAGTTATTTTCATCTTAACATTTTGTCTTAATTTTCTTATGCTTCTTTTGGAAAACAACTTTCTGTTGTAAGCATATCCTAGTAATAAAAACACAATAAAAACAACAACAACAACAATAATAATAATAATAATGAAAAGAAAACCAATCTTGTAATTAATTGAAGCACAATGTTTGTCACTCTGTGCTATCTGTATTTCACTTATGTGTGTTTCTTGTAGTGGCTCCCTCTGCAGGCCTTTATCCTCACGACTGCTACGAGATCTTTCATTTAGGAGTTAAAGAGAATGGAATTTACACCATACAGCCAGACCCTCAACGACCAGCACTAGAGGTACAACCACATGCACATAAACCAATCAGTGCAATGTTTCCAAAATCCCATAAAACTATGTTTAAAGTCTTGAAACATCCACTGTAACGGTGCCATGTCCACATTGGACCTGTGCAAAAGTCAGAGACCCCCCTTGCATTTCTTGAATTTCCAGCATAAACAGTCATGAAAAACAATCATTCAGCAACAGAAAAAACATACCTTTAGTGTCCGCCCTTTGCTCTTATTAACCATTCCATTCCTTTCAGGAGACTTGCTTTCAGTTTTCTAAAAAATCTGCAGGGATATTTTTCCACACACAAATGATTGCATTTCCCAATTACAAATTTAGAATCCCATCACAAACTTAATGCTGCATCTCAGATGTCTAGTTTTAATGCTGTAGGGCAATGTTTCTTCTTTTTTTGTCTATTTCTTTTTCTCAAGAAGGGCTTCTTGATAGCTGTGCATCCTTTCAGACCCATAGCACTGAGTTGTCTCCTTTTTTTGAAACTCCACTGTGTGAAATCCCTGTTTTTTTCACTTATTTTCCTTTGATATACCCTTTCCTTATGCTAGTGGATTTCCTTGAATCTCCTCAAAATATCTCCTTTAGCCAATGTACACGAGGAAGAAGTCTGCAAGCAACCTAAGGTGTGTTTGGGTTGTGTGAATGTTAATAAATCTCCTTGAAGGAGAACATAATGTCAGTGACTCTTTCAGGAAAGTTGTGTAAGGAAGACACAGCAGTAACCGGTTGGTTTTAAGATTGTAAGGATGGAGAAGTTAAAGTGACAGCAGGTGCACAAAGTGAAAGCTAGACTAATTAAACACAGACAGATTGATATTATACTTCCTGTTTTTTATGACACTGAAACATGACTGTCTCTGACTTTTTCACAGCAGTGCATAGAACAAATATTAATGAAGGCAACCTACATGAGTGAGAAAGAAACAGATCCACACACACAAGTACACACATTATGTATCTCATTCGTCTTTCTCACTGCAGGCTGTGTGTGATATGGAGACTGCGGGCGGGGGGTGGACAGTTTTTCAGCACAGATTTGACGGACAAGTTGACTTTAACCGGACATGGAGAGAGTATCGAGATGGCTTTGGCTCCGCACAGAAGGAGCACTGGTTGGGGAATGCAGTCCTTCACGCTCTCACAGCCGAAGGACAGCACACACTCCGCATCACACTCCAAGACTGGCACCAACAGACACGACATGCCACCTACAACAAATTTAAAGTGGCAGGAGAGAATCAGAGGTATAGAAAATATATTAATGCACATACTAACAGTACTGCATGAAAAATATTTTAAAACAATAAAATGCAAAATACATTAAAAGATAAAAGAACATGAATCAATCCATAAATATAATATTAGTTTAAAAAGAATAACTCGTGCATAAAATTACGCAATAAGACACAGTCACATATTGCGAAAAAAAGGATATATCTTAACCTGAGATTTCAACTCAGCAAAGGTTGATGTGGATCTCACATTAATAGGTAAATTATTCCACAATCTTGGGGCAGCTGCTGAAAATGCATACTCTCCCAAGAAGGTTTGATGGTGAGCAGTAATGTATTGGTGGATCGGAGGGACATGCCAGAGGAGTAAGGACTAGTCACATCACAAATATATTGTGGGGCCAGACCATGTATTGCCTTGAAAAAAAAGAGTAAACATTTAAAACTGATTCTATACTTGATGGGAAGCCAATGTAGAGAAGCCACGACAGGTAAGATGCTGTCTCTTTTAAAAGTGGCAATAAGGAGATTAGCAGCAGTATTTTTGGACAAGAGGGGACTGACTGACTCCCATATATAGAGAATTGCAATAATCAAGGTTTGTTGTAATAAAAGCATGTAAAACTCCATCTAGATCTGCGATCTGAGCTGAGAAGGCATTTAATTTAGAAATACACCCCAGCTGATTAAAATATTCTTTACGACTGAATTTATTGGTCAAATGTAAGAGATTAGTCAAAAATGACCCAATATTTTTAGCACAGCTTGTTAAGTTAGGAAAAGAAAGAATAGTGAAAAATCAAACAGACACAGTTTCTCCTTACCTCAAGTATAATCAATCAGTCAAAAAATATTATGTGTCTGACGTTTTTGTGCTGGAGGCTAATGTAGCTAACAATGGAAGTTAATGCAATGAGGAATGTTTGTGGTGGGCTAAGGACAGAAAGACTAAACAATACACAAATAAATAATAGTCATGTAGGTTTTAAACCTATAGAATTTGTTATTAAAATGCCAAGAATTTAATAAACTATATGCAGTATGAAATATATATTCCCCTGTCCCTTCAAGCTGGGATAGGTATATTTCATTGTAATCATTGTTACGTGCATTGTTCTTTTCCCTACTTTATTGGTTTCTTCCAAAAGTTGCTGAATGAAATTGGTTTGTAGTAGCAGGTACAGACACACACAGCACTCAAATGTGTATCAGTACCAGGTGGTTGAACAGCAAACGTTGTGTTACTGAAGAGGTCAGTAGAGCATCAGTCTCTTTTTCAAATTGTGAAAATGAAATGCAATTAGTTATACACACTTAAAAGCATTTGAGGAATACAGGCATAGTTTGCCTCACAAAATAGTTTGCTTTGGCTAGCAGCAGCTAAAGTAAGTAGCCGTCCCTCAGTCCAATTGTTTATAGCTTGCTAGCTAGTCGTGACTTGCGATAGAGTAGCATGCTATGTAATACTGGTGAAGGAGAGCTGTGTGAATTGGCAGTGAGTTTTTATGAGCACTATCACTTTCTTCAGATTAATGGAGAATGCATTGTATACCTACAAGCTTGACATCTTAACAACAGCAGAACTCTTTTTGGTTCCATATACTGTAGAACCATTTTCTAAAAGATTCAATATAGAACTACAGTCTATTCTCCATCGTCCGCTTCATGAGGCAAAGAACCCTTTAATCATGCAACCATTGAGAGTAATATACCATTAAGAGTGTAATATAAAGTGGGAGAATACTATAAGTACAGAGATACAAAATTTAACAAAGTTTTGAAATAATTCCCCTAAAGTGTATTGCGTAATCATTTTTTTCTGAGAAAAGATACCCATGCCCCCCACTCTAATTGAACCCCCCCCCCCACCCCCCCCACCCCCCCCGCCGAGAACTTTAGCTTGCGCCTTGATGAGGGGGTGGGGTAGCTTTGTTGTGGGACACACTTTGGGCACACATAACAACTGTCTTTTTCTGCTCTGTTTACTTTCTACCTGGCAGGTTCCGTCTGACTGCACAAGAATATCGTGGAGATGCTGGAAACGCCCTGAGTTACAGTAAACGCTACAACCACGATGGCAGAGCTTTCAGCACACATGACCGGGATCATGATCGCTATGCAGCTGGAAACTGTGCTCATTACTATGGCGCAGGCTGGTGGTTCGATTCCTGCCTGGCTGCCAATCTGAATGGGCGTTATTACCGCGGGCGCTACAGTGGAATCACAGATGGCATCTACTGGGGCACCTGGTACATCCTCACTGACTCTCGCAGTGGAGAGAGATATTCATTCAAGAGTGTGGAGATGAAGACACGACCCAAACGGCCCTGAATGACTTTCTTCCCCACACAGATAAACACTTGCTATGTAATATTACTTTTAAACTCTTTATATTCCATTAAAATATATGTATGAAAAGTGTTTACATTTGTCACCAATGTTACAATGTTATATTTAAGTCACAATATACAAGTTACAGATTTATGCAATTAATAAAAGTTTATGAGCAGTGGATTAAGTGTAGTCTCTTAATAAGTGTGTGTCTCTGATGTTTATGCCTTTTTTGGATGAAGGTGATGGTTTATAACATAAATGCATCTAGAAAGCATAGTTACATGTTATGCATGTTCAAAAACATTTTTACATTGCTGTGGTAAAGGAAAGTTAGCCACTGTGGTAAAAGGAAGCAGAAATGTCTAAATATGCATACAAAGGAGCCCTGAGGCACTCCCAGCATGTCAACCGCTTGTCCAAAAGTTACATTCTCACATTTTCCCCCTTATTCCAAATGTAGCTGATCAGCCAAGACACAGTGGCCTCAAAAGTATGTGGGTATTTTAACCATTGGTAAACTTCTACAGAGTTCTTTAGGTCACTTAACATAGTTTTAGCACAACATCAAACTGATGGTAGACAATTTGTGTAAAGAACATCTGGAGAAGAATTTCAAGAAAACTACACTAAAGGTGCTCTAACACAGGCGGGCATGAAAAACTCTGTGGCTGCTTTTCTGGCAGTGATGTAGGTGAAATTTTGTTCATTGATGGAATCATGAATTCAGAAGTGTACAAAGATATTTGAGATACAAAACTCGCAGAGGCCTGGGGTGGTTTAATTTTTTGTGTAAATTGTTGTTGTGCTCAGGAAAAGAGAACAATAAAAGCAGTGAAACTACAGCAATGTGTTTCAGCTTGGCCATTTCATGGAAGAGTAAAACCAGGTCCCTCTACTGCATGTTTGCAAACTCTTTGTATAGAAAATAATTAACTATAAATGCTCCTTCATCCACAATTACACTTCTTGAAAACAAATGTGCCAAGAATGTATTACATGTATTACACAGGTATAGTGTATTTTAAAGACAAATTTTATGTTATGATACAGCACCAGCCCTGGTGTGCTTGAAGACACCACATCAACACTGGTAGCTATGAAGAGTCTACCACCTAGCTTTAAAAAAGTTCCAGGGGAAACACAACGGCATGCCCAATCATTACATACCTGCCTCAAAGAGTGTTGATTTGTAAAGTAATCTCAAATAGACTTTTTTTATATGGTATCTGACACTGTATGACAAACCTTTACCTATAAAAAAGGACAAAAGAACTTTGCACAGCTAAAGCAAGAGAATAAAAAGAATAAGCCACCAGTATCTCATGAAGACAGAACCCACATAATCAGTCTGAACCATCAGTCTTAATATGAATTTAAACTGCTTTGTTTCTCCATGTGCTAAACACTCTACTCCACTTTTCTTTCTCCTCACTATAAACCATAAATACAATACAGTTGCACAAATACGGCAAGTGATTAAATATGAAATATTGCCTCCAAAATTGAAGTTAGTGCAAACCACTGACCATCTGTGATCTGTATCCAGCTAACAGGCAGCCAAGTCAAAACTATGCTGGGAGATGATCAGTGGAGCCGATGCACATTACAGATGACACAGGCCTTGCCATAACTCTTTATCTCCACTTTGAAGTAAAGGTTGACAGTAAACTGTGGATGAGTACTGTGGTTTGTCTCTCATTCGAGAGAAGAACACCGGCGTCAACCGCAGTGACCACAGCACTTGTATTTTTCTGCACTTGCATCACATCTTAGAAATAGTTTGAGATGAAACTATCAAAGTAACACACATTCTGATACAAATTCATACATGTCACAAGTAGGGTCATCTTTTGATTCAGGATTTAGAATAGTTTACAAGCCTGGTCCTGGACTGCTTCCCACAATGCATGTCACGTTTTCCATGATCCCTTCTCTAAACATGCCTGCTCCAAATAATCGGTTAATTAATCAGTTGTTGAGCTTAAGTGGGTGAAAAAAATGTGCAGAGCTGGGGATATTCCAGAACCAAGGTTCGGAACCCATTATTTAGATGACATGTATGGAGGAGAATGTAAGAGTGTGTGTGCACATGTGTGTGTTTGTGCATGTGCACATGTGAGCAGAGGAGTGTGTGTAAGTAGCAGAGAGAAAGAGGTATAGAAAATAGAAAACAGTGTGTACACTGTGGAATAGACTGTTTTAGCTGGATTCACAATGAGCTGCCAGTCTGTTCAACAAGCTCAGAGTATCTATTAATACCACACACCTCTGATCTGCTGACTAGCAACCAGATATGATATTTCACATACACTTACCAACATACACATGCATATGCTCATACACGAAGGCACACACTCACACACACACACAGGGATGGACACTCGTCAATGTAAGGGTCAATGGTTTTACTTAAGTAATAATTACATAACCTTCCACTTGAGGTCAATCAGCCAAGACATGTTTAGCATCTGAAGTTTGCTTCTTTAGTTTTGTGCTGGAGCTAATAAGTAACGGAAGCTCATGTACACCAATTTTAAACTTTCAGTCAACATCATACACTTGCCTTACACTGCATTGATTTGTTAAGTAAGCTTACATAGACTTGTTTGGTTTACATAGACTTATTGTGGTTTCTGACACTGTATGAAGGTAGCAGCACCAGGGCTACTAGTTTTGAATGGGCTTGGCACATTTCACTCTTGCAGGTCGGATGCTATAGTGAAGCAGTAACCATAGTAACATACCAAACATGTTTTCACTGATCAACTACATTTGGGCTTAAGGGAAATGTGTGCATTATATTTTCTCACCAAAACCTAATTTTAAAAATTGGTGATTTTTTCCAGAAGAGGGAAAATTACAATTAGTTTTGGGATTTAGCTACCTGTAGTGTGACAGCTGCTTCTGAAGAAGTTATCATATAGCTAGCCACTTCAACTTAGTGTGACTTACTGAACTGCAGTTTCTGAAATAAATGCAACACAACACAATCTCAGTTGAGAAGAGATGAGAAGTGTTTAGGCAATGTAATTTAGGGGAAAATGACTCAACTTCTCCTGCGTCCCTTTTTCTACACTTTTCTTTACTACATTGACATCATCATTCTTTAGTACTGCTACTTCTTGTTTTCTACTCCAAAATCTTTCTGTTGCTTTTTGACTGTACTCCAGTCTCCAAAACCACCTTGACCATCAATCCACTGTTTTGCTTGCACTTTCAAACTATTCTCCTCACTATCTGGCTATGTTTTGCCATCCTCTGTCTAGCTAGTTTGACCTGCAGGCCACCAACAACCATGACTCCTTAGGTTATCACACTACCAATACAAACAGCTCAGAAACATTCCTACACATTGTACAACCTATCTAGAAGTCATTCAGTCCAAAAACATTCACTGCCAACTGTCCAGAGGCCTTACCATGAGAGAGCCTCAACATGAGAGAGTACTTCTTGGATTGACCACTAGATGAAGCTGAATCTCCAGTGCTTCTGAGATTCTGAGAAAATTCATTAAGTGATAGTTTGGCATGCTTCATGTTTTATTTCTTTAGAACATCTGAGTTTATATATTCAGCCACCTGTCTTTATATGTTTTTGCTCTTTCTAGTTGTCCTGGATGTTTGTTGAAGCCCTTGTCCTTAAGTTATAAGGGCTAGTAAGACATCTATTAATTGCATCATTATGTCATCTACTGCTGGTACATACTGTAAACTGCCCTAACTAGGAGAGTCTGGTGAAGGGATAAATGCGCAAACTGAGCCAAGACTAAGGATCAGATTTAAAGGGCCCGGATCATGGAAAAGCAATTTTTTTACTTTATTGAAATCACTGTTGAAATTTTAATTTCACACCATTTACTACCCAGTCCACCCAGTCAATATATATGGAAACTGCTGCAAAAAAATAAAAGTTGAAGAAAAATGCTTTTTATTTGGCAGAGCTTCACTGTTTCACTATGGGATTTTAAGTTTGCTGAAGATGTGGGCTGAGTTCATGACTGATCATTTGTGTTACCTTTTGACCTGCTGACTGAGATGATCAACAGGAGAAGCGCAAGTAAACAGTGCTGCGCTGTAAGACAACTTTCTCCACATCACTCCACTGTCCTCCTCAGTGTATAGCTGGGCACTTTGCAGCGGAAGCCTGCTCTAGTGTCACCACAGTATCCTGGCTGACTGCCTGGCTGCTGTGATAGAGAGATAGATGGAGTGATGGAGAGAGAGATAGAAGGAAAGGTGAAGGGAAACCGGCAGTCTGCAGGCACCCAGTCCGGAAACCCAGAGCGGGCTACAGTTACCCAGCACATCCCCTTAAAGATGACAGCACACACACCCACCCACACAGACAGGCACACACACACACACATAGAAGTTGCATAGAAGATAAGTGGTCAGGCAATTTATGAACACTCAATATATAAACTAGACTGCATTATGTCAAAATGTGAATTAGCCTTGTGAAGCTGTATTGCTGTCTATAAACACTGGTACTCAGCACCATTTTGTTGTACAGTGCAATTAAGTGGGGTATCTAGCTGGGCCTGTCAGAAGACACAGAATGGATTATGAAAGTGTCCCTGAGTCAGGAACCCAGGGTGGGCTTGGATACAGTGAGAAGGGTATGTCTTAATCATTATGACCAGGAGATGGCAGCTTTGGGTTAGAAATAGGAGAGCTCTTGCTTAGAAATGAGACCTTCTGGCCTGACTCAGTCACATCACTCATCCAATCACACTTTCTCATATGGCTCACAACTGAATTATACACTTTCTCAAAGGAAATAGAGTGTGTTTGCACATGTATGTATGTATGTGTGTGTATGTATGTGTGTATGTGTGTGTGTGTGTGTGTGTGCAAATGTGTGCATGTGCGTGTGTGTGTCTATGTACATTATGGTTAAACACTCAGATTAAATACAGAAATAATGCATCTGGATATGTAGCCTGTTGACTTAGTGAATGAGAATGATTATACCTATATATACAGATTATGCATGTTATTCATGCATGTAAATGTAACCTAATTGACTGTGGCAATTGTGAATATCCCAGCTGTGCGTTATTATAGTAAAGCATCTTTGCATGTGAGTGGTTTATGGATGTGTTTGTGTGTGTGTGTGTGAGTGTCCGTTGGGGGCACCTGTCCCTCAGTGTGGAAAGGAATGTGTGTGTAGAACACACACGTTGCGGTGCACCAGCGCTCCATTTCACACCGGAATTCAGCAAGCAGCAGTGTATCCTGATGTGGTGAAAACCAGGCCTGCAAGGCATGTGGGTAAGGAGGGGGGTACGGGTTATTCATGCCACATTGCTACATCCAAAACACACACACACCTACACACTACCCACACCCACAAACACACAAACACACATACAAGGTCACACATACATTAGACACACAAACACAATCAAATGTGCACTGATTTTTTCGGACCCACACAAATGCCCACGCACTCAGACATTTGGGTGAACACATACAGGCACACACACACACCATCATCTCTTTAAGACTATAATTACTGCTCAACTAATGGTCTTCATTAAGAATTATTCAGTAGAAGGACTGAAAAGTAAACATCTATAGTCATTTTTATTTAATGGCATCATCATTCTTGTTATATTTAAACTCAGGAGGTATTATAGTACTACTCTTATGTTTTTGTTAAGTTTTGGCTGGAAACGAAAAAGGGAAAAGTTTTGAAATGGCTAACAAAAAAATTTGATATATGTAGGCAAGCAAGCTCTCCTGTCGGTCGGGACTTCAGGAACTGAACTGAAGGCCTCATCAGATTAATCGCTAATATGACTATGAAGTGACTGTAGAATCAACCAATCACATTTTGATTTCTAATGGGTGGGATCAGGTTTGTGAGAAAAAACTTCTTGAAGTCCTAGATACATCACTTACTACTGGGAGTGACTGCTAGCCTAACCTTGACTTTTATGGCCTACCTTTAATAGTCATGGTTCGCCATTGAAAAAGGTCAAGGCACCCCTTTTAATGAGGAATCCAACTACTTTAAGGTGCACCCATTGTTGTCACAGGTGTTCAGTTATGCACAGAGAGTCTCATAGAAAAGCATTGATCAATAGAATGGGACACTGTGGAGCAGCCACACATGAGCCTAAGGTCGCTATGCCCAATACCATGCACTGGCTAGAGGGAGATAAACATCCCCTGCAGGCAGCTGTGGAGAAGTGGAACTGCATTCTCTGGAGCGATGAAGCTTCATCCAATACATTTTGGATGAGTTTGAGTGGCATTTGTCATCCAGACTTAATCACCCAACATCAGTACCTGACCTCACTAATGCTCCTGTGTGGGACTGCAGTCAAATGCTCAAAGCAATGTTACAACATCTAGTGTACTTTCTTCCCAGAAGAGTAGAGGCTATTACTACTACAATAAAGGGGGTCAAACTCCACATCAGAGGAAACATTTTACAAACAAGCGTGTACAAATTACCCCCGCGACCCAGAAGGAGAAGCAGCTTAGAAGTGTGTGTGTCTGTGTGTGTGTGTGTGTGTGTGTGTGTACAAACTCTTGGACATAAATTATATCTGGACTACAGAGCAGAAGGATCAGCATAAAGGCCTAAAATATTGAAACTTGATTCCTGCTGGCATGAGCTGTGCAAAGAAGTGACGATTTGGTGCAGCAGAATTGAGTAACCTGGCCAATACATTAGATCATAGGCCTAAGCTTACTGGTATTCAGGGTTAAGATGCATAGTGAAGTCACTGGCCTTGAAGGCTACGCACAAATGTTACTCAAAAGGTCTAGTAATTCAGTTTATTGATCAATGATATCTTTAAGAAAAAGTTGCTTTGAGTTAATGAAAGCTTCATTCTAAAACAAGCACTAAAAATAAGTATATTTAAATAATAATGTTTTGTGCAATAGTTTGAAAATTTTTCTCTGGTTATTTATCCTGGGATGAGGACAGCATGATTGGCAGGTTGTCACTGTAATATGCCATAAATACTGCCTTCCTGTTTCTCTCTATGCAGGAAATGAACTTTTGACTCTGAGGCAATAAGGAAAGCAGGAGGTTATACTGGTCAGCTCCAGGGATTGAGCCTAGACATAATGAATAAAGTACTCTAAATATGCATATGGTGTTATGACCTTATAAGAAACAGCTCCAGGTGTAACACTGCACTGTTTCAAGGTTCTTTAGCACAGAGGACCAAGTACCCCTTTCCACAAATAACTATCCAGAATGTTGCAGCAAGAATCTTTTAAGGAATCTTTTAAGGAATCCACAGTGAGCCTGAAGAGGTGCTGTAATATCTAGCCAAAGTAGAAGCATCTATAGGAGAACTGACTGAGATCACATAAAAAGACGTCTACCTTCCAGAACAGATATTGTGTGTCATCTGTTTACTGCTTTATGGGTTTTGGCTTAGGTAGATCCTCTGGAATGTGTAAATGGAAGGAATTAACAGATTTAATTATTTATTATTTATAATTTATAATTTAGAATTAACAGGATTATTCATAATCCTCAATGAAGTGCAAAATTGTTCTTATATATTATAATTTGAGACTTGACATCTATTATTCTTGTAACAAAACCCTTACAACGTGCAGTTTGGTACTAAATATGCTCTGGTTGTACAGACTAAATTCAACCCATTTTATTTTTAAGACATTTAACATCAGAGCAAACTTGGTGCCAACTAAAACAGCACATTGTGAATTGTGTGCACTGTGATCTCCCTGTATCTACGGGCTTGATTATGAATGTCTTAGTCATCAAGACACTTTAACTACAGCAGGATTTAATCTAAAAATCCGAAGCCTTCCTTACTTCAGCATCCTTTGGAGCGTCTACTGGTAGTGTTTTCAGCTCATTTTATTTAATCAGCCATCTGAAAAAATAAAAAGTATTAAGACAAATTCAAGCCATTAAAGCATGCTAGGGTTCTGAAGAACAATAGATGTGAATTTTTTACATAAGTGTTGAATTATTTCTGTTCAGCAACACTTAAATGAACACAATGGATGTTGTGTAGAATATTAGAACTCTCTCTGTCTCTCTCACTTGGCTCTGATTATCAGCTCTTCTGTATTTGGACACCTTTTCAGATGTAGATAGTGGCTAAAGACAATAAAAATTCATTTTTTTGGTTACCAAAGGTGCCATGAGCAAAATTAGACTAAAATGAATTTGATTTAATATTATAAAACGCTGGCTTATCAACTTATGACACAAAAAATACAAAATAAATATCTAACCCCGCAAAGGACTGTTTATTTGTTCAGATATATTAATATAAATAGCCATTTATTTGAACCTCTTAAGATGTTCACCTTTTACTTACTCTCATAACCACAGAATTTATGTATTAAGCCCTATTCAAATAAGTGAAATTACAGCAACTCTCAGTTAAAACTGATCCACAAAAATGAGCCTTTTACAATTCAATTCTGTTATTTATTTAACTGCTAATCATTTGATAACCTCTATTACAGACACCGTTTCTAATTAAGAAGTTTAGAGACTTTAAGGTTAACCCATTTCTGACACAGGTGTACATACACGCTGGGTTGGTGTAGCCCTAGATCACCATGCCCAATGCCAAGCATTGGCTAGAGGGATGCAAAACCCCCCAGTACAGGGTTGTGGAGCAGTGGGAATGTGCTCTCTGGAGTTGTGAAGCTCCATCCAGTTCCTTAGGGATGAGTAAGAGTGATGTTTGTAATCAAGAACTAATCGCCCAGCATCAGTACCTGAGTTCACTAATGCTTGTGTGGCTGAATGCAATCAAATACTTATAGCAATCAACCAAAGTGTAGCTAAAACCTTCTCAGAACAGTAAAGGCTGTTACGGCAAAAAAGGAGGGACAAACTTTCTATTGATGCTCCTGGTTTCAGAGGACACGCTGGATGAGCAGGTGTTATTAGGCCTGTTGTTATCACTATTATTATTTATTAATTAGACAAATTCCAGGGGCGGCACGGTGGCGTGGTGGGTAGCGCTGTTGCCTCACAGCAAGGAGGGCCTGGGTTTGATTCCCCGGCCGGGCGACCAGGGTCCTCTCTGTGTGGAGTTTGCATGTTCTCCCCGTGTCTGCGTGGGTTTCCTCCGGGTTCTCCGGTTTCCTCCCAAAGACATGCAGTCAGGCCAATTTGACATGCTAAACTGCCCCTAGGGGTGAGTGTCTGTCTGACCTGCGATGGACTGGCGACCTGTCCATGGTGAATCCTGCTTCAGCCCGAAGACCTGCTGGATAGGCTCAGCCTATCCCCCCACCCCCGCGACCCTGACGGAGAAGCGGCTCTAGAAAATGGATGGATAGACAAATTCCACAATTTTAAATGACCCTTGGATGCCCTAGATTGCCTTTCGCCTCTCTTGCCCCACACAGTCAGTAATATGAGGACCCCGCACCACTATAACCGCAGTGTGAAACGAGCTGCCCCGCAGCGCGCGCGCACCGGCTCTTCACGTGTCAGACGCAGTTCAGAGCGGACTGTGATTGGCTGCAGGTGCTCGGTGTCGGACACCGCAGCCCGCCCTCCTGCTCTCATAAACCCGGAGCCCAGCTCCAAACACACGCACACACAAACACACACACACACACACACACAGTGCCACTCTCTTTCTTACACATACAGCTCACTGGACACGGAGACGGGCGCGCGGGTACAGGTGCGCTTTCATTTCTGATAGTTAGTAACTTTATCATCATACACGCGCACAGTGAGGTTTACGCAATGGCAGCGAACATGTGGACGGACTGCTGTTTGTTTACCGAAAGGAGAGGGCGGTCTCTCTCTCTCTCTCTCTCTCTCTCTCTCTCTCTCTCTCTCACCGCGCGCGTGTGCGTCTCTAAACAGCACGAGGAGAAGCACAAGGCACGCGCCCAGCACGCGAGCACCAGGCATATTCTCCGAGAAACAGCCTAACAGTGTCCTCTTCTCTGGTTTTCTTCCAGGACCTCCTCCAGCTGTTCAAGGCGTGCGCTTTGGCGTTGTAAACGGATGTTCCCGGAGTGACCCGACAGGCTTCCTCGCGTGCGTTCTCCTGCGTAACAGCGTTGAGGCTGCGGATGGAGCCCAGCTGGATAATGCATGCGCATCCTCCTCATCCTCGTCCTCAGGGCGCGCTGGGCTGCCCGGACCCATCCGAGCGCCACGCCATCGCGGTACATCACGGCCCCGCGTACCCGGATCAGCACGGATCCCTACTGCCCGCAGAGGAGCGGGACATGTTCCTCAGTCCCGCAGAGCCTCAGGGGAACCCGTACTTCCACGCGCACGCGCCGCAGACACACTGTCGAGCGCGCGCGGGCTACAACTCCGCTCAAGGTAGGCAGCTGCGCGTGGAGGTGAAATCCATAAATAACTGTAAAAACACTGTAATATTGAAAAATAATAGTACTTTTAATATTTTTGTAATACTTGTAATATTTTAAAATAATCATTACAACTTCAGTGAACTCAGTGAAAGTTGAGGTAACCTTGCTTCAACCCTTTTACAGTGTGAGGATCTTAAATCGCAAACATTGCCCTCTTCCCCCCTGACAGTGAATATTCATTAAGCTCTCCATATAAAATTAATTGGCGGTTGGAGCCGTTTATTATTATTATTATTATTATTATTATTATTATTATTATTATTATTATTATTATTGCACGTATAATTTAACTCATTCAACGTTTCTGTGTTTCTAATCATTTTAATGTTGCACTCCCGGCTCGTATAAATGTCAATCTTTCTAAATATAAAACATTACCTTTGTTTTTGTTTTTCCAGCTCGACTGTCCGGTGGTTCCCTGTACAGACCCCCAGTCCTTCACTCTCCACCTTTCCCCTGGATGGACACCTCGAGAGCGGTTCCTCCTGCGCACCAGCACGCGCCTTCCTGGACTCCCGTTTCTTTCTCTAAATCGTGTCCGGTGTTTCCAGCCTCCTGTCCGCAGCCCTGCCGCATGCCCCCCTCACCGGCCACCGACACGACTCCAACACCTCTGCTGAACGGCCTGGAGACTGAGAGTTGCGGCACGAGTGAGCGCGCGTGCACCTATTACAGCGTGGCGGGAGCTCGAGAGAGCGTGGAGAGACCTCCGGGAACAGCTAAGAGCAAACACAGAGCGAGCCCTGGTGCGTATAAAGAGAAGCACTGACACAGCCGTTCACCACGAACTAGATACACTCATTCACTCACCCACTCACCCACTCACTCACTCAGGGCCTTAAGGACGGCCTGCAGATTCTGAGTATTTAAACTGATTTTCACCTCTGATCAGACATTTTTATGAGTAAATCTACGTTTTACTCAGTGTCGTTTCAGTCATTTACGTTCAGCTCCTAATTTCCTTTTTGAGGACTTTTCAGCGGCTCATTCCTCTCACGTTTAAATTCAGCATTTTATTTTAGACCAAATGGATCCCAAAAAGAGAAGAAGCGCCAAACACACTACAGACCCTGTGCAGAAGAAGTTCAACTGCAGTTCACTAAGTTACTCAGAATCACAATCAGAGTCTTTACTCGCCAAGTAGGTGTACACTCTTTAAAACACTCTTTAAAAAAGGCCAAGAAACTACTTAAGTGCTGAGTGTTGCAATAAACAAATTTTATAAATATGTTTCAATTCCCATTTTAGATTTACATTTGCTGCTCAATCCTCTGAGCTGTACATACTATGTACCTCAGTGCTCCAGTATTTGATTGTATCTGTGCTGATCTCCATCCTTTTACTTGCAGCTGGTTTGTCTATTCTGTGTTAGTATCTTTTTCTGCATCTATTTTATTGAAGTTTATTTTTTATGTTGACAACTACACCTAAAGGAATTCCTTCAGGCTAATGATGGTTAATAAAGACGTCTTTGCATGGTTAAAAGGTTCTTTGCATCTTGCAATGGTTCTTCAGATTGATAAAGAATGTGTTGTGTATAGAAACCTTTTGCACCAAAAATGGATTCCTCTGTTGTTACAATGTCAAGCTTCATGGGAAGAACCCCTTTTGGTGCTAAATAGAACCCTTTTCTTTACCAAAGAACGATTGAAGAACCATCATTAGCCTGAAGGAATTCCTTTAGGTGTAGTTGTCAACATAAAAAAACATAAACTTCAATAAAATACATGCAGAAAAAGATACTAACACAGAATAGACAAACCAGCTGCAAGTAAAAGGGTGGAGATCAGCACAGATACATATGTGTTTATTGCAACACTCAGCACTCAAGTAGTTTCTTGGCCTCAAGTAGTTTTTGGTAGCCACATTTAGTCTACTTCCGCTTCAGTCATTCGCCACAGTTCATTTAAGTAACAAACACTTTAAAGCAATAATACTGTTTTTAGGTTACTCCGCTCTACAGCATTGCAAAGCATTCAGACCTGTCCACCACCGTACAGCCTAATCTGCGTTTTTGTCCTTGTTCATTTACTGCTAGACTTTCAACTCATTCAACATTTCTTTACTGTTTTTAAGCCTGGAAGCGAAAATGCAAAGAGTTCCGTCTCAGGAAATACTGCAAGAAAACTTCCTGAAATTCTCTGGACAAAGCAGAAAATGTAAAAAGTCACGTCTAGCAATCCATCGACTACGTGGACCACTCATGTTTGTTGGATCTTCTATAGAGTAGTTTGGGAACAGAGGCCGTCACCGTAGCTGTTTTCCCACCTGTTTTTAGCCATCTGAAGTAGGATTGGATGGTAGTTCACCCTCGCGAGCAGTCCTCCATACAGTAAGCCAATCCTAGCGCAGGAGGCGGGGCTTCCGGAACACGGGTGGGAAAATCATTATTAACCTGAATAGCGTCGGTATAATCTCCACAGCGGCCTGGACGTGCTTGACTGAGGTGATGATTTAGGCTGCTTTGAGGCGTGAGACGTGTTTTGTGACGGAAACTCATGTTATGCTCCCTGCAGATTTAAATAAAGTGTTTCATCAGTTTATCGCAATCAAACCTTCTACATTAAATGCTCGCTTTATGGGGCGCAAGAGGTGATTCAGCTTCACTGAGTTCAGTGAAGACTTAAAGTACATCTTCTCCTATGCTAGTCTTTTACTGATTTACAAACTTATCACATCTCACCTGTGTGTGTGTGTGTGTGAGGAGGCCGTGAGTGTGTAAACTGCGGGGCGACCTCCACTCCTCTGTGGCGGCGGGACGGTACAGGTCATTACTTGTGTAATGCTTGTGGACTCTACCACAAGATGAACGGCCAGAACAGGCCACTCATCAGACCCAAACGCCGGCTGGTAAGTCCCACACAGTGAATATGTATGAGTAGAAATATTCCATCAGTAAATTTTCAGTTTCTTTTAAAGTTTGTACTTCCACCTTTGTTAATGTAACTGTAGAAATTACGTTTTGAAAAGTGTCATTTGAACCATTTGTCAGAGTTTTAAAAAGGGGCTGATGAAGGGTGAAAACTGTACGTCTTCATTGTGAAGTGGTGCTGTACACCAACATTGTGGTTTCTGAATGAACATTTACTTGAATTACAGGCACAGATAGAAAAGCAGGTTAAAGAGATTGAGGGCAACACAGAAGGAGGAGGAAATAGGAAGAGAGAGACAAATAGAGAGAGAGAAGATCACTAACCATGGACCATTGAGTTTCCATGGCCATGTCAACAGGCTTAAATAGCAAGCAATGAATTAGAATTAATTAGACACAATAAGTGTGAACCTGATCAGATATCAGACACTAGTAGCTTCCCTGAGAGGCTGATCAAACTGACATCCTGGTATTATAGGCCACCTTTGAATAAGATTCTCCACTAAAACAGACTTAGTGCTGATCCGTGATGATAAGCAAACCAACTATTAATAAACCATTTTTCACTGTTCGCAGTTAATAACGTCTAAACAAATGAGTCCATTTATATCTCCCATATTTTAATCTTTGCATGTTTTACATTTGAATGTTCTATAGCATTATGTTTTATTAATAACCTAAAATGCATTTTACATAATCAAGCCTTATGCATTTTGACCTGTAATTACTGTGTTAAAGTAGGTGAAAGTTGGTAATGACAACCAAAGATAATTAGTCAACATCATCATTAAATTAATGTTTTGGCAAAAAAAAAAAAAACAAATTTACACTATTTCCCCTTCCCCTTACCCCTAACACAGAAAAAGGATGGCTACTGCTACATTTAGCTGCATTATATATATATGACATACTTCCCCATTTTTATGTATACCAGAATGTCATACAGTGTCAGAAAACATAAAGAAGTCTGTATGATCATTTGACAACTCACATTTGAGTTGCTCTATAGGATTAACCTTTACATTGCCATAGAACTTTTAAAGTATGTGACATTTCTTTAAACATTTATAATCATTCAAATATGGCTGTTTAGGGAATCTTAAGAAGCTGTTGTGGTTCTTGTTGTCTTAAAGAGTGTTATAATTGTGCTAGAAAAGAGGACATTAAACACTTTATTGTGTGGACATTTAAGAATGTTAAAGCTGTTCATTTATTACATTTGACACAAAATGACCTTTTAAAATATTAATAATACTCAACTGAAATTACTGAATTATCTGAATGGATTAAAGTACTTTTTACATACATAAAATAACACACACACACACACACACACACACACACACACACACAGAGGTTAAATTGCATCTTAAAAACAGAGTATAGAGATACTTGAAGTTCCTTTCATGCTGTTCATTCTGTTGCTCCTTCTAGGCTTCACTCTGATCCAGTCCCCGTCCCAGATATTCTTTCTTCTCAGGTGTTTTCTGAGACTCTTGGCGTTCAGCCTGCTTTACTGTGCTCTTGCAGCTCGTATATTTGCGGTTCTCCCGCAGATACACACGGGTCGGCCCACTTGTTTCCTGGCCCCGGATGTCTGCTCGGTACCGATAGCGAAGCAGGACTCACGAGAACACGCTTCCTCTCAGAGGTTGTTTTTTTTCTCCACCCGTATTCAGACGCCTCATCTCTCTATGCGTTAGGATTGGCTTGTAGCTCATGGTTAGACCGAGAACTTTTTGCAGGTATGACTATCCAATCCTAGCGCAAGTGGCCGAAACTACCAGCCAATCCCAGTGCGTGGGGGCGGGTCTTGTCGTAATACGGGTGGGGAAAAGTAACGTTGCGGAGAGTCTGAGAGTCTAGCGCTTAGTGCTCTAGTTCTGGAGGGGAACACAAAAGAGAAAAAAAACAACATGCGAGGGAAACATAAGGGCTGGGAGGAAAGGGGAGATGGAGGGGCTCTTGTAGGCTCACGCAGGCCATAATGTAAGTAGGACTGAACAGCAAACTTCAAGGTTCTTTACAAATGGCCTAATTTATTAGCCCGCAGCTCTGCTCTCCGCTGTGTTCAAGTGAAGGGGACATTTCCTTTTATAAAACTATATTTTGGTGTACATATATTTAGCAGAAATTCACACAGAAGCCTCAACAACTAAATATAATATAAAAAAATAAAGTGTTTACTTGACCACATTTTACCTTTATTACAGCTTACATTCTGTTCAGGAATCTGGCTTTTAGTTTTTCAAAGACATCTGCAAGGATACTTTTTTTTCTTGTAAACGCCTCTAAAATTTAGTTTTCAGTCAAGTTGCTTGCACACTCTGATTTTTATAAGCCAAGTAATTCCAAATCAATTCTGTGATGTTTGCCCTGGCATCTCACATGGTTGTTAGGCATCTCTATTTGCTTGAGAATGGACAAAAACAGAGATTGATTTTCTCCCATCTCTCAAAGATGAAAGATTTAAGCACTGTTCATCTGATGGTGGTGGTTTTGGTGGTCTACCAGGTCTTACACAGTTGGTAAAGTCCCATTTTCTCTATTTTTTAATTGGAACTCCAGTTTTGGAAACTTCTGTTTACATTTATTGTCCTCATCCCTCTTCTTTATGCAAGTGAATTATCTTTTATAACCTCCTCAGCCATTTTAGTTGCTCCTGGGAAAGACTGGATATTTCATTTGTGTTGGACTCAGTTAAATATGTTTCTGTTTCCTGTTTTGTTCTGTACTTAATTGCTGTTTTGACTGCAAACAGAATAACAAAATGATCTGACTTTGCACTAAAATGTGTTTTTCAGGAAAAATACTGAACAAATCCTTTCTGTACTTTAGAAACACAGGCATAAATATATAAATCCATAAATATGAATTAACTAGAAATAAAATTAAATATATAAGAAATAGAAACAACATATAAAATCATAAAAACAACAGTATACATAAAATACATCTGAGTTATCTTATTAGTATAAGATCATTAGATTATTAGTAGATTCTTTTTTTCAGAACTATTTCTGGAATCATGTTCAAACACAATTGAAAACTGTTCATTTCATCTTTTGACCCTTCCACTAATTCATTCTGGGCCAAAATATACATGAAATAGGTAACAGCTCATTACAGTTGTCTTCTATAAACTATGTAGAATAGAATTTTCTGTTCTAATGTGTGTTTACAGTCAGCAGCCAGGCGAGCGGGTACTTGCTGTGCAAACTGCCAGACAGCCACTACTACACTGTGGAGACGTAACACCAATGGAGAGCCTGTTTGCAATGCCTGTGGCCTTTACTACAAACTGCACAATGTGAGTGTCATTGAGTGTGTGTGTTACATGTCTGCTCACAATAGTCAGTGACCTGTAATATTCTGATACATTTACCACAAACTAGACTTCTAATTATCAAAGCAACAGCTGAGCTACTCACTCTGCTTTTCATGCTAAATGTGTATATGCATATGTATGACTGTTTGTAATCATTTCTCAGATGAATCGTCCGCTCACTATGAAGAAAGAAGGTATTCAGACTCGAAACAGGAAAATGTCCAGCAAGTCTAAGAGAAGGAGAGGGGAGAGCTCACACCATCTGACCAGTATCATGAGGGACAAACCACTGGCCTTCAACCACATTACGAATATTTCACACCCTTTCACTATGACTCCGGCTATGGAGTTACATCCAGCCTTTAGCCACACCCACCAGACTAGTTTGGTTACTGCCATGGGCTGATCTTTAGAACCCACGTTCCACATTTGTGAGACTTGCCTGCACACAGACACAGACAAGCCCTTAATGAACACACAAGTTTTTAAATGATACATTTTTGTATAGTCATTGGCTCTTGTAAGAGCTTTGTTTTTTAGGTTTTTGTTTTTTGAACATTTTTACATTTTCATTGCCTGATTCAGTAAGTAATAAATGGCACTTTAACATGGAAACTCCAGCAATATAGTTTAGACGATTCAGGTTTTTATTTTACTGTGTATTCACTGGTCATTTATTGTCTTTTGTTGTTCAGTGAATTGGTAATTAACTACCTAATTGCTCCTTAAATACAATAACATTTAATGTACAGTGGTTCTCAATCTGGAACTCAACACCCCCCAAGATGGTCCACATGGTTGCACTGTCTCAGCTTCCAACAAATAGGACTGGAGCATAAAAGTGTACCATTTGAGAGACCCCGCCTCAGTACATCTGCCAGTGCACAGTTGTAAATATATTACCCTTGATTTGGTCTGAATATGGGAGCAGTCGTGGGCTGGAGGCTAGGGTTCTGGCCCTGTGACCAGAAGGTTGCCGGTTCGATCCCCAGGGCCGACAGTCAATGACTGTGGTGTTCTTGAGCAAGACACCTAACCTCCAACTGCTCCCTGGGTGCCGTGGATAGGGCTGCCCACCGCTCCGGGCAAGTGTGCTCACTGCCCCCTAGTGTGTGTGTGTTCACTAGTGTGTATGTGGTGTTTCACTTCATGGATGGGTTAAATGCAGAGGTGGAATTTCCCCAGTTGTGGGATCAAAAAAAGTATCACTTATCACTTACTTATATTGGAGGGGTCAAGTGCAATGGTCCATGAACGAATGCCAAGTTTGAGAGCCAAGATTATAATTCTGTTGAAAACTGAACGTGAGTTGGCAGATGTAATTGTTCAGCATTTTGTATCATCATTTGTATCATTCATATTTCTCAGAATCTTTACTCACGTGGTCAGCTCTGTGATATGTGTGTCAGTGTCTATGATAGAACACTGCTAAAAGTCTTCTGTTCTCTGGTTTTTCCTTATCCTGCCCCATTTCCTACTCCACCCAGATAAGCTTCCTCCATTAATTATGCCCTGTCTTATGCCTTTAGACCTCAAACATATCAGCATAACAGGCATTTTCACTTCAGTTTTACACACTTTTCACCTCCGTCATGTCACTAACCTGTCTGGTCATCTATCTGTTTCCCCTCTCTGTGTCTTTATTAATCTAAAGATGGACTCCACTTCCTGCCTTGTAAGGGAACAATGTAGAAAAAAGCCTGAGACTGTTTTAAACTGTTTATCATTATGATATTATTTAATTATCATTAGTATTACTGTAATTTATTTTCTTCCTCTCTTGTCTTGTATTCAGAGTTGGTATCATGTATGAATAGTGTCAAAATCAAAGCAGTTATCAATGTGTTTTAGTCAGCACCCACAATCATATGCAGTTACATAAATACAATATTCTAAAGATACTTTACTCATGTTTTATCAAGTTTCATCAAGTTAATACTATAGTCACTGCAATGTATGCTTTAATGCAGTAGTTCACAACTCCTGGAGATCCACATCTTTGTTGGTCCTCCATACTTCTGATTGGGCTTAAAGGAAACTCACAATTGTTTTCAATTCTTCAGAAGACTTGTGTATGTTGGTGGTTGTGGACATTAAATAAAACAGCTATAATTGTTTTGTAGACATCAGGACCCGGGTTCCTATCACCACCACCGTAAATAAATCAGAGTCAATAAGTCTCTATAAAAATGAACCATTTTGCATCAAACCACTCTGAATGACATCGTTTTAATTTCAACAACTGAATTATGCAGGCATTTGGAAAAATTGGTGGAATTCCTCTTTAATGATAAATTGTTTGACTTGATAATTAGCTGATAAGTAATAATAAGCCCTTATGAAAAAGTCACACATTATGTGTGGTGTGCAAAAAACATATGCAAACACTTAAAAAAAATTTTTTTTTTTTACACATGATGACAATTTTTTTGCATGCGTACAAAAATGAAGTTGAATGAAGTTCACGTGGCTTTTTTGTAAGGTCGTATGTTTGAACAGATTATCTGGTTCCTGCCACTAATTTTGATTATATTTCACACCATGGCTGTAAAAATGTATTGGTGCACGTGGATCTAAAGGTGGTGATTGGATTTGGAATTTTTCTCAGAATTGACTGAATTGATTTTGGATTCTTCACAGAATCCAACTGAACTGAATACTGGATTTCTATTAAAAACTGACTGCACTGACTTTGGATTACTGGTGAAAACAACTATAATGGATTAAACAAATATTAAAGAAAGTATGTGTTCATGCTTTGAGTATTTTCAACCATAAAAAATGTAAACAAACAGATAAAAAACTCAGTGGACTGTTTTTATTGTCTTTATTCCTCTAGTGGGAACATGATTCTTCCAGTCAGGCTTATTTATAAATAGATTCCAAATCCTACCAAAATAACCAAATCCAAGTATGAGGAATAATTTTCTAAATTATGATGAATAATTTTCTTTTTCATTGTTTAGATTCCATACTGCACACATGAACACACACACAGCATTCGCTCACACAGACACGTGCAGCTGTGAACCGCACACACGCCTCTGAGACAGAGATGTTGTCAGTGGTGAGTGGATTAATGAAATGAATGGAGCAGCAGACTCCAGAGGGATGAGTGAAAACAGAGAGATGAGATAAAGCTGAAAGAAAGTGTGATTCTCTGCTCAGGGGTGGAGGAGAACAGGTACTGAGTGTGTGAATCAGGTGCCAGAGTAGGGTCAGTCTCCTGCCTCTGTGTAAAATCCCCTCTGTATCTCTCTTTCATATACTCAGTCAGAGGTTTAGTGAGAAGGCTTTACCGAAATGTGTGAAGGCTGACGTTCTATACAGACACCACACAGGAACAGGGCTAACAAAATATGTGGCTATTGTGTGCCTTAATTCGTGTTAATGTCTGCTGTTTATATTCAGCTGAGTATTGTATGACATAACAACTTGGAATGTGCCAAAAATATTTACGTATAATGTTTAATATTTTAATTCCTATCAGGATTTTTCCTCCTTGCATTCTAGGCAGATAAAGCCAGTCTAGCTCTCCTATTGGTCAGGACTTCAGGAGCTGAACTGAATGCCTAACAATCAGATTAACCTCTGACTAATTATAGACTCTTTCCACACTTACAACACAGCACAAATTCTCATTGTATGGAAAACATTACAACCATGGTTGTGCTTATTCACACTCATACATTTTTACATTCTTAAGGACCATAAGGACCTAATCATATTGTTTGGAACCAAGGCAGTAATGTACCTCTTTGTTTTTGTCTGAAATTGATGCACTAAATGTTCTAAGCCAAATGTTCCAAGCCTCTGAACCCTGTGCAAGGAACCGGTTTCTAAACTTGTCCCATTTTTCACTGCTTACAAGTTTGCATGTCTGTCTTTGGTAGTTGTAAAATTATTAGCCTCATAATTACATTTTATCATGTCTGCTGCTGAATGTAAATCATACTGAATAATATATCTGTATGATGAAAATAAGATATACACATATATTAAATAGATACAGTGAGTAATTAAGGAACCATGCAATTTGAAGGCAATTTTTTGGCACCTGAACAGGAACTGTGGCCCCATTATGGCTCCACTTCAAAAAAAGTCCTAGAATTGCCAGTGACTTGGCCCACCATCATATATATATATATATATATATATATATATATATATATATATATATATATATATATATATATATATATATATATATACATATACACACATAAAATATGGGACAATAACTGCATGGTGTATCTGTGCATGGTGGCACTGCTCTACTAAATAACCCAATGATAAGTCAGATATAAGCTGTAGCCTGATGAATGAATTTCTCTATGCTCTATGACAGGCCTTTAAAAGAATGAGTCTAAGACTGCAACATATATATATATATTAATGTGTACTACAAGCATCAAAATATGGAACATCTTTTACAAGCATTAAACGTCCATAATTAATGGCCAAAATATGTTCATATGAATCAGCATTCAGCTAGCACTAACATACTACTACAATCCTGTAGGGAAATGAGCATTATCATTACCAATCAAAATGTTTGGTTGGATCAGGTATGTTAGAGCAGGAGAAACACAAAAATGCAGGGCAGCCTTACAACCACCCTAGAATATGACACTAAAGCTACATTTTAAAACATGTATCTCCATTTTTTACTACATTTATTTTTCTACATCATTTTAACACAGCAGCCTTACATTGTGGGAAAATTACACTGTGTGATGAATCATGTGAACCAATAGAAATACTCCAAAATGACTTGTAATGAAATCTCTTAATATTAACTTGCATTAAAGGTTAAGAAAGTTTTTTACAGTTTTGGAGTTATATGTTTTTGTTTTTTTGTTGTTTGTTTTGGGAGGGGCAGTGTTGATACATTTTTTTAAATTTCCAACCCACCATCTGCATTTATTCATCTTACCCATTCATCTTTTCTCATCACACAATCCTCTATATCTCTCTCCCTTTTTTCTTTCATTCTTTCTTTTTTTTAAATGTATTTATTTACCTTAACTCACAGACGTCCCATACGTCTTCAGTTGAGACAAATGAATGAAACGTTTGACATAAGACAGTTCAATAAATTATAGTACAGTATGAAGTAAAGTTTAAATGGATCATTTGAAATCCTTAATTCTTTCACCCCTAAGTCTTTAAAATAGTAACAAGACTTATAATAATAATAAAAATGATTATTATTAGTCCTAACTACTGTAAATTGTTCAGTAACTAATAAGACACTAATATGTGTTGTGTCATTAGGAGAAGACTTTTAGGTTTAAGGAGTTGACATTTGTATTATGGCTGCCATCTCTTCGTTTATTATTTCCTAAAGTTCATTGTTTGCTGCAGAATTTATGAAACAAGTTTGAAAGGAGCATTTGGCAAATATATAGCAGCTGTAAATTAAAGAAAAAGAAATTAACTACATTTTATATGTAATTGCTTTCATACAAATGTTGAAATATTCACAAAAAGATCTAAAAACGTAAAAAATAAACATCACAATAAATGTTGACGTGAAGACAAAAAATGCATTCAGCCTTCATTTACTGCAGTTACAGTCATTAGTATACAGTGTTTGCAAGGTCTGGCCTGACAGGTGTATGTTTACTAACGTCCCAAAGAAAACTGGGGCACACAAACCCTCCCACCTCTGAGTACATTCACCTGCTTTCTTTTCCTTTTCTTTCGCTTTCTCTCTTCTTTCCCTTATCTTCCTGTTCGGCTGGTAAATTAATTCGCAGCTCTGTTTCAAAAACAATCACTCCTTTCAAACAGTGAACGCCAACTGTAAATGCTCAGTTGCCCTCTCCAGGGACAGTTTGTGTGGTGTGAGGAGGTGAATATGCGTGTGTGTTTATGTGTGTGTGTTTATGTGTGTATTCTGTTGCTTGCCTTTGGGGACAGGGTGACAGATACGCCATCTCTCTCTCCACCACCCTCCTTCTCCACTCTTTTGTTGTTCTGGTGGTTTTGTCCAGGGGGAAATTTTAGAGCGAGGTTAGAGGGAGGAAAGTAGGCCGGAGGCAGGAGGGAGGTGACCACGTTTTGTATAATTAGATATATATCAACATACATGTTGAGTACATTATTGTTACAGAGATTCTAGACCATGTAAATTTGACTTTGTCAGTATTTGAAACATTATGATGGGGGTGAGGGAGGGGAAATTTGGCTTAAATCCCACTCAATACATTTCACTAACTCACTGTACTGTCAGAGCAACATATTGTAGTATGCATAGTTCAAATTACATATACTTCATTTCCAAGAGCCAAGGTGGTGCATAGAGGGAAAGGTAGACTGCTAGCCTGACATTGTAAATACAGAACATGCAGCTGATGAAGAAAGAGGAAAGAAAGAAAGTTGGAAAAGGAGCAGGGGAGAGGGCAAGCTCCTGATTTAAGATAAGCTGGCTGACAGACAAATATTTGCAAAATGTGCAGAGGGAGAGCAAAAGAGCAGAAACGAGAGAAACAGAGAGGCATACAAACACACACAGATACACTACAATTGAAAGGTTTGTCATTATTTTTCTAAATAAAAACTTGTACAATGTAGATCGATATAAACTAGATACTAGAAGGCATTTTTGGATTTATGGAATTGTTCAGTTATGGAATTGATTGTGTTTGAAGTTTTTTTCTTGGGACAAACAAGCAAATGGAACTGATTCAACTGTTAACTAAGAAATTAACATGTCATTAAATTATAAGATGTGACATCTATTTATACGAATTCCTTGTCAAGTTCACCACTTTAAAGATACAAGGCATTCAAGATGTTCTTTAATATCTTTATTATTGGTGCAATTCTGCTTTATGGAACTAATATTTCTTAATTTTGTACTTGAAGTTGTAGTATACTAGCATCACATCTGAGTAATTATCACATGTATCTGCAACAAAGCTGTTTTTTTTAATATTGCAAACTGTCACTGAACTCTTTTTAATAGTTATTTCAAAGTATGAAAGTGTAGCATAAAGGAAAGTCTAGCTGAGGCTGAATGACTGAGTGGGCTTGGTGTGATCACTTACTGAGCTACAGTTGATTTTATACTGTGTTACTTAAAGAGAAAATCCTAGAGGCTTGTGGATAAATTAGGATCCTACAACTGCAGTAACTTGAGTGCTGTATTGAGTGACAGGCGGGTCTTTAGAGCAGGACCTGTGGTTACTATACAGAGTGAAACCAACATGTCCCCTATAAGCACACTCTCTATAGCCACTACACTGTCTTAGTCCTGAAACATACACCAAAATCATCCCATCAGAAAAGCACATTCCAGCAGCGTTATTATAAGATTTCAAGAGCAGCATTAAATAACTGAGTATGTGTGTAAAAGTGTTAATGTCTTCTGCTCATGATGAACACAATGATTATGGTGGCAGCATAGAGAGAGAAAGAAAGAGAGAAGGTTCTTATGGGTGTATCTGGTTTCGCACTTTCTACTCTATTACAGTAATGCACTGATGTTATCTGACTAATACAGATCATTATGCACATACACACACGCTGTAAAACACATTACATATGTTAACACTCACAACTTTTTCATCACAGTCTTTCACTTTTTGGCCTACTGTACAAAAAAATATGCATATATTTTCACAGTATACACTCCTTAAAAAGACGGCTATTTAAGAGTTCTTTAGTAAAGACAGTGGTTCTATAGAGAACTGTGAACACTCAAAGAATCATTTGCATGCTTACAAGGTTCTTTGCATGGTGAAATTGATGGAGAAAGTGTTGTATAAGGTTCAACATAGCACCTAAAGGGTTTTTCTAATGTAACAAGCTTGACATCATGACAATGGAAGAACCCTGTCTGGTGCTATACAGAACCCTTTTCAAAAAGCTTTTATACAGAACCATTAACAACACATTTGCTATGAATCTGAGGAATCATTTCACCATGTAAATACCAGCAAGTAAATGGTTCTTTGAGTAAACATCTGTTTTTACTAAACAACCTTTGAAGAAGCTTTTAAGAGTGTAGCTTAACATTCTTTTTAATAAAACACACATTGCCACTGTCATATCAAAACCATATAACTTTTTATCACCTTTTGTAAATGCTAAACATGGGTTGATCGAGAATCATGCAAATTGATTTAGAATAACGTCTCTTTGCACAAATACATATTAAAAAATATCGTTTTGTTTTTCATGTACTGTGCAGACGTGAGAGACCAGCCTTCCTCTGTTTAATTTCTAGCCAAAGTAGCCATTAAAGAAAGTGTTCAAAGCATCTTTCAAAGATGTAGAGGAAATGGGACTTTTAACAACTGTGCAAGTTCTGTCCATCCTTCCACTGTGAGAAGACAAAAAAAGAAAAAAGAATAAAATATGCAAGCAAATCAAACAAAAACATTGCTGGTGTTCTCAGGACAATGGACTGACTACTCTAGAGTCCAGACCTCAACATCACTGATTGTTTTTAAGATTACTTGGAGGAGAGACACAGAAAATGCAAACTTCTAAGACTGAACTTTGGAGCTGTGACAAAATAAAATAATCCCAGCAGATTTAGTTGAAAAAATTTAAGTGGATCTCCAGAAAAGACTGGAAACCTTAATAAAGGTTGGACACACTAAACAGGAAAACATTTGGTATTATATTTAGTTGTTGAGGACTGTTTGCACTTTCCTGCTAAACATATATTTTATGGTTTTCTTATGCTGAAAAATGAATAAATTGTACTTAATAATTGTTTTGACTAGACATTAAATAAATGAAGGCTGGACTCTGACTTTACAACTATTTTAGAGATTTATATATTTTTATTATGAGAGTGGCAAGTTCACCAAATGAAAATAAAATATTTTTTTTATAAACACATATGCTGTACGCAGATGTTTGTAAACACACACCTACATACACAGAATATCTCAGTAAAGGTACAGCTCTTACACTCTGGTAATTGTTTATTTAGAGATGGGTTGTAATTGAATAGCGGTAATCTTATAGATCACTGTTTATCGTTTACAGATAAGAAAGAAAGCCCACTAATGCTGTTAGTCTCATTACTAACGGGTACAGCAGGCTTTTAGCTCACTGTGTTATTAGATGGATGAGTCTGAGAATGCGTGTGTATGTTACACTCTGACCCCACTGTTCTGCACAGGGTCTATACCACAGCTGCACCACTGGCAGAAGTACGGAAGCAAGCCAAGTGGTTTTACATGTTTCTAAAATATTTTAGAATTAACTCAATTTGCCAACACAAAAAAGTGTGCTCAGATTTTGCTTAACCAAAGATGTTCTTACAAAATATTTCATTGGTTTAAAGAGCTGGATTCTTATACTAACATATTATATAGAAAGATTCTTCACACTAATTCTTTTTAACTTCATAACTGCAACACTGGTCAGTTTTTAATTACTAGTTGAATGTGAGAATCAGTTGGATATGACTTTGCAATAAATCTATGCAGGAGAAAACAAAATTTAGCCAGAGGCAGCAATCTGTGGGGCCCAAGCACCACAACTAAAACCACTAAATACAATTTTACAAATATGTTCTGCTGTGATTTAAGTCAGGAGCCTTCTGATTTACACAAATTAGTGAAAGCCAATAGTAGTGGGGTTCATTCCCTTGCCTGGGCAAGTACAATGTGCTTTACCAGTAAGATTCCTTGGGAAAGACTCCTAATGCTACATTTATCACATTATTAAATAAAGTTTTGGATAAAATGTCCAAGTACCATTTCACAACTAGCTTGGAAAATGTAGTCATTCACATTTGAGACCAGTCAGTCTTGAATGAATCTAACAGAACTCTTATGTCCACCAGGTCGATAACACACACACACACACACATATATATATATAGATATATATATATATTTTTTTTTTTTTTTTTTTTTTTTTTTTTTACAGACTGCCACCTGTATCCTCTGCACAGAGTGTATGTGCAGAACTCTAACTGACCTGGAAAGAAAACAGAGAAGAAAGAAATAACAAAGGGTCAAAAGACTGCATGAATATAAAGACTAGAATAAAGGAAATATAAAGATTAGTGTGCATAAACAAAGACGTGACACAGAGCGAACATTACAGAAAGGAATAAGAATAGAGAGAATAGACTGGAACAAAGACCTGCGGCAGGTGAATGAGTGGGATACATGACTGTGGTTTTGTGAAGGAGAAACTTTATGCAATGTGTTTATTACACATTAACTCTGCCAACAGAACCTGAGCATAAAGCAGTGAAATATTAGAACATGTGTGTGTACAGTGAGACCTATATATGTATTAGTGTCAAACTTCATGTGGTGCACAAACCCAAGACACTTTCTATTGGTACTGTGATAATAAGAAGAATGATTACTGTGCTTCCAGAGATCTGTCTGTAATTGCTGTTATTTTTCAATGAAGTAAAGGCGCCTGCAAGGATTGTCTTACCATAAAACAGCACTTTGGTCACTGTCATGGTGATACATATATGGAGCAGTCTACCAATTTAGTTTAAACTGTAGTCAGACAGAAGAAAAGCAATTAAAAAACAAAAAAGTATTCAAACTTTAGATATTTACAAGGATTATGTTATGATCTATTTACACCCAAAGCATTACAGAATCATCATTTATTGGGTTTTTTTTTCTATTGGGAAGTGGCTGTCCTAATCTCTAACCCCTACATTTTAATTTATGAAAATAATGCACAATACTTTTTTCAATGTTGTTTTTTTACAAGATCTTGTGAGTAAAGTTGAAAGATTAAAATTTTATCATTAGTTTAATTTTTGAATAAAAACATATAGTGTTGGTTACTTTCATGTTACAGTTTTAGCTCATAATAAGTCTTATTTTAGCCACACCTATGCATTTCAGAGCAGGAAGTGAGACTGCATGAGCAGTTTGTTTTGATGTAAATGCGTCCAAAAGTTTGATAAACAGTGTGTAACATTAAGAAATTTCACTACAGAAACACATATTTTCTGCAATTAAGTAAACCTTTTCATGTTTTAATAGCATTATGATTTTGTCTCTAAAGCTAGCTAGCATTTTCGAGTTATGCTCCAAATTATCCAATATTATCACTACTGAAACAGTTACTACCACATTTGGTTTTGGTAGTATTATTATTCTATATAGAGAGACAAAATGTTATTTTCAATCATTTATTTTAATAAATTATGCATCATTAAAGTATAGGGTCATTCAAAGCAAAAGGGTTTTAAAGTCCAAGTTAGTTAAATGTCTGAAATGTGTTTTCAACTGACCGTGAACCATTTCAGTACAATAATCCACATACCATACATATCCATATATACATGCATACAAATAGTGGCTCTCCAAATAACCTTGTATCTTTAATTTTGTTTTTTACTTTTGTACAGGATGTGAAACACCAGCTAACCTTTATACTGTGTGAAAATTGTATGATTAATCTAACAAAAATGGTTTATGGTTTAAACTGAGAATGTTTTATCCTTTTCCTGTAACATTACCACTTGGAGAGTTTTGTTGCAACAGAGACAATATACATATGTATGATGTATGTGTGATATAAAAAGCCAATTTTAACCAAATTTTCCCCTAAACTCTTGTTAAAACTACTAAATCTTTTTCCCCATACTGTAAACATTTGCTGCAAGTTATCAGCAGCATAGATGCAAGTAAAACATTGAAAATATATATTATTGGACTGTAAAAGATTTTGCTGTAATTTTACAGCCTAACATTGCAAACACACAGTATGCTTCTGTATATATGTATATTATATTTTATATAATAATGTATATTATATATACTTGTTTTGCAGGAGTGCAGAAACTGTAAACTATAGTAACTAGACATTTAATTGAAAATTGAATACCAGTTTGTGTGTGTGAAACTCAATTGTGGAACAACCACTGGGTAAATCAGGGCCTGAGATGCCATGTATAGTGCACACAGTGCAATGAAGTGGTTTAGAAAGAGTCTTTATTTAATGACTGGAGCAGAGATGTCCAAAATTGGCAAACTGATCAATAGATTGATCCATTGACTTTGTTGTGTAATTTAGCTACTGATTGATTAATTGAAAGTGGCAAGTTGTCAGTCTGAAAAGAGCAAATGGATGACTTCTGTCCAACACACAATGGTTCCGTATGTGAGAAGGGTGCTTTGATAATTAACACCTTAAATGTCTTATGGCTTCTGTAAAATTTCCATGTGTCACATTTCCATACTATAACCCAGATTAAAAGAGGCCAGATCTTTCTACACATTGTCCTATACTGGTCACATATGAAAAGCAAATGATTTACATTTATGTATGTGCACCACAAATACAATTCACAATTTGTTTACTACAGTACAGTACAGCATACAGTACTGCGCAACTGTCAGAGACTATAATTTACATAGTGCGCAGTAAAGACAGCTATTTAGTACAGGTAATACATTTACCAGCATCAGAAAAAATTCGAAAAAAAAGTCGAAACATGCTTAACAAAAAATTTACAGAAGTCTCAACAACTAAATATGATATCAATATTTTTTAGTATGGCTTGTGTCCACTCTTTGCCTAAACTACAGCTTCCATTACTTTGGGAGATTTACTTTTAGTTTCCTCACACTGTTAAAGTTCAGGTTTAGAAGTTGGTTTTATTTTCAGTTTCTCTGCTTCAAGCAACCCCAAACTCATTAGATGATGTTTCCACAGTAACACAGTCCATTGTTTTGTTCAGTTTCATTTGTTCAGTAGAGTTCTTGACAGCTGCACATCCTTTCAGACCCATAGTGCTGAGTTGTCTTCTTATAGTGGTAGGATGGACAGAAAAAAGATTATTTTTCAGACCTGAAGTGAGAGTGGAGCTTGATTTTTTTTTTTTGGATCTCTCAGAGATGAAAGCTTTGAGTGTTGCCTGTCTGATGGTGACAGTTATGGTGGTCTACTTGGTATTACATGGTTGTTTGGAGTCCCATTTTCTCTATATCTCTTAATAATGTTTTTAACTCAAGCTTTGGAAAGACCTGTTATTTGTTTTCCGTCAACAATCCTTATGGAATCTGATGATCTTTTATCTTATCTCCTGAAACATGATTAACTTGGACTTAATGGCTGTTTTTGTTGTACATTAAATAAATGAAGGGTGGTCTCTGACTTGCACAGTACTGTACATGTTCTCCATATGTATATGTTCAAATTATACTGTACATTTAACTACAAGCCCAATGAATCTGTGATGTATAGTAAGTTTTAAAGTCTGTAATGCTGTGGCAAAATTTCATAACTTATGTGACTGAAATACGTAGACCTGATCTGCAACGGCTGCAACTGGGTTCTGAGTTCTGTGTCTAAAATACTAAATAGACACCAGAAGAGAGAAAACCATCACACACACACACACACACACACACACACACACACACACACACACACACACACACACACACACACACTTACCTTACCATATCCTTAAGACTTCATTTACATTGTGGGGACCTGTTTGTGGCCCCCACTAGAAAGAAAGGTCCCCACAACATGATGAACAGGTTTTGATTTCCACAGTGTGGTCCGCACACACACACACGCACAGACAGCGAAAGACAAAATCAACAGATCAGCATAAATCTCAGCAAAGGATAGATCTTACTCCTCCGTATATGAAACTAATCTCCTCAGACGCTTCCCTTTGAACTGAGATTATACCTTTCCTCCAACCGCTAATGGTGTGTGTGTGAATCAGCTGCTTTTCAGATAACCAGACAATGCAGCTCCTTCCTCCTGTAACCACAGTTCCTAGATGCACAGCAAAATGATAAAACGATAAAATGTAAACATCTTTGGCTTGATCTGGCTGTGCATGTACAAAAACTACAAAACAGATGAATGTTTCATTTTTGAGAGTCTTCCCTTCCAGAGTTTCCGATTCAGTTTGTCTTAGTCATCAGCTGTTTTTAGAGAAAGACAGACTCTCAAGTCTGGAGTGCTGCCCGGGCCTGTGAGTGTGAGACCACTGAAAGGAAAAGGTATCTGTGGTGAGAAGTAACAAAAATGAGACAAAGGATTTTTTTTCAGTGTTGGAAACAGACATCGGCCTTTGTGTCACCATTTCATTTCGTTGTGAACTGCTCAGCTATGGGCAGAGGTTGGTAATAACTAGTTTTGGTTTGAGTGAAATGATAATTTGCTTTTTCAGTGTAACTTGTGCAGGTAGCTTTACTGCAGATTCATTATGTCCACTGGAGAGTCAATCAGGACTAGACATTAAAAAGAATTTCAAGACTGAGATGTCATCTCACTCAGACTGCTGAGACACTGCGCCTCACCTCTGTGAGCCCTCTATTCTCACCAACATCATACTATATCAGAGACAGAGAGAGCGCAAGAGCGAGAGAGAGAGAATAGCATATGCAGCCATATATACATGCTGATCACAGAGCAACTACATTTTATCAGATCAAACAATAATTGCATCTACCTCTCTCTTATACACACACACCCCTCATGAAGGTGATGGTGCTGACGTTGGTGACAACTCATGTACAGAATAGGGCCCTCCTCAACTCAAGTCTAGTTTACAGGCCAGGCAGGGGTCAGGGGTAAGGAAGCAGCCAATCAGCAGCCTTGATCTCATGGGACATGTTCTGTTTTCATTCCCTCACTGCACCTTTTCTCTCCTTACCCTCCTCCATCCCTCCACCTTCCTTTCTCTCCACTCCTTTATGAATTTTAAACAGGCACTCTGCAGAGCCTCTTTGATGAAGAACCCCGATTAGAGAGGTTAACAGACTCAAGCTGTCGTATCAAACACACACACACACACACAAACACCATGAAAGAACTCCATCTGAATGGAATCGAATTGAGATCACTATCGAACACACAGAGAAGAGAGCGAGAGCGAAACAGAGAGAGAGAGAGTCCCAGAGAGAAAAAACAGTGAGAAACAGTGAAAGAAAGAGAAAAAGTGAGATAACAAAGCAAAGTGCAAAAGACAGACAATGAGAAAAATGGAGAGAAGCAGATAGAGAGGGACAGAGACAGAGAGAGATCAAAACAGTGGAAGATTTATGGAATTCCTAATCAAAGTGCAACTTGTAACAGTGAGAACATTTGTCCAGGCTGATGGATAGCAGATACAGCAAACTCTTTCAGGCACTCAGAGCTTTAAAACTATGTAAGATTAGTCACAATATAATCATCCAACAAAAGCATTTCTTTAGCAAAAAGGACACACACACACACACACACACACACACACGCACACGCTTGTGATGCCCTGCGGTGTTTAGCTGTCTCTTTTTTCCTAATGTAATTAATGAATCCACTTCATGCATATTAATACAGAACATAAGAAAGCTTTAAGACATGCAGACACCACCTAATATTAGAGAGTAGCCATATCCACACCATTCCTGCTCCTAAACTCCATGATTAAAGGTTGATAAAAATGATAAAGTATGGCTCGGAACGCATTCCTGTTTTTTTATTTTATTTAGTTTATTCCTTTTGAAAAACACTGATGTACTTGCAATACTGTGCAAAAGTCAGAGAACACCTTTCATTTTTTTTTATTTCCGGTCCAAACCATCATTACATACAAGTTCATTTTTCAGGAGATATTTCAGAGGAGATTATATAGAAAATAATCCAGTGGCATAAAGAAATAGAAAGTCAATGGAGAGTAAGTGAAAAAGCCTGTGTTTAAAACAGGAGTTAAAAAAATTATTAAAAGATAAAGAGAAGAGAGACCACCAAAACTGACACCATGAGATAACCAGTACTCAAAGCTTTCATCTTTAGGAGTGAGGGGTGCTGGGAGGAACCTAAGGGGAATATTAGCAAAACAGTTTTAAATTTTGATGATGATGATTATTATTATTATTATTGTCATCAAGTCCTTATATGCATATTAAAATTGATACACCCCTACTGTTAACCGCCTAAATAGCCATGGCCCACAGGCAGGTGCAGACTTTCATTACTCATTTCTATAACCTAAGAATAGCTCAACCAGTTTGCATTGAGGTCCCCATAGTTACTGAAAAATAAGCCTTAGTATGGCAAGCTGCCCTCGTCAAAAACCCAAGATTTTAAGGGGTTAAATATAGTGCTGCTGAAAAGTTGTGAGCTCTTTTTTGTTTTGTGAATTTCTAAATTATTTTGACTTTAAATAGTTAGTGACAGCATCTGTACTGCTTTGTGATTAGTCAGACCTCTGACTTTGGAGCATTATCTGTTCATTTTAGTCAAAGAGTGCTTAAAAAAAGAGAGGAACTGCACCAAACAAGCTGTAGTTCTCTTCCTGACAGATGCTGCATGTACTAAGACGTTCTGCTGCAGTTATCCAAGTTACACATGACAAAGTGTATTGCACTTCTACTGGATCTGTTTATAAGTGTTTCAATAAAATGTTTCTTATTACTTTGGGTGCACCATGATGATATTGGCATCATACTGGTATTATAAAGTTATTTGTTTAAAAAAAGAAATAACTGCATGAGCAGATGCTCAGATTTGACTGATATTTTTGGCAGATATTTGATGCTGGGCTACAACACTAAAATCAAAGTATTTTATTTATTTAAATTTATTTTTAACCCTATAGAAATAAATGTTTTATTTCCATAATGATAATCCAATAGATCAGTTTTTTGTCCCAATTTCTACATTTTATTAATGTTTTTATATTGGTATTAACAGTTATATACATGAAATATATTACACATTTGAATGGGACCACGATTATCATATCGATTAGGGGTGCAGGGAAAATTCGATTCTTAGATGCTTTGCAATGCGGACGTGAACGATTCTAAATCGATTCATAAATGTCAAAAATCGGTTTTCTAAATATTTAATGTGTACCATAATGTTGACGGAACGTAAAAGGCGGAACTTGGAAGTGGGTAAGGACAGTGCCCGGACGGCCTGTGACGGCACATAACAAAAAACATAACTGGATGGATGAGAAATCCAACCGGCTTCCTCTGCATTAAAGCCAGGTTAGATCAGGAGTCACAAACCAGATGTCAAGAAGAGATATTTTGTTCTTTGAACAAAAACCAAACCACCTCAGGAGCCATAATATTTAATGTCCAGTATGTCTCAGTGTGTGCTGATGTCTTAGCATAGGCTAAAAATCTGAACGAAAACGCAGCCTTACTTTACTCTGCTTCAAGCTTTATCTCAGCTATAGCCGCTTTCCTCCCCTTTCCACCAGGAAACTTTTCCTCAGAAGTAGAGCAGCTTATTGCAAAATGTCTCTCAACGTTCGGCTGTTTTACGAGGCTGAAGCCGCTTCTCATTCTTCAGCTCCTTGTTCCCATTCCACCTTAAATTCTGCCTGAGGCACTGAATGTAGCTGCTGAAATTCGAAACAGAAGAGACTTTAATCTTTGCAGCTTTTTAGTGTTTGACAGTCTCTCATTGCAGGTTTAACGTTCCAGGAAACAAACTGTTTTGTTTGTCTGCTTATAAACGCAAATAAATCCACCCGTCTCCAAATGTTCATCTTACATCTCTTTGCCTTTTCGTAGCTACTGGACACGCTATGTGACGTGCAGTCTTCTCAGTCATTGAGAACCAGGCCTTTCGCACTATGTTGCACACTTTGGAGTCGAGATTCTGCGTCCAGTCTCGAAGATATTTTACTGACACAGTGACCCCTGACTCTCAACAACGAGACCAAATCATGATACAAAAAGTTATAAAATCACTGAATTAAACGGGTAGGACTGCTGTAACGTGCTGCGTGGACACCCACTACCACTGGATCTATTTCTACCTAACAGCGCATCTGAAGCGAGCAGTGAATGAGAACAGTCTAGATCACTTCCATTTGATTCGTTAATAAAAGATATTGGATGTAAATTCATTACAGATCATTACAAATACTTAGCTTAAAATTACCAAATCCTCACACAGTAAAAAAATAAAAATCCTGTATAGAAAAAAAGATGCATCAAGATGCATAATCGTTTTATAATCGCATCGCAGCCCTGTGAATCGGATCATTAAGTGCCTAAAGATTCCCACCCCACTTCCCAATATCGGTGCATTCCTACTTAGTATCTTCTAAACCCGTGGCAGGCGATATTTTTTATATTGTAAGGCTAACGCACACACCATTAAAGTACATAATTCGTAATTAAGGCAAATTACATCAAATAAGACAAGCACATGGGAGTGACGGGGGAAAGAAAAAGAAGGTGATTGGAGAGGGAGTGTTGGGGAAAAGTAAATGGAGAGTGACAGATATTATGACTTGAATCATTATTATTTATTTATGATTCACTATTATTAGCAGATGGCAAAAACCCAAGATATCAAATTTGCATCCCTTCCTCACAGCCTCATTTGGACAGATGCAGGGTAGACTTTCTGCATGCTTCACCAAAAAAATCAATCAAACCCTGACAGATAGTTTGATAGTCAAAGCAAGACTGTGCTACAGGCAGGAGTTCCTTATATTTGCAAATATATACTGAAACTAACTGCAGGCAGTTCTCACTTTGTCAATAAGTGCTTTGTTCCTACACAAGTCTATAAAACACAAACACGGAAGTTTAAAAGCAGTTGCCATGTACGTGTGTATCAGTGTTTTTAAGGTAATTTGCCTGAAGGTTGCTCCAAGTTGGAATACAAAGGCAGGAACAGCTATGCAAACCAGTTAGGCGACATGGAGAACAATGAGAAGAGTGTGAGTGTGAAAATGTCATAGCAGCTGTGGGATTTATCCTAGGGGGAATTTATGTAAAATCGTTTCATTCCACATGGTCTAATGCTTGCAGACTTGTTAACATTATGCGTAGTTGGCTATGGCTTGGCCGAACATGTATTCACAGATATGCACACAGGTGAGGAGTGGAAAGAGATGGTCATATCAGGTTAAATAAGCGTACATAATTATAATTCCTCTTGTACTCCGCATGTAATCTTTGTTGGAAAACTTAAGGATTAAAATCTTGGAGAGCTTGACAGAAAATGATCCAATCAGGATTTGTTTGCTATCCGTAGTATCAAAGTAGATACAGCCAAGCCACTCTTCCATTAGTCAGGACTTCAGGAACTGAACTGAAGGCCTAACATGTCAACATATTAAAAATGAAAAACAGAGGTAGCAGCCATGCCATATCTCTTCACTATGAGAGTCATTCTAAAACCACAACAAATATATTTCAATATGTCTGTTTTAAACTTCAAATAAAAACAAGAAACGTCAAGCTTCCGTGTCTAATATAAAATGGCCAAAAAGTGTTCATTAATCATTGTTAGCCAATGTATACCACTAAAATACTACTAGCGTCCCATAGGAGCACTAGCAGACATCTTCACATCTTTGTTATTGACGAAGTTTTGACTCCGTGCGAACGGAAGGCCTAGTACTAATAATTATGGTTTGTCTCTGGAGCAACAAGGTCAATGCAATTAACAAGTGGGCTGGTAAGAAAGGCAAGCTAAAAATTATAAGGTTGTGGTTTCAAGTCCCAGAAATGACTGGCTATTTGGGGTTGCATCCTTGGGCAAGCTACTCAAGCCACTTGTGATCAATAATATTATAAGACTTCAAGATATTTTAATAATACATGCATCAGAATATTTTTCTGAGGTTTGATAAGTTAGAACTGACAAAAAGAAACATGCTCTATTACTCCAAATAAAATGAAACTGGAAGTGTTTTTCTTACAGCGATTTAAGGGCTGGAAATGTTTAAGAACTGCTTCACAAGCATATGTCCTTTTTCCAGTGTTGAGTGTTTTATTACTGCAAGATTGCGAACAGAAGTGTGTAACAGAATACACACCAGAGGATAGCACAATTAGAGCTCCTGACCCCCTCGCATGCACACATAAAGCACCTCATCTGACCAACTAGAACTCAATCAAGTTCCCCTTCCTGCTCCTCTCAAGTGGTCTTTTCCAGAACAATTAGCATTGTCAGAGTCAGGACTGCACCATCTTTTTATGGGGGTCATAGACATATCTTTTGAAGTTCAGGTGAATGATGATTGGCTGCGAGTCTGTCTTGCCTTCTTCATCTTTGGTCTGCTCATTTTTGGCCACACCCTTTCCTTTTTTCTTGGAAGAAGAGGAAAGTAGCTGCTTTGTTTCTCCTTTCAATCCCTCTGGTGAGATTAAGAGAAAAACAGAAATTTGCATTTATTATCTCCAGAAAAATTGAATTTATGTAACTTGCCTGAAACCTCTGGTATCTTAGATAGGGGTTTGTCACTAATGGAGACACTAGAAATGTACTGCTCTTTAATGTGTTTAGTGTAGTGTTATATGTCATTATATTCAATATTGTGTGTGATTGTATTTAGAACATACTTCTGCCTATTCTTGTTTATCCCTACATTGTCATGTCTTTCTCACCTGTCACCCGTCATGTATAGGCTGAGCCTAATCTTGGCATCAGTCCTGCTATAAAACTACTGTCTGGTACGAATAAACTTCACTTCTCCAGACATATGGCTGGTCCCCTGGTTAGTTAGGGTTTGGAATTCTTCAAGACTCATTCAAGAGATTCCCAAATTAAGTATTAGGAGGCATTACCTGATTTGTGCCACGTTCTAAAATCTATATAATATTGCAATGTTATAATTAAAAGCGGACATAGAAAATATTAGTGTAACTGTACTTTGCTATATTTTTATTTGGATTGATTTCGATTTGTATTTCACTTGAGTATCACTGAAATTGAAAACCTGTACTTTTACTTAATTACTTTAATTAAAGAAAAAAATATTTTTTTAACTGCTTACATTTTCATTTAGACCTTCCTTGTTACAAATCTCACACGGCAGGAGATTTTTCTCTTTTGCTGTTGACAATCAGCTGACAGATTTTATTAAACATCCAAACTAATTCACATCATTGTAAAAGGAAACTGCCCACAACTGCACTAATTTGTGTAGCCCATTAGTCACTATATCACACACCACCAAATAAAGGAACTGCAAATTTACATAAAAATGAACTTTTTTAAATGCACATACTTGAGTATATTTAAATGTAGATACTTTATTTACTTTCACTTATCTATATTTTTAACTCCATCCTTTTGTGTTTAATTGAGAAAAAAATGTTTTGACAAAATATTCACATGCTCAAATATAATTTCTCTCTCACTTTCCCACCCCTGATTAAAGAGCTCAAATTCTGCCCAGTTTTTAAATGTCTAAAAACAGAAAACTCTTTTAATGTTAATCCAACTCAATTTATTCTCCTTTTTGAGACCTGCCCTTGGGTTGACATGAGTGGAGTTAAATGTGTGTGTGTGTGTGTGTGTGTGTGTGTGTGTGTGTGTGTGTGTGTGTGTGTGTGTGTGCGCGCGTGTGTGTGTGTGTGTGTTTAAGATCTACTTCTGGCTTTAAGGTAAGGAAATGAATGCAAGTACTTAGTATTTTCATGTGTAATTAAAATAATTGCATGTACATGTGCATCTGTGTGTACCCAGCAATTGAATGAATCACCGCATGACAGGACAAAATAAACTGGAAACGTAGCAAAGGAACTGCTTGAATGATAAAAAAAAGAACTTAAACCAGGCGAACTTCAAAAGTGAAGAGAGAAAAGATGTGTACATCATATGTAGTGTGTATATGTATAACGGCGGTATGTTCGTACATGTGTTTCTCCTTTTTGCGCGTATTGCGTACCTGGCACTCTAATCTTGATCTTGCCACTCTGCCCGAAGCCGCCTTCAATGACCCCCGTTTCTCCTGATGAAAGCGTGACCTTTAACCCCACAAACAGCTGAATGTTGGTCTCCTTCTTAAATAGGTTTTTGCCAATCACGGTGTAGTCGTCTGTCACCTGACCAAAGAAGAGGAGGAGTTAACAACAGTTAAAGAACCATAAACAGAAGTGATCACTTCAAGGAGAATCAGGGCAAATGTAAGCATATCACTGCATACTTCCAATACTGTAACATATGGGCAGCAAACAATATATAGCTTTCTGTCTCAACATAGATATTACAGTATAAGCAGAGAAATACCACTTGTATATATATATAAACATAGTTACTATAATGTCAATATCTGGAATAACTACAGTGTAACTCACAGGCACATCATAACAACTACTCTAATGGTACGCATCAAAGTGACTTTAAAGAAATAGTTTGGTGAAAAATTATATACATATTCTCAACTTACCACAAACATAATCAGTCAAGGCAGTTGTGGTGTCCACAGCTTAATTTTTACACTTCATTTAGCTAAGAGGCTAATGTAGCTAACAATAATGGGAGCTTTTATCTCACCAATCTGTGCCCTACCAACTGCATGCCTAAATCACATACTCTCCACAGAGTAAACCACAAAGTAATTTCAATTATATGTATGACATACTCTTATCTATACTGTCAATTTGAGATGAACTGAGATTACTTTGTGTTTTAGTGTCAATTTTTTTATAGATTATAGTGCGTCACATAGTGTCAAGAACCACAAACAAGTTTATTTTAGATTACTTAACAGCTTGGCATGCTTTATGGATATGTGTGATGATTTAGGCACGCAGTTTTCACAATGCTGATTAGTAGCTATAACCCTTCATTACTCCATTTCCTCCCGTGCTAAACTAAAGCAAATTTCTTGCTTTAGTTTAACAGAAAACAATCTTTGCTGACAGACAACATTTTGGGCAATTATAAAAGTAGAACTACTTTGACCAATTTTTCAGATTTCAGCATAATTTCAGCATAATTAAATCATTAAGATGTAAAAGTCATTCAAAGTCAGAATTGCCCATAGCGGTGATGACAGGAAACGGAAGTCTAAAGTGTTTAATGCGTTTACAAGTTACCTCACAGAAAGCTTTTAGACAAAGTGGTCATGAACATTCTCCATGATATCTGAGCTCTTATTTTATGATAGTTTTGAGATCAAGGTTTTGGTCTAAACTATAAAAAATATTAAATAAATAAAAAACACATTCTTGGCACAGTGGGTTTTTTTGGAATTACTGCTATTTTCTCACTTTACCAACATATAAAAACTCAGAAGACATGTGTAGGTTTACTGGACAGAAAATAATATGCCTACATATGTAGACACTGCAGTAAATAAAGTGGCTATATATTTGTAGACCCCTGGTTCCTACCACTACCACAGTAAAGATCTGATTCAGTAAGTTTGCTAATAAAAACAATCTGAATGACTTTGTTTACATTCCAATGATAAAATTATGCAGACATTTTGAAAAATTGGTGCAATTTCCTTTTAATGTAGTGATTCTCATCTCCTGTTCTGGGATCACACTGCCCTGCAGTTTTGACTATTTCCTGCTCCCACACACCTGATCCAGCTCATGAAGGGCTTGATTATTATCTCATCTCTTAGAGCAGGTGTGTTGGTGCAGGGACACAGTGCAGGGCAGTGGGCCGCCAAGACAAAAGCATAGAACCACTGCTTTATACAGCAGGTCATATTATACAGAAGCTGTATGCATATGTGTTTGGTAAGAGACTGTTACCCGTTCCACTGCTCCTTCTTTATGCTTATCTTTACTTATTTTGAGCCTCGGTAGTGTGGTCTCTGTGTAGTTCTTGTCTTCGAAGCCCTCCAACAACTTTCCATGAAAAGCAAGCCTGCATGTGTTAGCATGTATGTCAGAGTCCAGTCGTGAGCCGATCACCAAACAGAGTGGTGGACATGTGACTGGCCGCTCAAACTCCAATAAAGCCCACTGCTGTGGTGCCTGTCCTTCAACTTCTGCCTGACCACTCAAAAACTCATCCTGATGTTGAAACTCCCAGTCAAATGAGAAGGTGTCTAAGCTCTGCTCTGAAGGACTTCCATCTGAAGCTCCAGACTGGCCACTGTGAGATGCTCTGCTGAAGAATGTCACGCGAGCCATGACTGTTTCATGTCCAACGGTGATGTGGATTTTGGAACGGCTGCTCAGCGCACCGCGGTAGTATTCGATCTTCTGTACAGAAATAACGGCAGCATGAAGAGTTCGTAGTGAGCCAGGTGTACACACCACTCCACGCTCCAGCAGTTTTGGATCAAACTGTGTCACACACACACCAACGCGGTCCCCTTGCATCACACTGGGAACTGGCTTACGGAACATCTGTATAGACCTCACCTTCCGGGTGACCTACAAATCACAGCAGATTGACAAGGCTGAAAATGTTTTGCCACTTGAGTGTGATTTAGTTTATTATTTGCAGTTTGGTTTGCTGCATTGCAAAAGCTAGTATCAAGTTCTAGTACGAAAGTGACATACACCAACACTGTTTTAGTGTAAATCATACTATAGCATGTAGTTCTTGTATTATTACATGTCAGTCCTGGATAAAGTTTGGAAAAGCCCCTTGATCCTTTTCAGGAAAGTGTTTCTGTTCCAGCCAAATTATGTCACAGCTCTTACAAATGAAAAGTGTCTGCAAAGCTGTTTTCACAAATGAAAATCATCGCAGCAGCATTTTGGGCATGCATTCTAGTGACATGATACTTAGGAAAAGTGGAAAAAAAAATATTTGCGACACTGGTATAAAAGGCTGTAACTCATTTGCAGGTTTGAGGCAGATTCTTCGGCAAGAGTTTGTGAAATGTGTAACATAAGCCCACTGCATAAGTGATAGGCAATGGTCTCTTTGGTTCACATTTCATGAATGGAATTGAGAGGTGGAGAGGTAGGTAAGGATTAACTGGGAGAGCAGCCATAATCACTGAAAAACAGATACAAAAACCTCTAATATTTTCATTGAAATCCCAAAAAGTGAGCCAGTAAACTACAAAAATAAGTTAGGAAACTTCAAATATGTGTTAAATTAATAACACTTCAACTTAAATGATAAAGGTAAAATCTGATGAAAATATAGTTGCTCCTATGCTGCAGTGCAAGAGCCAACAATCAATCCTTGCACAAATTGCAATATACAGTTGGTACTAATTTAATTTGCATTAATTAGTGTCGTATCTTCAGTTGTATTTGTGGTTGAAAGAACTTCTTTGGTGCATGTGTCTCCACAATATAGATGCATAGAATGTGTTTGCGTTTCTGTGCACCTTAAGTGCAGGTATCTCCAGACTGTCATTGACACGCAGCGCCCCCTGCAGAATGGTGCCTGTAATGACTGTCCCTTGGCCACGGATGGAGAAACAGTGATCCACAGCCATCAGCAGAGAGCCAGAGGGGTCTCTATGAGGCAGGAATGCCTGGGACTTCAGCAGCTAAATACAAAACACACACACACACACACACACACACACACACACACACACACACAAAACATATTTATAAATGTGACATAGCAGATGTCTAGTTCAGTCCAGGACCTAATATACCAGACTCAGGTTAGCCAAAGTAACGGCTTTAATACTGAATGTGGGGGCACAATAAAAATGCAGACTGGCAATATCAAAACAAATGTAATAGTCTAACCTCTATAAGTTCAGTAACTCCTTGTGCTTCCTCTGTGCCGGGAGCATCTGGTCCTCCTGGTTTTGCTGCCACAGCGATGACGGGGCAACCTTTGAATCTAACCAAACATATAAGAATTCATGATAAAAAAACAGTACATATAAAACCAGGCAGATTAGAGACGGCAATTTGGACTAATATACTGGAACGATTCTAGAAATTTCTGAGTACTCAGTGGGCAATACATTTCAAACTGCTATCTTGATACTTGAAGACATGTTTACTATACACAATATGCATCATAATATAAAGTTTTTTTTCTGAGATTTGATAACTTGGACCAGCAGAATGCAGAGGCAAAAAACTGCCATCAAAGCAATAAAATATTTTTTCATTCAACATTTTAATGCAGTGCAGTATGTGAATTCAACGAAACAGGACTAACAATCCTCTTATTTTAAGGAGACATTCAATTGTTCCATGTTCCAGAAGGACTACTGAAATTCATGAAATGCTCAGAAAAAAGGAAATATTGTGACAATATCTTAATACTGCTCACCCCTAAATTCAGTTGACTTACAGCATCCTGCAAAAATCAGATACCACCCTTCACTCATTTAATTTTCAGTCAAAATTACCATTAAATACGACTTATTCATTTATCAAAGTGATTAAGAAAGCACACATTCTCTATAGAAAACAAATGTAATTTATTTATTTGTTTGTTAAATTTAACATGTTGGAAAAAAACATGGAAAACAGTCAATATATTGAATGTGTGAAGTTGCCAACTTTCTGCAGAGTCAATCGCTGCTGACCTTCAAACTTCATGTGGCCTTCAGATTAGTTCAAGAACAGTCTAGAGAGCTTCATGGAATGGGTTTCCATGGAGGAAAAGCTGCATCCAAGCCTTACATCACCAAGTGCAATGCAAAGCATTGAATGAAGTGGTGTAAAGCGCCGCCACTGGACTCTAGAGAAGTGGAGACGTGCTCTCTGGAGTGAGGAATCATGCTTCTCCATCTGGCAATCCAATGGATGAGTCTGGGTTTGGCGGTTGCCAGGAGAACAGTACTTGTCTGACTGCATTGTGCCAAGTGTAAAGTTTGGTGGAGGGGAGATTATGGTGTGGGGTTGTTTTTTAGGAGTTGGGCTCTGCACCTTAGTTCCAGTGAAAGGAACTCTTAATGTTTCAGCAGACCAAGAGATTTTGGACAATTTCATGCTCCCAACTTTGTGGGAACACTTTAGGGATGGCCCCTTCCTGTTCCAACATGACTGCACACCTTGCACAAAGCAAGGTCCATAAAGACATGGATGAGTGAGTTTGGTGTGGAAGAACTCGACTGGCCTGACCTCAACCCAACAGAACACCTTTGGGATGAATTAGAGTGGAGACTGAGAGCCAGGCCTTCTCATCCAACATCAGTGTCTGACCTCACACATGCACTTCTGGAAGAATGGTCAAAAATTCCCATAAACACACTCCTAAACCTTGTGAAAAGCCTTCCCAGAAGAGTTGAAGCTGTTATAGCTGCAAAGGGTGGGCCGACATTGAATTAAACCCTATATATGTATATATATATATATATATATATATATATATATATATATATATATATATATATATATATATAAACCCTACATTTTGTACAGTGTCCTTGAGTGTCGAGAAAGGCGCTTTTAAATTAAATATATTATTATTATTATAGATTAAGAATGGAATGCCACTCAATTTCATATGCGTGTGGAGGTAGACGAGCGAATACTTTTGGAATATACCATATACAGTAATTGTGTATTGAGATGTGCACAAGTTTGTTGTTTGTACAGGATATGCCAACTCATATTCACTTAGAAAGTTAATAAAATATGTGATTTGACCACACACACACACACACACACACACACACACACACACACACACACACACACACACATTTCTAAACCGCATATCCTTCTGAGTCACGGGGAGAGGATACACCCTGGAGGTCGCCAGTCCATTGGAGGGTTGACACACAGACATATACATTCACACAAACATGCACACATTGATCAGTTAACCTGACTGCATGTATTTGGACTGTGGGATGAAAACTGAAGCATGTAATTTGACCAGGGGAGCCCAGATTTTTGTATATTACTGTATGTTTAAAATAAAATTACACAGAAGCCACAACAACTAAATGTAATAACATTTTGCAGTAATAGTGTGTCTACCCTTTATCACAGCGCCCATTCTTTTTAGTCTCGTGCTTTCAGGTTTTCAAAGAAGTTGTGAAAGTTCTTTCAGCATTTTCTGCTTTTTGCAATCCAAGTAATCCTAAACATGTTCAGTGATGTTGAGGTCTGGACTCAGGGGTGGTCAGTCCACTATTCTGAGAAACAAGCTTTGTTGTTGGATTAACAGATTTTGTGAAAGGGCAGAAAAAACACCTGCATTTATTTCCAGATCTGAAGCAAGTGGAGCTTGATTTGTTTCCTCTCTGTAAAAGATGAAAAACTTTAAGTGTTGTTTATCTGATGGTGACAATTTTGGTGGTCTATCTGGTCTTGCATGGTTGTTAAGACTCCATTTTTCAAAATTATTTGGTAATTTTTTTTTTTAACTCCCATTTTGGAAAGTCCAGTTTTTCACTTATTTTCTTATCTTTCCCCTTTCTTATGCAAGTAGATGATCTCATAACGAATCTCCTCAAAAATATCTCCTGAAAATGAATAACCTGTTATTTTCCGGTCTTTTTAACTGGACATTAAACAGAAGGTGGTCTTTTGCACTACTGTGTATGTAACTGTATGTCTGCTGTTCACCTTGTGTTCTCCAAAGTTTTGTGCATCCTCTTCGTCATCTTATCAATGGCATTCTGTTTCTTGTCACTAGGCAACAGATCAGTTTTATTGAGGATGACAATCATGCGGGAGCAGGTGAGCTGACCAATCAAGAGACACTCTGCCGTCTGTGTCTGCATACCCTTCACCACATCGACCACCAAAAGCATCAGATCAATGATCTGAGCACCTAAAAACACACACAGGAACCAGAACTGTTACTAAAACACAAGCCTGAGAACAAGCGCATAGTTGAGATGAGACCAGGAAAAGTGTATAATGGCATGACATGAGAGAGAGAGACAGACAGAAAAAGACAGAGAGAGAAAGAAGGTGGTCTTTCCTTTTTCTCCTTCGTGCTTGTTCTTTACGGAGTGTTCCCTCGGGGGGGAGGGAGGAAGTTTAGCTGGAACCTTAAACACCAGCCTTCCGCCTTAATCAGCCACATGTGCCCCCCAAACACACACTACATCCTTGTAAGTGGTCTTAACCTTCTCCTCTATCCATTCCTCTCTTTCTCTAAATATATTTAGTCTTAGTTAAGTAAGACCTCAGAAGATTCTACTTCCCTCCGAAAGCCCCCTCCCTTCCCCTCCGCAACCGCAGGGCCTCTTAGACGAGGTGAATATGGATACAGGGAAACGAGCCTGTCTGACTACACATCTAAACTTACACACAGCTGTGCAGAAGGCCAGCAGGACTGTTAAATGCACGTCAAATTTGTAACAAACACTGCTTTTATAATATTCACCTGCACATTGTTAAAAATGTCATTAACATGTAGCTCAAGTTACATCATATTTAATATATTTGTTGCACACATTGGTAACCCCACAGGAAAGGGACTGTTTATAACTCCTCTGTCTCTCTCTGTCTGTCCATTGTCCTATCCATCTTTTACTTTAAATGGCTCACGTGATAGGAAAAAAATGCTGTTATTAAACAAGATTTTAATGTAACACAAACATTGTTAACATTTCAAAATGTAACATTAACTCCTGGAAGCTAAGCTGCAAAAACAACACATCTACATATATCCATATAATTAAGCCTACAACAGTTTAGCCCTGCCCATTCACGCTGAAGTTATGAGGTGCTTTTCAGCCAGGACCACTTTGAAGGAAAATAAAAAGCAATCAGAAAAGAGGTCTTACATAGATAAGTCTTAAAGGCACAGTAAGAAAACTGTTACTTCATCCTAAGGGTTGGAATAATAATAGTTATGTTTTTGTTACATAAAATCATACAGTTCAAATCAGAAGCTGAGCTTATGTATGATACGGCAGCCTATTTAGAGGGCTGTGTAAGAGACACGCTTGTATACATATATACTGCTGTGTTACTGCATGTTTCACGTCTCCGACCCTAATCTGCAACTTGTGTTCTTTACAGCCCGTGTTTAGCAGATATCAAAATTCAATCTAAAAATTGCTGTTATCCACAGTGTCCTGAGCCTAGAGGGCAGAATTATTGAAGATCCTTCACAGAAAATGCTCATTTAAGGCAACGCTTCCACCTTCAGATCACAGCTGGAAGTGCAGGGTCTTAAATACGGCACTAACAGTGAAATCTGCTGCTACTGTACATTAATTCTTTAGAATAACTGATAGATGGATTATAAGGACAAACTCAAAACAATAAACCAAGTAAAATGACTTTCTTTATGTTCTGTACCATCCAAAGTGGAGTATTTTGTGGGTATCATTAAACATGGGACTTGTGTACACACAGCTAATTCTGAGAGGAAAAGAGAGGAGGAAATGGTTGCCAAGCTCAGATGTCATTACTGCTTGGCTGTGGAAAAAATGTATCACTGCTATGACTATTACCACGTTCAGATACATAAATACAGAATGTGTATTTAATACAATTACTTGACTCCAGTAAGACTAAAAGTAACAACCACAACAGAACGTGGGTAGGAGTAAAAAGTATGTGACCTGCGGTGGAACATCTTGGTACATCCAGTACATATCAGAGTATGAGAAGCTCTAATCTAATTTCTGGGATCCTTTTGGTCTAAATTAAAAAGCTAAAGCTGACAAGTGAAAGGTATGAGCAACAGCAAAAGTGGACTGATATTTAAAAAAGGAAAATCAGAACTAAATATCTAAAAAGGAAACAAAAACCAGAAACCTTTCCTCACTAATATACTTGAGCATCTTTAAGAATATTTGTATACAGCGATGCACAATGATATCGGAATCATATCAGTATTGGCAGATACCTGTCTATGTATTGGACATTAGACCAATGATTACATAACTGATATCTCATAATACAGTTACTGCACTCGAGAATAGAAGGGAGCTCAGATCAGGAAAGTTAAACTGGGCTCCTTTCAGGTCATGGCTCTGCAGAGATTAGCATCGTCCTCCTTCAAATGCTTAGAATTCAGTTGATCAGGATACTGTTAATAAGTTGATTGTTAATTACTGGATTGCCAATATCATATGAGAATCAGTTGAGTTTAATGAAATAGAACAGTGAAGTCTGCAGAGCTGTGATATGAAAGGTCTGCAGTCGGACACAAGGCTACCATGCTAAAATGTCCATTTTATTCATTTTACTGCATTTTAACCCTCTACAAATGCTACAGTTCACCATTATGATCACACTTATTTCCAAAATTGCATTTTTTAAATAAATAATAAATTACATGATGTAGATTCAAGACTGAAGAGTCTTCTTAGATGTTTAAATAAACATTTATGGTATTTATGGAATCAAAAAATGTATTAAATCATATACTGTAATACTCATTTCACAGCAATTATTTCCTTTTTTTGCCGAGACTTGATCACCACTTCTGATCACCAACTCTGGATGTTATACAGGACAGAGGTTTTCTTATAACGTCATTCTTGATGTTTTTGAGAGATCTCAGAACCAACTGCAACTCAGATGATTATTCTGGGTATACCTATTTGTCTTTCCTTAAATGCTTGATTATTTATGGTTATTTGAAACTGCTGTAATTGCACAACACTGATATATTAGAATCATTTTAAAGGGCCTATATTGTGGAAAATGAAATTTCCCTTGCCTCAGAGGAGATGAAGTAATATGTAAACCTTGCATAAGTTTCAAAACGTTTCAAAAACATGTTGCAACAACAGACCGCTTTGTTTCTATGATGTCATGAAAAGTAATTCATTTAACTACATCTAGTCAGCTGTTCACCTTACCTTACCTTAGCTCCGCCCATTTAAACTGTTCTAAGCAGTGCTTCTTTTTGAATGAAGCGCACAATACAGAGCACATTTCTCTTATTTCAGTCATAAAGGCACAGCAACAAAATGAGGCTGGAAAATTTGTGTGTAAAAATGAATGATTAATTTAGCGCATTAAATCACTAATCTTATACGAGGACCTCGAGGGAAAAAAAACTCAAGAAAAGTGTAGGATGTGGGCCCTTCAAAAGTTTTTCTATATTTTTGAACGGTGGTGTAAATAAAAATATTGCCATTTGAAGTAGGGCTGCAACAACGAATCGATAAAATCGATAATAATCGATTATTAAAAGTGTTGGCAACGAATTTGATTATCGATTCGTTGTGTCGCACGATTTATGTTTCACTCGCCTTGTCATATTAGCTTACGTCACCTGCGGCGCTTCGTCAACGCAAAAAAAAAAGAGCGAGTTGAACATAGCGAGGCGGAGCCGGAGCGGAGGCGGATTCTTTAAAATAAGTTTAACATTAAGTTAACATTTAACATATCTTTAACATTAGAAAATGGATGGATGGATGGATGGATGGATATCTTTAACATATAAATAAATTCTACAAAGGAAACATGACCGACGCAGAGAAAAGGGTTCGGCTTAAGTCCTCAAAAGTGTGGGAGCACTTCACGCTTCACACAACTAAAAAATGTGTAACATGCAAGCTTTGCAAAAGTGATTTGACCTGGCACGGGAGCACCACGGTGATGATACAGCACCTGAAACGGAAACATGTTGGACTCACCGATGTGGATGAAGGGAGCTCAACAGCAGGGTAAGTCACTACAATATCATCAAGTCAATACAAGTCGAGTTTGTTTCGTTTTGAAGTGAGGAAACGTAACGGCGCACTCACACTATGCGAGCCGGCATAGCACGGTTTTTAGCTTGTTAGCTGGGTAATGATAGTGAAAGAGTACATGTGTTACTTCTTATTTCAGTTTAATTGCTTAAGCAGTGTTTAAATGTGCTATCTAAATACATATAACTTGTACAAAATGGTGGTAATTAATGATTAAGCTTCAAGTTTTAGTTTTCTGACAAAGTATGAGTGAAGACATTGCACTGTATGTGAGTGAGGCAGAATGATTTGCATTTAGACAGGGCTACTCAAATTTGTGTAATTATTAGTTTTTACACACTGTGCTACATATTGCGCAAATGTGTGTGTATCTTGTGCTAGGCTACTTACATGCCTTAACCTAATACTGCAAATAAATTTATTTATTGACCTGTTTAAATTATGCATAGATACTCATACTATACTGTCTTTCTCATTCCAGAAAAAAACAGCAAACAATGGCAGGCTTCATGATGGGAAAGTCATGTACACCACAACAAACCACTGTCTTGACTGAAAGCATTCTCAACATGATCATCACTGACATGAGGCCTCTGTCCATGGTTGAAGATGAAGGCTTCAATAGAATGATCTGCACCTTTAATCCAGGTTACACTCTTCCCTCAAGGACACATTTTACAAAGCTCATGGAGAGAAAATATGAAGAGACTTTCAAGGAAGTGAGGACTGTGATTAACACAAACCACAGCAAACTTGCTCTCACTGCTGATATATGGACAAGTGTAGCCAATGAAGCCTATCTTGGGATTACCTGCCACTACATCACTGATGACTGAGACATGCAGTCTATCTGCCTCACCACCATGCCACTGCAGGATAGACATACTGCATCTAACATCGTAGAGTGGTTGGAGGAGGTAGTAGCTAGGTTTGAAATTCCTGCTAGTAAAATCATTGCCATAGTGCATGACAATGGTGCCAATGTTGTGGCTGCAGCAAACATCCTGGTGGAGAAGCATGGATGGTCTTCTGTGCGTTGCACTGGCCATACCTTGCAACTTGTGATCAATGCTGCATTGAAGCATCCAAGCATTGAAAAAGCTATTGGGGCTACAAGATGTCTAGTTCAACATTTTAAGAAAAGTGAGCTGGCATGCACAAAGCTCAAGGACAAACAACAACAAATGGCCACACCTGAGCACAGCCTTGTTCAAGATGTTAGCACTAGATGGAACAGTACATTCTATATGATAAGCCGACTGCTTGAGCAAAGGGGGCCTGTAACAGCAACACTGTCAGACAGCTCTATCACAGTCGGACACAAGGAGCTTTCAACAGCTCTCAAGCCTTTTGAATGTGCCACTGTGTTCATGAGTGGACAGAAATACACAACAATATCTGCCATCCCTCCACTTGTGAAGGGGCTATTGAAGTCCACCCAGAGTGCTGCCTTTGAGTCAGCCCCACTCCGGGCTTTCCAACTGACTGCTACACAGCATCTACAGGAGCGATGGAGAGAGGAGACTTCTTTCTCAGATACAACTCCTAACACAGTGATTCTTGCAACAGCCCTTGACCCAAGGTTTAGGAGACTTAAGTTTCTTTCACCTGAAGAGGTCCTGCATGTCCAAACTAAAGTGCAAACAATGGCACTTGCAGAGAAAAGGGAGATGGATGTGCAGCAGCATGGCAGTTGCAGTAGCACCTCCACCGATACTCCAGGTGCTGAATCAGGACCTCGTGCCACCCTATTGGATTCTCTCCTTGGTTCTGATGGTGAAGACGAGGACAGAGCAAGCGAAGGGGACGATGTTCAAAACCAAGTGAGAAATGAAGTCCTCACATACTTTGGAGAAAGAAACATTGCCAAGGAACAAAATGCACTGCAGTGGTGGAAAGCTAACAGAGATAGATATCCTATATTGGCTAGGCTAGCCAAGTCCTATTTATGCATTCCTGGTACTTCAACACCGTCTGACGTCTGTTCTCTGCAGCAGGTAATATAGTTTCTAAAAAGAGAGCCAGCCTTAGCCAGGAGCATGTTGACATGCTAACATTTTTGCATTGCAATGCAAAGTTCCTAAAGAAAAGGAGTGAGTGAGTTTGTATCAGTGAGTTAGTTTGTATTTAGTGTTTGCATCAGAGATGCACTTATTTTTCTTTGTTTAATTTATTTTATTATAATTTATTAATAAATGTTATTTGATTTAATCTATTATTTAATTATTGTAAGCATTTATTTGTTCTGTTATTCAATGTTCTATTTCTGAATAAAGACATGGAAATGACCACCACCCTCCGATTCATCGATTAATCGAAAAACTAATCGCCCGATTCATCGATTATTGAAATAATCGTTACTTGCAGCCCTAATTTGAAGATTATTAAGACACCTCAAAATTTTATTTAAGCAGACTTTTTGTAGCTAGTCATTACCCTGCTCTGTTAATAACTGCCTACAGACAGAAACCCACACACTCAGCTTACCACCAATGATTGTCCGAATTAGAGACGCATGTCCCGGACAGTCCACCAGTGTGAACTGTAAGCTGTCGTACTGTCTTTCGCCGCAGGCCTCTCTCAGGTGCTCGGGCAAAGGCACGGTGAAGGCGCTGAAGCCCAGGTCCAGAGTGATGCCTCGCTCTTTGGACTGAGGGTTCTTGTCGAAGGCGGCGGTGGAGGCGGTGCTGCTCAGAGCCCGGGCCAGAGATGTCTTCCCGCTGTCCACATGGCCCAGTACACCCACGTTAAAGTTTAGGATTCTGGGGAGGCTCTCCCCAACATTGGCGCTCGGATCTGCCATGAGAATGAACTACAGAGGGCCGAGACAGCGAACGAATGGGGGGGAGAGGGACGACAGGGAACTCGTGGACTTTGATCAAAGACTGACGCTGCACTCTCAGCTATTCTCACACACAAAAGTTATACTGACCTCATCTCGGGGTGCAGTTTAACCCAAGCCTTTCACTTTAAGATACAAGGACGACTAATTCGGCTCCTAACCCAGTCCTCATCTGCTCTTGAGTAACGTTAACGGTTGCCATATCATCTGACAGATGCACTTCCTGCGTTGCCAAAAATATTTCCACCTGCTAAATTTGATTCCCAGCGTAGGTTCCAAGTGAGGTTTGATCCGTGCGCTGCCACAGACGAGCATGCAAAGAAACAGTCACGAAATCATTTAAAATAAAGAGAATTACGCGCTCACACGGAACGCCTGTAGGTTTAACGTTATTCAGAAATACGGTGAATAACTTAGTTAACGGAGTAATGGGGTCGAGTTACGTTAAAACGATGGATATCGTTAATGATAGTATTAGAGAAAAGACACTAAAACAAATGCATTCGAAATATATTAATTAATTGGTTGTGCTTTTTTAACTGAAGTTAATATGGAGTGAATTACAAATTGTGTAGTTAAGTTAGCCCGCAACACATCGCCTCTGTTTCTATACGGTTCTTCAAACTAGTACACAAGCGGAAAAGGGGTGTATAGAAAGAGCTTCACCTCTGATAGACAACGGTGTTATCCAATGAACAAGCAGATTTGAGGACTTCTAACCAATAATGATAAAGAAAACGCTGCTGGAGGCGGTGACTTCCCCAAATCTCCTTGGTAACCCTCATGGAAACGCGGTCCCCCGTGTTTGTAGTCGCGTCGAGAGTAGACGGCCGCTGTTGAAGGCAGAAAGAAGTGTTTTTAGATTTTCGGACAACAGCGGAGAGCCATGAAGATCGAGGAGGTGAAAAGCACCACGAAGACCCAGCGCATCGCTTCTCACAGCCACGTGAAAGGCCTCGGCTTGGACGAAGCCGGCAATGCTAAGCAGACTGCGTCCGGCCTGGTGGGCCAGGAGGCCGCCAGAGAGGTAACTCTAGGTTAGCTAGGTGTGCTAACCTGCTAGTTAACTAGTTCAATTTGGTTGGCCAGACTGATGAATAACAGTGAGGAAACAAAGCTAAGTTACTCTGGGTCATGAAAAGTGTAACTCTTTAGTATGTTCAGCTAGCTAGCGGTTAGCTAATATGGCCTTCATACTGTAGCATTAAGTTATATTAATTATTTTTTTGCTAAACGGACTGGTTGTAAAATGTCTAAGTAACACCCCGGCATTCAAATAGATTAAATTATTTTATTATAAATTATTTTAACGTCAAATTTTACTTTTTTCTCTTCAACAAGGCACATTTCCTGCGCTATTGTCCCTACCGTACACCTGACACTCTCCTGAAGAGTTTAATAAATAACTGTAGCTGACTGTGTTTGTACTTACATGGAGAACACATCTGCACTGCATGAACTTGGAAAACAGAACACGTTAACGTTAACGCATAACATGAGTTTTGAAGTTTGAGTGTTATTTTTTCCCCTTTGTTCAGGCCTGTGGCATCATCGTAGAACTGATTCGTTCCAAAAAGATGGCAGGCAGAGCTGTATTGCTAGCGGGACCACCTGGAACTGGAAAGGTATCTAGACGAATAGTGGTTACTTTTTCCCCTCAGCGTGGACTGTTGTGCCTGAAAGCACTGACATGTCTGGCATTGCATGCATGAATAATTATGAGTTGCTCCTTGTTGGATTGATGAACATGTGTTTGTGTCTTACAGACGGCTCTAGCATTGGCCATGGCACAGGAGCTGGGGAATAAGGTGCCTTTCTGTCCCATGGTGGGCAGTGAAGTGTACTCATCAGAGATCAAGAAGACGGAGGTACTAATGGAGAACTTCAGAAGAGCTATTGGTGAGTCCTACATTCATACATCTAAGAAGAATTGAAGCCCCTCCATAGCAGAAGAGGGGAACTGAGAGCCAGAGTCCAGCACAGTTTGCTGATTTCTCTAATCTGACACAACAACTAAATCTAGTTATTTAATGCTGAGATTAATCAGATGTATTCAAACAGGAAAACCGCCAAACTTGCCCTCCTGAGAGAGGAAATTGTTTTATAAATGTGTGTAATTAAAAAAATATATATATATTTATTTATTTATTTATTACACACACGTGCACACACATACGCATGCTTGTATGTGTTGATCTAACCTGTCAGGTGTGAGGAAATAGAAAAGAAATGGAGCAAGAAGGAGGCGTACATTACAGTCGCTCAAAAAAAAGAAAAGTACTCTATGAGACCAGAGAGGGTCTATTATACTGCTGTCATCATGCTCCCGACATTTGCCCTTTGCTTTTGGCTCGTGCATACACACCCGCACACATGTGGTTACCTGACACCAAAAGGCAGTGTACAGGTGAAACAGCGGCTACTGTGTGAACGGAGAAGCTAATCTGTTATTAACCCACTCTATTGCATTACATCCACCTGCTTTGCCAACAGATGAAGAAACTGTCTACATTTTACTGCATTTGCAACTCTATGCAGCTAACCTGTACATTTATCTGTAATGCTAATCCATATTTTTAGATTTTCTAAATGTTTATATATAGGCCTAGGCAGGCATGTACATGAAAACTATTGGGTAATGGCATAATTCCCATATTGATGCTTTCCTGTGAATTCCTTATTTTGGTTTGCTTACATTTGAAATAGTTTTGTTTGAACTATTTTTTTTCTGCAGTCAAATTGTTTCATATAAATGTGTAGGTCTGAGAATTAAGGAGACTAAAGAAGTGTATGAAGGTGAGGTGACTGAGTTGACCCCATGTGAGACGGAGAATCCAATGGGCGGCTATGGAAAAACTATCAGTCATGTCATCATTGGCCTGAAGACAGCGAAGGGTACTAAACAGCTGAAGGTAAGCAACTATTTTTTGTGAAATTGGGAAAAATATGGCTTGTAAATAAATGCACCATTTATTCTGTTTCTCTGTTTCATAGCTTGATCCCAGTATCTATGAGAGTCTGCAGAAGGAGAGGGTGGAGGTTGGTGATGTCATCTACATTGAAGCCAACAGTGGGGCAGTCAAGGTTAGGACTCACACAGACTATTGCTCTGTCTCTTGCACGCTTCCAGGTTTGGTGTGTTGATGTATCCTTTAGTCAGTGCAGGTGGGCAGGCCGTCTGGCAAAGGATTAAAGACAAGACTATATTTCATACTGTTGACAGACCTTTCATACTCTCCATACATATTGTGGCACAGTTCCTTGCATTGCCTTCTCACTTTCAACAGTACTGACTTTCCAAAGACGCCTTCTTAAAAAGAGGTCACCTGTTTTTTGACAAAGGTGAAGTAGACATGGAGGAAAGATGTTTGGTTGAATGTATTGTGTACATATAACTCTGGTTATAAGATTGGTGAATGGTTAATCTTCTGTAAACATATGATACTTAATGTTTACAACTGTTCTCATTCTGTATTCTGCGCTGTTACTGGTCCACAGAGGCAGGGACGTTGTGACACATTTGCAACAGAATTTGATTTGGAGGCAGAAGAATATGTGCCATTGCCCAAAGGAGATGTGCACAAGAAGAAAGAGATTATACAAGATGTTACGCTACATGACCTGGATGTAGCTAATGCACGACCTCAGGTATACATAAAATCACTGACTCGCATATGCACAGAACATAAACTGTATCTCAAAAGCTTTAAAGTTAAATATGTTTGAGTGTATAAATCAGTTTTGCACTTATTCTTGCTATGTGTGTCAGGGAGGCCAGGACATTCTGTCTATGATGGGTCAGCTAATGAAACCCAAGAAGACTGAGATCACAGGTAGGACACTTTCCAACAGAAATATCATTTTATTCTGTTAAGTTGGTTTAATATATGCACAATCTAACTTCATTACTACCATGCTAACCCGTTGTGTCTGTGTTTGTAGATAAGCTGCGAGGGGAGATTAATAAGGTAGTGAATAGGTACATAGATCAAGGTGTGGCAGAACTTGTGCCTGGTGTGTTGTTCATTGATGAGGTTCACATGCTGGACATTGAGTGTTTCACGTACCTGCACCGAGCTCTGGAGAGTTCCATCGCTCCCATTGTAGTGTTTGCATCCAACCGAGGAAACTGCCTCATTAGGTAGGACTTACTTATTTTTTTTAAAGCCTTTATAAAGATGGATGTCTACGTGGAGACGTGAAATATTGTGTATGTAGTCTTTTAACCCCTGAACCTTATTTTTATTTTTTTTTTATATTAATTTTAAGACTTATGACTTGGTTAGTACTATGAATTATGTAATTACTATTACTAACTAATATGTAATACGTGTATGTGTTATGAAGATAAGGTATTAAATACGTTTATTGAACTTTAAGAATGTGAGCTTTAGTTTTGAAGACTTTGAACAGATGGAACAAATGTAGTTTGTGAATTTGCATGGCTATGAGTGATTATTTAAGCTGATGCAAGCCAATAAATGTTTTTTCTCAGGGGGACAGAGGATATCAGTTCTCCTCATGGAATACCACTCGACCTACTGGATCGAGTCATGATCATCAGAACCATGCTGTACACTCCTCAGGAAATGAAACAGGTGAAAGCTTACCCAGAAAAAGAGACAAGACCTATTCAAACATGATTATTTTTCCATGGTGAGGTAGGGTAATGTGATTTTATCACAGGGTGTCTGAAATGTTTGACTGAATCTGCTGGATAAGAAGTCCTGGTATGAGTTAGAAGGATTGGAATAAATTGTAGCTACACAATTTATGCGCTGAAGAGTAGAAAACACGTCAAAACTTTTCATTTAGTCACTATTTTGCTTACCCCAAACAGCTAAAAGCACATAGTCTATAAAACACTACTGACATGGTAGATTTGGATGGGACTAAGATAACTTACAAATGCTGGTAAAAATTATATTACCTCACCTCCCTGTGTAGAACTAATACTGTTTAAATAGTACAAAAATATGTGCTTAATTCTGTGTGTCTGTCTTTGCAGATCATTAAAATTCGAGCTCAGATAGAAGGCATCAACATTAGTGAGGAGGCTTTAACTCACCTGGGAGAGATTGGCACCAAGACAACCCTCAGGTAACTTGAAAATCACACTCATGACTCATTCCCACAAATAGCCTATAATGTCATATCCTCTAACAAAACAGATCGCTGTTTAGATCTTATAAAAGGATCTTGGTGTTCTGTATCATCTCTGAATACTCTAAGCAGTTCACAGCACACTTAAATCATTGATTATTTGAGGTATGCGTATTTGTGTGTGCAGGTATTCAGTGCAGCTCTTGACTCCAGCCAATCTGCTGGCACGAGTTCAGGGTAAGGAAGGAGTAGAAAGAGAGCAGGTGGAAGAAATAAATGAGCTGTTCTACGACGCCAAGTCTTCAGCAAAGATCCTACAGGACCAGCACACCAAGTTCATGAAGTAACTCTCCCATTCAACCCTTTGCTGTACTGGCCCTATAATTCACCATTAATCTATTCAAGGAAAACATGCACAGGCCAATCCAGTCTCATTGCCCCCCAAAATTCCTGTCAAATAAGAATTACTTTTACCTATCATCCTTCTACTTAATGCAGGTCTGTGACTTTTTTCTTTTTTTAGCCTTTTGAGCTGAAGACTTTTACATACTGTTAATGTTTGTTATTGTTCAGATGTAAAAAGCGATGTAAGGAATTTAAATAAATGTATGTCTTTCTAATCATGCACTGTATGTTTAATATTTGACATACCTGACACTGTACCTCACTGCACGTCTCCATTCAAACAAAACTTTAAGGTTTTGAAACAACATAACTATGATATTTTAATCAAGTAACTATATAAAAGACATACTTTAAAGTGACAAAGCATTCAGTATAGAGCAGGTAATCGCAGCTGTCCTTAGTGACTCAAAGCTCATTATGCAAGACTTTTAAAGTTTTTATTGAACATTTTTCTTAACTCATTTCAGCACACAAGACAAATTCTGTAAATCTGTAGTGCTGAAACTTGAATTCTTCTCTGAGAGTTCTACTTTTTCTTGCTGGGTTTGTTGAAGACAGTCTCTCCACCTGAGCGAACATTGCTGAACACGGATGGAGCGACTTTTCCAACACGCTCTGATGGAAGAAAACACATTGACACGCTTTCAGACAGGGAAACACGATAATAGTACTAGTTGATAGTAATTGTTTTAAAGACTTTATCATCAGACGTTGTTGTTGTTGAAGTATTTTAAACTGATTTGATGTATGGATTGTACTCTGGAAGAGCATGTTTTAGTCTATTTGGGGCTCATTGCATTATTTTTTTTTAAATATTTACTTAAAATCTTAATTATTTTCTGACCCAGAATCTTGAAATAAGGACTCCTTTTCTTGAAATCTTGCCTTAAAATCTAGAAAGAATGGCTTGTGTTCTCAAAATGTTGAGTTATCTTGAATTAATTACTTGTTTTCTTGAAATCCTCTCCTTGGATCACCACCATATCGTGGTGGAGGGGTTTGCGTGCTTGAATGATCTTAGGAGCTATGTTGTCTGGAGCAAAAGCTCCTGGTAGGGTCTCCCATGGCAAACTGGTCCTAGGTGACAGGTCAGACAAAGTGTGATCCATAATAACCCCTATGAAGACACAAAAACAGGACTTGTGTACCCTGCCCGGAACAGGGTTACCGGGGCCCCACCCTGGAGCCAGGCCTGGGGGAGGGGCTCGCCAGCGAGCGTCTGGTGGCCGGGCATTTACTCATGGTGCCCGGCCGGGCCCAGCCCGAAGGAGTTACATGAGTCCCCCCTCCCATCGACCCAGCACCAATGGGAGGGGCAGTAGTAGGGGTTCGGTGCTTTGTGGATCGGGCAGTGTCCGAAGGCGTGGGCCTTGGCGTTCTGATCCTCGGTTGCTGAAACTGGCTTTTGGAACTTGGAACGTTACCTCCCTAGCGGGGAAGGAGCCTGAGTTGGTGCGTGAGGTTGAGAGAATACCGGCTAGATATAGTCGGGCTCACCTCAACACACAGCTTGGGCTCTGGGTCCAATCTCCTTGAGAGGGGCTGGACTTATTCTTTTCTGGAGTTGCCCATGGTGAGAGGTGGCGGGCAGGTGTGGGCTTTCTCATAGCCCCTCGACTCGGTGCCTGTATGTTGGGGTTTTCTCCGGTGGACGAGAGGGTAGCGAACACCATGTTTGAACACAAGGATGTGTCCATAAGTGCACATGGCACCAGGACACCCTAGGCCGCAGTTCAATGATTGACTTTGTAGTCGTGTCATCGGACTTGCGGTCATGTGTTTTGGACACTCGGGTAAAGAGAGGAGCTGAGCTGTCAACTGATCACCACCTGGTGGTGAGTTGGTTCAGGTGGTGGGGGAAGATGCCGGTCAGACCAGGCAAGCCCAAACGTATAGTGAGGGTTTGCTGGGAACGTCTGGCAGAAGAACCTGTCAGATTGATCTTCAACTCACACCTCCGTCAGAACTTTGACCAGATATCGGGGGAGGTGGGGGACATAGACTCAGAATGGGCCATGTTCCGTTCCTCCATTGCTGAAGCGGCTGACTGTAGCTGTGGCCGTAAGGTAGTTGGTGCCTGTCGGGGCGGTAATCCTCGAACCCGGTGGTGGACACCCCAGGTGAGAGATGCCGTCAAGCTGAAGAAGGAGTCCTACCGGGCATGGTTGGCCTGTGGGACACCAGAGGCAGCTGGCAGGTATCGACAGGCCAAGCAATCTGTGGCTTCAGTTGTCGCCAAGGCAAAAACCTGTGTATGGGAGGAATTCGGTGAGGCCTTGGAAAGTGACTTTAAGTCGGCTCCGAAAAGATTCTGGCAAACCGTCAGGCGACTCAGAAGGGGAAAGCAGTGTGCCACTAGCACTGTATATAGTGGAGATGGTGTGCTGCTGACTTCGACTGAAGACGTCATTGGGCGGTGGAAGGAATACTTTGAGGACCTTCTCAATCCCGCCGACACGTTCTCCAGTGAGGAGGCTGAGTCTGGGGACATGGGAATAGGCTTGTCCATTACTGAGGCCGAAGTCGCTAAGGTAGTTAAGAAGCTCCTTGGTGGCAAGGCTCCAGGGGTGGATGAGATCCGCCCTGAGTTCCTCAAGGCTCTGGATGTTGTGGGGCTGTCTTGGCTGACACGCCTTTTCAACATTGCGTGGACATCGGGGGCGGTGCCACTGGATTGGCAGACTGGGGTGGTGGTGCCTCTTTTTAAAAAAGGGGACCGGAGGGTGTGTTCCAACTACAGGGGAATCACACTCCTCAGCCTCCCTGGCACGGTCTATGCAGGGGTACTGGAGAAGAGAGTCCGGCTCATAGTCGAACCTCAGATCCAGGAGGAACAGTGCGGATTCCGCCCTGGTCGTGGAACACTGGACCAACTCTTCACCCTCTCCAGGATTCTGGAGGGTTCATGGGAGTTTGTCCAACCAGTCCACATGTGCTTTGTGGATCTGGAGAAGGCATTCGACTGTGTTCCCCGGGGTATTCTGTGGGAGGTGCTTCGGGAGTACGGGGTACATGGCTCTTTGTTAAGAGCCATTCAGGCCCTGTACAAACAAAGCTGGAGTTTGGTTCGCATAGCCGGCAGTAAGTCAGACTCATTCCCAGTGAGAGTTGGACTCCGTCAGGGCTGCCCTTTGTCACCGATTCTATTCATAATTTTTATGGATAGAATTTCTAGGCGCAGTCAAGGGATGGAGGGTGTCCGGTTTGGTGACCTCAGGGTCACATCGCTGCTGTTTGCAGATGATGTGGTCCTATTGGGGACATCAGGCCGCGAACTTCAGCTTTCGCTGGATCGGTTTGCAGCCGAGTGTGAAGCGGCTGGGATGAGAATCAGTATCTCTAAATCCGAGACCATGGTTCTCAGGCGGAAAAGGCTGGAGAGCCCTCTCTGGGTCGGGGATAGGCTCTTGCCTCAAGTGGAGGAGTTCAAGTATCTCGGGGTCTTGTTCACGAGTGATGGTACAAGGGAGCGGGAGATTGACAGGCGGATTGGTGCTGGGTCAGCAGTGATGCGGGCTCTTTACCGGTCTGTTGTGGTAAAGAAAGAGCTGAGCCATAAGGCAAGGCTCTCGATTTACCGGTCGATCTACGTTCCCACCCTCACCTCTGGTCACGAGCTTTGGGTAATGACCGAAAGAATAAGATCGCGAATACAAGCGGCCGAAATGAGTTTCGTCCGCAGGGTGTCTGGACTCTCCCTTAGAGATAGGGTGAGAAGTTCAGTCATCCGGGAGGGACTCGAAGTAGAGCCGCTGCTTCTTCACGTCGAGAGGAGCCAGCTGAGGTGGTTCGGGCACCTGGTTAGGATGCCTCCTGGACGTCTCCCTCGGGAGGTGTCACAGGCGAGTCCATCTGGGAGGAGACCCCGGGGAAGACCCAGGACACGCTGGCGCGACTATATCGCCCAGCTGGCCTGGGAGCGCCTCGGAATCCCCCTTGGAGAGCTGGTGGAAGTGGCTGGGGAAAGGGAGGTCTGGGCTTCATTGCTTAGGATGCTGCCCCCGCGACCCGAACCCCGGAGAAGCGGAAGATAATGGATGGATGGATGGATGGTTTTCTTGAAATATTGACTTTATATCTTGAAATAATGACATCAAAATATTGACAAATTGTCAGAAATAATGACATTAAATTTAAAGAAAGTAACGATCTATTTGAGCAAAAGTCATTATAGTGTTCTAAGTAATTATTTTGAAAAGTAATTTCTTTGACTCAGTAAGTCAGTATCTTGAGAAAATGTCATTAATTTGAGATCCTTGGTCAAAATGTTAAGAAAATAAATCATAGTTTTAACAGTAGATTCTGAGATGGTAAATTAAGATTTGGAGAAAATAAGTTATTACTGTGACATAGCAAGTCAATGTTTTGTGAAATTAATTATTTCAAGATATTAAGTTACACCTTTGAGAAAATAAAATAAGATTATTTTGATGTAGTAAGTCAAAATTTAGAGAAACAAATTATTTTGAGATATTAACTCAAAATTTCAAGTTGAGTCAGAAAAAGACCTGCCTGGTGGACTTAAGCTTCCATATTATAACCTATATCCTTAACTAAACAGTGGGTTGTTTCGTAAGTCTTAAGCAATTATGTGACAATCAGTCCACTTATTATTGAGGCAGATGCATACAGGCTAGACTAGAAACGTCCATATAAACACATTTGTTACTCCCTAGAGTGTATTTGTGTGTCCCAGCCCTGAGAGCCTGTGCTACTTTATATGGAGTGGAAACAGCAGCAGAGCCAGCAGACCATACACACAGACACACTCATTTTAAACCCCTTCAGAGAAGCAGCCCTGCTCTGAATCTTACCTACAGTTTCACATCAGGGTCCCAGTGACCCACTCACCAGCACTGCCTGCACACGCACACTTATTTAGTGCTGAGATCACAAGGTCATCACTCCACTCACCGCATTCCTCCATCACCTGAAAGGTCTTACTCTTCACCTCCGTCCCAAAGGCCAGCTTATCCCTCGCTTGGATCAGGTCTTCATCTCTCACCTCTAGCCTCTTCACCTTCCCCTCCTCTTCCTCCTCCTGTAGCTAGAGAAAAGGGAGGATTAACGTTCCTCTGCTGCTGAAAGGCTTCTTTTGTTGTTCTAATAAGTTGCTTTCATGTACCTGAGACATGCTCACAGTTCAGGAGCTTCTAGATATTGAATCCTCCAAAACTTCACTGCAGCTTGTAGTTGAAGTCTTGTTTGCTTTTAGTTTCTCTGCTTCCTTCCTTCCTTTCCTCTATTATCCCTATTTATACACACACACCCTTCCCTTCCAGAATTCTGTCCACATACAAACCCTAGGGGACTATAATACTTTTAGCCAGAACATGAGTCACTCTTTAACTCCTCCTCCTTCTCTCCTCACTCCCTCCATTCTCACGGTGATGTATATGATAATAATGGGGTGACGGCTGTTTGTTCCAGATGCTTCCTTCAATCCAGCAATGACAAACTTATGTACTCTTAGGTGAGCATGTGAGGTAGTGGTGCTGGATCACACTCTGATGTTGTACATTCGTGTTGGTGCACCACATGGTTTTAATTAGTGCTGTTTTTAGGTCATTGTGTAGACTGACTGTTCTCACTGTTGTCTCATTCTCCTGAAATGACATACTGTGCAGTAGAGAGTCAGTTACATAAATCTGTTTCACCATCATCAACATTACATATAAAACCTCAGAGGATGTGTTTGAACAAAAATATAAACATACACAAAATATGCATAGAAACAGGTGGATCATGTAGTACATAGTGTGCTTTGTTAGCCCCCTTTTACCCATTTCCTCAATCGTCAAGACCACCACAGAGCAGGCATTATTTGTGTAGTGACGCTCACGTAGTGGTGGAGTGTTACTGAGTGTTGCACAAGTAAATGGAACAAAAACCACAGCAATAATGCTGTGTCTGATCCACTCACACCAGCACAACACACACTACCACACCACCACTACATCAGTGTCATCAGTTTCAGTGCTGAAAGTGATCCACCACCAAATAATACCTGCTCTGTGTTGGTCCTGTGGGTGTCCTGACCATTGAAGAACAGAGTAAAAGGAGGCTAATAATGTATGCACAGAAACAGATGGACCCAGTCTGTAGAAGTACAAAACAAACCCACCTATGTGGTAGATGGACCTGATAAAATGGAAAATGAGTGAAGAGACAATGAGATTTACTTTAAAAAGTGGTTTGTGTGTGTGTGTGTCCTGGTTTCTATCACCACCACTGAATCAAAACTTTAAATATCTTTGCTTACATCTCTAAAACTAAATTCTGCAAAAATATTTGCAAAAATTTAAATGTCCCTTTTAGTGCAACACAAGTCAGAAGATGTAACAGACATTAGCCTGTCATTAGCCTGAAATCTCAGAATTTGGATAAAGGAGGCTTGAAACAGTGTAAGAGGCTTACCACACTTTGACAGAAACCATTTTATTAATACTTTTTCAGTTTTTCCCCTTCAATATTTTCGTTCCAAATAAATGTACTGTATAACACAGCCAAAAACCAAAACTTGTCTTTACTAAAATCATAGATTTTACTATCACCACATCACCAACCTCAATTAAGAAAACACAAAATTTTAAATAAAACTGTAACCACTCTCCGCTATCAGAAGTTCATTTATTTGACTAACTGTAATAACTGCATACTACTTCAGGGTTCATCGTGAATAAAGGATAAGCACACCAAGAAGTGAATAATTGTAGTTTCTCACAGAGAGAACATTTGCAGATTCATAACTTTGGAAATTCACACTTGTTAAGTTAGTGCAGGAGTTAATAATGGTTGGTTTTTAGATATATAAGAGAGTCTAAAACAAAGAAAAACAAACAAGAGATCCGTTTTTGTGCATCTGAACTTCACGGATGAACATCCTCAACAGTCATGCACCGTTTACATTGTATATTTTTTCATATCATTAATATTTATAAAAAGCCGACAGACATGGGTCGAAAGTATTTTAGGTGTTTCAGATTTATAAAAAAAGCTTGTGACCAATCTTAAGAAAACATTCAAAATGTTAAGAATATTTCTAGATTATCTATACAGTGTTCATAGAAGCCTAAATCAAACAAGGCAATATTTGGTCCACAACTGAACATCAAACTCACAGCTGCATCTTAATTCAAGGTCAAAGTTTTATCATATAAGTTCACGTGTCTTTCTTGCTGTATTTGGGTAATAGCTGAGTTCTAATGAATTGAACAAGTCTGGTTTCTGTAAGAAACGCAACGATGACCACACCCAGTAAACAAACTGCTCCAATGGTGATGTGCGCCAGCCTTAGCAACCAGCCGCTGTCACAGCACAACATACGCTGAAATACACACAGAAGAAAAACAAATCAGATGCACTGATTTTACATAACAGACCTCACATAAATATTAACTGTTCGCAGCTTTACCTCTGAAAAGCCTGTGAGGACAAAGCTCATCATGAGGGCGATCAGCAGAGCAGGATGTGGGTGGAGTCCAGATAGAGGGGTGTGGACACTGTGCTGGAAGTAGCGGTGTATGTAAATTAGACTGTGCATGATTCGCAGTCCCATGTTACAGCAGTTTGCCAAAATGAAGCCCATGCCCCCAAACAGCCAAGTCAGCCAATAGGAAAGCAGCAGAAAGGATGCAGACAGTCCCAGCATCACTAGGTTATACCTACAAACAAACCAATATTATTAAGACATACTTGCATATTTAAAAAACAAATGTTTAGAAAATAGCTACAAAGACAAACCTGTCCACTTCCTCTTTGCTCATGGCAGCAAAGACAAAACACTCTGTTACACCATTGATGGCTAAAAGAAGTACGTAGAAACTGTAGCAACGCAAAAGAGAAGGCCCTGAAATAAGCAAAAAAAAAAATGTTATATTACCATAAAATGCTAAAAAAACATTACTATTACAGGTAACTTCATACAGTCCTGTGCAAAAGTCAGAGACCATCCTTTATTTATTTTTTACATTTCCAATCAAAATATAAATACAAGTTATTCATTTTCATGAGCTGTTTCTGATAAGATCGGATATAATCCACTTGTATAAGGAAGGAGAAAGTTCAAAGGAAAATATGTGAAAAAATGAAAACAAAACAAAAGAAAATGGGACTCTTAACAAATCTAACAAGACCAGGAGGACCATGAAAACTGTCCCCATCAGATAAACAGTGCTTAAAGCTTTTATCTTTGAGAGATAGGAGAAAAAAAAGAATCAAGCGCCAATCTTTCTTCAGATCTGAAAAAATATACAGGTGTTTCTGTCCATCCTTCCACTGTGAGAAGGTGACAGCACCATGAGTCTGAAAGGATGTGTACAAAAAGCCATTACTAAGAAAAGAAAAAAGTAAAATAAGATGAACACTTGCAAATCAAACAAAGAAGTTGCCGATGTGCTCAGAACAATAAACTGGCCAGATCTTAGCATCACTGAATGTATTTCAGATTACTTGGATTGTGAGAAGCAGAAAATGCAACCAAATACCAAGACTGAACTTATTCTTAAAGTAAGTCTCCTGCAAAGAATGAAAGCTGTACTAAAGGAAAATGGTGGACACAACAAATGCTAAAAAAAACTGATACTATATTTTCCTTGTTGAGTCTTCTGCATAATCTTCCATTAAATAATAAGTATGTAACGGTTTTCTGCTGGTGCAAAAAATGGTGTGGTCTCTAGACTTTTGCACAGTGCTGTATATCCAAAATGGTCATTTTATCCATCCATCCATCCATCCATTTTCCAAGCCGCTTCTCCATCAGGGTCGCGGAGGGGTGCTGGAGCCTATCCCAGCAGTCATCGGGCGGAAGGCAGGATACACCCTGGACAGATCGCCAGTCCATCGCAGGGCAGACAGACAGACACAGTCGCTCACACATTCACACCTAGGGGCAATGTAGCATATCCAATGGGCCTGACTGCATGTCTTTGGACTGTGGGAGGAAACCAGAGAACCCGGAGGAAACCCAAGCAGACACATGGAGAACATGCTAACTCCACACAAAGAGGACCCCGATCATGGTCATTTTAGAAAAAGAAAAAAAAAACTTTTTAATATGTGACTTTGAAAATGTCCATATACATTTTGGGGCCTCTGTCTGCGTGTGTACCTGTATATGTGTGTTTGTTTTACCTGTCCCGCTGCTCAGAAGTCCCCCCCCATACATATCGAGGGCCAGGTAAGAATAGGAGTAACCAAATGCAGTGATAATCAGACCAATCAAGAGAACCAGCTTCAGCAGACATTCCAGTACATTTGATGCTATGGAAACCTCCTCCTGTGGACCAAATAACACTCATTATTTCCATCCAGGCTCGTACTTTACTGGCTGAATGGCTCAGGGCAAGTGTGTTACTGGTTGCACTGACCTGTTTCTGCTGCCGTACGTCCTGCCCTCGCTCCAACACTTTGGCAAAGAACACATAGAAACTCTCCTCAATTGGCAGGAAGAGAAACCGAGCCACCATTGAGCCAAGATTGTTCACTATATCATACACCCCTAAAGAAAAAACAGACCTGGGGAAAGTGAGTCAAACTGACATAAAAATATGACTTAAAGCTGCTTTCTACCAAAATGAATGTACTCACCCTGGTCTCCAAAGTTGAGCACATTCAGGAAGGTCATTACATAACGCTCGCCTGAAACATACATTTTAATCAAAATACCTTTGACATTTGGGGAAAATGCACATATTAAAAATGTGATGTAAGTATATACACACTTTACCTTCTGTGAGTATCTGTTTGAGGAAGGACTGTTTGAAGAAACTCCAAGTCAGTGTGGCAAGCTTCCAGTTTATCAGAGGCTACACAGACAAACACCAGCATTTGTCTTAGAGAGGGTCACTTCATTTTTTTAAATGATGATATAGATGTATTGTAGTGATTATGTACTGTAATAGTTTATTTTAGCACTTGGTTTGGGTATAGTAGTACTTTAGCGAGTATTTTACCCTCTATCTGCAGGTCATTCTGTCAGCGGAATGCTAATTGACATGGATATTTTTCATTAATATAATCAAATAAATGATTTTTCCCCCATAGGTGTGTTATCACATTAACTGGGACACTGTAGGGGGAAAAATATGGTGAAATTGTGTGACTCTGTGTTGAGCTACTAGCAAGAGGGGTGAATTGGAAGAGGGGGGTTTGAATTAGAGACGGGCAATATGGCAAAAAAATGATATCACAATACTCCAAAAGGTTTTCATAATACACCATATGTCACAATATTTTTTTTATCTTATAAATTGGAACAGACAAAGTAGAGACACATTTAAAAATACAATCAAAAACTGAATCAAGTGGTTTGTATTTAACATTTCACATACTGTACTGCACTAAATTAAACCAATTAAACTGGACTATTTAAGCTCTCTTTGTAATTAATTGGCTGAAATTGCATTATAATATCTAAGATGTGCTCAGATATGCATACAGTGATGTAATGTAATTAACGATAAATATTGCCATATTTCCTAGGCCTAGTTAGACGCCCCCCTCCAAACACACAGTTCTCACTTATCAAGATGGCTGTGATTAGATGCTACAGGAAGAAGACTCAACATTAATCTGCATAAACAATCTATTTCTCTGTTCTAAAGTGAGCTTTTTACGTTGCTTTACTCTTCAAATCACTAATCACTTCAAACTTTACAAGCTGAGAGCATATTCAAAAGAATACATCACTAATAGAATTGTTGCTGAAATAAATTTTTTCCTGTGGTACCAAAAGCCAGCAGATCACAGCTATTCCTGATAGGAAGGAGGAAAAACATCAAGAGGTGTAAATTTTAAGTATAACTTTTACCTGTCCGTTCAATCTGGTGGGCAGCAGCTGTGAGACGTGATCCAGAGGGAAGGACTTTTTCTTTGCCTCCTCAGAACCAAGGAATTGGAGGAAGTAGATGATGTAACAGAGAAGTAGAAATCCTGCATACACACACTATAAACACATATACACACAGGTTACAAAGATACAGACACAGCAAAAGAAAGAAAACAAAACACCACACAGACATCTAACCAGCTTACGTACATACAGACCCTCACCTGGGCAGCAGAGAATATGTAGAGACCCCAATCAGGAGCAGAGACCACCATCACCACAGTGACAAGACATTTAGCAATCATTGCTAAGCTTTCAGCAACCACCTGTAAAAAGAATTTGAGGACCAATCAAGAGAGTTTTTTTATAAGATAGATGTAAGTTGTATGGCACCCTTAACTTACAAATTAATGGGCCTATATCATGGAAAACAAAACATTCCTTGCTTTTTAAATACGAGAATTTGTATGTAAACAGTATGTAAACACTGTAAAAGTTTCAAAAGGTACTGTTCATTCCCAGCCCACACAGTCCATACATGACAGTCATGCTGCAAAAAGCAGCCCATGCATGTATGTATGTATTTTCAGCCTACAGCAATTTCAGCCCCTTCCATTCATGCAAAAGTTACACAAAGTGTTCCAGCACAGACCGCTTTTCGAATATGGGCACAATACATGATGAACACAGAACAGAGATCAGAGGTCAGAGGTCATTTATAAATGTCAGCAACAAAACCACCTTGTTTAAATTTAAATGATAAAAAGAAATAGAAAATGGTCATGTACTAATTAAAGATATAAGTGGGTCTCACGGGAAAATAAAATTAGTTCATGAAATACAACAATGACTTCTGAGCTGATAAGAAAGAAACTTGGAAGAAACTGGAAGAAACTTGCATACTCATAAAATCTGTGGGTGAATGAGGAAAGCTAAACTGCAGAGACATAATGCCATTCTCAAAGAACAGATCTCAACCTACAATAATGCTATGAAAAGGTCCAGACATTCAAACCTCTGTAGTGTAATTAATAAACTAAAAGATAACACCAAAGTCCTTTTTTTCCACTGCAGGCTGACTAATTAACCTAACTAACTTCTCTGCTAGTGTGTCTCATGCATTTAAAAATTTGCAAGTTTGCAAATTCATTTTCCAAAAAGAATGGTCTCTCTTGGTATTCATCTTTTCAATTTGATCTGTCTGCCTTATATGATTTTAAAGGAACATTCATAATAATTGCTTTATCACCTGTCTGTAAAGCACTTTGAGCTCCCACTGGTATGAACCATGTCCTATAAATAAAGATGGTATTATTATAGAAGAAAATGTGGGATATGGACCCTAGAAAGTAGTGTCAGTAAAGACAGTCTCACATGCCTTTAAGCGGACGAGCATGTGTGCGTGTGCAAGGACCCAGAGCGGCTCAGCCAGCAACTCCATAAGAGCAGCCAGGCAAAAGAATCCCACAGCAGGGACGTAATGTGGAACAGCCTCAGGATCTGGAGCCTTGAGCAGCCACCACCACACACACACCAGCAGCGCACCCCAGAGACAACCAAGTGGGAGCCTGAGAACCAAAAACAGAAAGTAATTCATTTTCTTTTCAAAATAGCTGTAAAAGCTTTATATTTCATTTATAAAGACTTTACTTCAAGGCTGCTAGTTATGGGCTGTTTCTACTGGCTAAATTCTCAGTTTTCAAACAGCAGCAGCTGTTCATAATTTTAATCAGCATTACTGGCTGTCATGTTTAAAGGCAGGGATAGTGACATGTCTCCTAAATGATGTTTACCATGATTGACTATTTATTTTGAAATAAAGCAGAAAAGCAGAAGTAATGAGTGATGAAATTCTATTATGCTGTGAGGGAACACAATGGACAATATTGCTGACTGAATGTAAACCATTCCAAGTCAATCATGAATCAGCAATTGTACATGTAGATTGGCTAATTTCCATATATGATGCATAAAGCTATAACTGGTTTGATTAAGCACGAGTGGGGGGTGTGCGCTCCCATCTGCCCCCTTTTTTGTCTTTCTTTCTTTCCTTCTTTGTCTCTCAACTTTTAGAGTTTTAGCTGGCTGATTTCTTTCTTTAAGTCTCTGCGTGTGAGGGAGTCCATTCCTTTAATTATGTTTCCTTTTTCATACACCTCAAAAAAATATTTTCTTGTTAAATTTTATATTCTAACTTTTGGAAATCAATGTATGGTCTTCTCTTTTTGGGGGGTATACTGCGTCACAGAAATTATGAGTGGATGTTTTTCATGCATTTCCATTTTTATCTTAGTCACGCTGTGGTAAATCACCCAACATCCCGCTGTAAAAAGCGCAATAAAAACAAACTGAATACTTACGTAAGCCACAACAGGTTGATGACTTGTCTCCAGTTACGCCCCTCCCCTTCACCGCTTAGACACGCCCTCCTGAACGCTTCTCTGGACAGGAAAACCAGCGTGGTGTACAGAAGCATCAACCTGAACACAAGCGCTTTAGTGAGTCTCAAAGTAAATGTACAACATAATCGCTAACGACGATTAACCAAAGTAGATAAGTCCAGCACGTACTGCCGGCGTACCTGACGTTTACTACACCTATTAATTCCTTGGACACGAAGCGCAGAGTAAAAGCATTCAGGAAGAAGGTGAGCAGGCGGAACATCACCTAAATATAAAAAAACCCAGTCAGGTTAGCCCCACTGCTATGCCTATTTACGTGTAACAATATACTTAAACGCTGGAACGTCAGTACCTGAAGCAAGACATTGTAGGATGCAAGAGTTGATGCACTCTTGAGATCGTCCTGGGAGCCCATGGTAAACTGCTAAACTCTGCTCTCACAGTTCAGAGCAGGTAAACCCACCGGGCGCAAAATTCGCCTCTCAGATTATTGGTTTGTATGTTTATCTGTCATTGTAAACATCAATACATGCGCTGCTGTATTCCAGCAATTACACAAAACACTCACAACGATCCTAACACAGCTGACATGCTGGCAAAATACAAAACACGGTTTACTTCCTGATCACTGAAAAGACACGTTCTTTCATAATAAAAGTGCAGAAATTTAACCACTACAAAATAATCTCGGTATAAAACATTGCGAGCGGACATTTTGGTGGATATTATATAGTTTACATTATGTGTGTAAACTGTAGTCCTCCAGAAAAAGTCAGTTGCTCCTGAGTCCAGTCCTAGTACACATGCACTGCACCTTCCTGTTCAATGGCAGCTTAACTTTTTAATATTTATTTTTTAGATATGTGTGTTATTTTTTGGAATGCTTTTCGAATTATAATCGTATGCTCCCAACACCTGATCCGTATAATTAACCTCTTCCCAAGGTGAAAATGAAACTACGAATACGTTCAGTGAGCGTCGGCTACAGCGACGATGTGGGGAAACACAGGAACGCGTATTTCGCTTGAACAATGGGACTTTTATTTTGACGCGTGGTTACAACGACGCGACTGAAACTTTCGAACAGGAAACGTGTTGAGAAGCAAAGCCGAGCTTGCTGATCGGGGAAGAAGTAAAGCAGGTTTTAATGATATTTACTCTCTGTGCTAAGACGTCTGTAACGTTGCCTAACTTGTCGCTTGGCGAGCTAGCAACAACAGCGTGTAGCTTTTATATATGTTTTGCCCATAACGGTGATTAAAAACAAGGCAAGAAAGATGTGTGAGGATGTTTATTTGAGCCTAAGCCACACAAGAGAATCCTGATCCACATAAGGAGTTTTATGACTGTCGATGAGCATTCCTGAAAGGATCAGCCACCCATGATTGAGTTTATGGTCAAGGCCGTATAGATTTATTTGAGTTGATAGGTGGTTCTGGAGATCGAGGGAACATGGTGAACCCGGCAGACATTTTTATCGCAACTGCCCAGAAGTTCCTGAGTTGTGGGAATAAAAAGAAACGACTTCCTCCATCATCATGCCTTGATTTAGCTGTCCAGATTTTAGCAGTGAACCTGGGACTTAAACCAGCCGTTTTGTACGACAGCAACGCTGCATCTGCGGAACAAATCTTGCACTATGTGAACTCGCTACAGGAGATGGGATTGCTGTCTAGAGCGCTGCAGATCGTCTCCATCGATGGGAACACTCTTGTTGTGAACTCTGGGCTGATGAAGTCACACCTGGCAGACCTGCTCCAGAAAAGGAGTCTTATCACTGTTGATGTTTGTCCATGGAGAGAGCAGCCAACCCTGAGTGGCATGGGGGGTAAAACTGAGGACATGGTCAAAGACATCTTGGCATTTTTGAGCAAAGAAGAGACGCATTCTTCGGTCAGTGTGTTGGGTGAGGTGCTGTATAGTCAGTGGAACCTGTGCACTCTTTTTGGGGTCCTTCTGGGATATCCTGCTTCTTACTGGTTTGATCAGGCCCAGGGCTTTGAGAACTGTCTGAGTATGACACCACTGGTGGTGAACAAAGTTTGGGTATCCTGGCAAACAGCTGATGGAAAGCACTGCAGTTGTATCTCCTCTTTCAGTGTTCCTGAAATACTGTGGTCAGAAACCTACACTCACATAGAGCAGTGGAATGAGCTTTTGAGACAGAGATTTAGCAAACAAGCTGTTTTGTCTGAGCTCCATTTTTCAAAGGAAACAGTTGTTTTGCCCTTTGTAACTTTGTGAGTGCTTTTTAAGTTCCCTACACATTTACTTGAACCTTCAGTTGACTTCAAGGCTCTGTATTAATAATCAGACATTTTTTTAAATACATATTAAAAAATTTATTTCTAAGGTAACAACATCTGAAAGATGAGACATCTTCCCTGCATTACATGGCAGCATTCAATAATGGAGAACATTTTAGTTCCTCTCAGAATACATATAGTAACCTTAAGGTTTCAGTAGAACTCAATGAGATACTGACTGAAAAATAAAATATGCTAAGTGATTGATCTGAGATTATGTAATCCATATTCCCACTTAATGTAAATGCTACACAACTGTGTTATGACTCTACAATAAATATATATTTTACATGTTTAATCTCTTTAAACACTTCAAAATGAATCTGTGTCCAGTAACCTTTCTGTTGGGTATATAACAGTCAATAAACAGGTTAAAAATGTTTCCAAGGGCTTAACAGCACTACCCATTTCAGCACTATCCTGACATCACCTCTGTGTGATGTACATTTCCTTGATGCTACCATGTTAACCTGAGTTGCAAATAAACATAAGGTCTCACTCACAGGTGAAAATGACAAAGATATAACTAAATTACCCACAGTTTCCCAATTTTCCATCATTAATTCTGCTCCTCTTCTACATTTTCAGTAAATAAAACCATTAAAATTCAGTTACTGTTAACAAATCAGCCACTTAACAGTTCTAGTTTTTCTGTTATTTCCCTACTGAGTTAGAGTCCAAATGCTTTACAGGAACAGCCATGAAGTAAAACAGTACAGACTGTGTGAAACAAGCTTTCAGAGTCAAGAGGAAAGCAGTTCCATCCGTTTATCCATCTCAGCTGGTATTGAGGGTTGGAAGCACTTCTCCGCAGCGTGCACTCACTTTAAGCTCAGCAAGGTGGTCAGCCCTCGTGGTGCCAATGTTCAGGATGGCCACTGGGATTAGTCTTTCACTGGCCGCTAATAGGAAACGGTACCCGGAATACACCTGGACATAACAGCAGGTTTACTTTTAGTAAGGTACCAAGTAATTTATATATGTACACATACACACACACACACACACACACACACACACACACACACACACACACACACACACAAACACACACAGATAAGTAGGACAATGGCAAGTGAAACTGTTGTAGACACTATTTGAACTACAGTCTCTGTCCAAAAATATGACTACACCTGACCTTCACAACTACATGAGCTACATGGACATCTTTTTTTCAAAACCATGGGCATTAATATATAAATTTAGCCCCTTATGCAGCTCTAAAGGCCTCTGCTCTTCTGTGAAAGTGTTCTTGGAATTTGTGCCTATTCAGTCAAAAGAGCATTTTTGAGTTCAGGCACTGATGTTGCATCAGTTGTTCTAAGCTTCAGAACTTGGCAGCCCTGATCTGTGAGTTTGCAAAGAACCACTTTATGGCTAAGCTGTTGTTGCCCCTAGACACTTCCATTTCTCAATAACAGCAATTACACTTGACAGGAGCAGATCCAGAAAGGCAGAAATTTATGCTGACATGTAGCAAAGATGGCATCCTAAAACAGTGTGACACTGAGCTCTTCAGCACAACTCATTCCGCTGCTATTGTTTGTCTATGGAGATTTGTATATACCTGTTAGTAACAGCTGTGGCTGAAACACCTGGAATTAATAATTAGGAATGGTGTCTACATACTTTTGTATGTGTAAGAAGTGAAATGTGCCTGTTTGTCAGACTAGTAAAGCCTGTCACCCAGCATGCAGGAATCCATGCCCCTCTCTCAACAAGGGCAAACTGAAAAGTCTGTTTGTTTTTTTTTCTTCTTTTTTTTTCTGCCAACAAATGTGTCTGACGAACATTAAAAGTCCTTCACTGTACAGTTCTCTGAACAGGAAAAAAATGGTTTGGTTAGTCTCCCCTGGGTGGTTGATTAGCCAGAATTCTGATTAAAGTAGTGAAATAGTGAGGTTTCTCAGTCAAGTATAATGACAGGCAAAGAGTTTTATATTAAAGGGTGATAGTTTTTCGACATTGCTTAATATAAAGATCACATAGCTGTGCCAATATTTCAGATAGGCAAACTAAGATATCATCTAAATTTGTCAGTTACTGGTGTGAGGAAAACTTTGCCAGTCAGTTACTGCTGCTCCATTGAATCTGGAATGGAATATTTTAATAAGAAGCTGGCGAAGAGGAAACCAACTTAGGCCTCGTGTAGGAAACATGAGACGCAGCAGTTACTTCGCCCCAAAGAACTCAAGCAGTCTCTAAGCACCAATTCTGAACAGGCAAAACAAATAGCTTGCTCCATAGAAGCAGTTCATTCTTTTTGCTTGAATGCTACTGATGCTCATACCGGACCATTCAGAACAATCAGTGCTTACCTGCAGTGAAGATCCAGCAACGAGTACAGCATCACACTCAGCCAGCCTGTCGTGCACAAACTGCACAGTCTTACGATCAACTGTATCACCAAAAAATGTCACTTGAGGTTTGAGGATGCCACCGCAAGACTGGCACGCTGGCACCCTGAAGTACCGCACCTGCTCATCCTCCAGCAGCACATCTCCGTCTGGTGCCACTGCCCCTGCACTTGCCTCCCACCCGGGGTTCAGAGCAGTAAAGCACTTCTGCAGCTCCTCACGGGCAGTCAGCTGACCACAACCCAGACACATGACCCTGATACATATGCACAATAATTACATCCAAATATGACTTTAAAATCAAGTTAACAGACAGTACCAGTCAAATGTTTGATGCCTATGTCTGAAAGTTTTGAGTGGGTGCTGTATATTACAATTTAGGATTATGCAGGGTCTTGCCCATCATGTGCTCTTAAATGAAAAAGCTCAGTTTATGGGCTTTTTCTACATAACTAATGTAAAGGGTAAACGTTTTTTCTTACCTATGAGAACAGCCATGCAGCTCAGTAAGCCTCTGCTGTCCTGCCTTTGAATGTAAAGCATCTACATTCTGAGTGACAAGCCAGTGAATTTTGCCCTTCTCCTCCCAGTCCCTCAGGGCATAGTGAGCTGAATTGGGCAGGTGGGAGGAGAACTGTGGCCAGCCCACATAGTTCCGGGCCCAGTAGCGCTGCCGGGCTTTTGCACTGCGCAGAAATTCTGAGTGCTGCATAGGCCGGCGGTCTGTCCGTGCATAAAGCCCCACACCCTCTGACCGATAATCAGGGATTCCTGATTCAGTGGACAGTCCTGCTCCAGTTATCACAAACAGACGTGAGGCTCGGGTTACAAACATCTGGAGCTGCTCCAAAGAGCTCCTGTTGACTGAGCTGCTGGCTGGAACAAAATCCAGAGCACCAGCATAAACACAGGAGGCCCGTTTTCCTATGGCCAGACATGGAGGCAGAGATCGCCATGACAGCAGCATCTGGAAGCAAACTCAAAGTTAGACTGTACTTAAAAGAATAGTATGTGAGATAAAATGGATGAATAGTTTTCCCCTTTCCCCAGTTGGAGTCAGGTAGCCAAAACAAGTTTGGAATCTGAAGTTTGCTTTTTAATTTTGCACTGGAACTACATGGCTGAGTAAAGGAAGCCGACACCTCAGCAATCCACACTGTGCAAACTACTATGTGTAAATCATCACCCCTGCCTACAACCACTGTTCAGTAATTTCATAAAATTGTGCTTTTATTTGAGATTACAAATGTGGTTTCTGACACGCTGTGATATACTGTTATCTAAATTAATGAACAACACGTAGAAAATAAAGTAACTGCAGCCAACTTAGTTGGAACTCTAATGAACTGCCCATTTTATAGCCAAGTTAAGCTAAAACCTAAGACTTGATGTCTTTGCAGATAAACTACATATGAGCAAAGGAAAAATCACGCAAACTGTTTTTGTTCTCAGCAAACTCCTTTAAGCTGTGAGATTCCAAATGTACCAAAATGAAGACTGTCTTGGTTTGAAGTGAACTTTTAGTATTGTTATTATGAGAGGCAAATCCTGCCAAAAAGGAAATAAAAATGAAAACAATAAAATGTATATGCAAACCTTTTTGCCATTTTTTTCCAAACATCACAAATGTCCTGCCAAAATTTAAAATAAAATGCCTTTATTTGCAATTTCATTTTTCAGATGAGCATGAGCCATTTGTAACAAAAATAAAAAATAAATTGAAAACGCCGATTTGTCATATCATTTTAGTCGTTATTCTGGTTTTTCACGGCCAAATCTAAAATGAAAAAGCTAACAGACAAAAGAAAACACAAACTTCACTTTGGCTTTTCTTCATGAAACGCAGAATACGTGTCAAAACAAAAATCAAAACGCAAAATTTACTTTCTTATTTCTTTTTCATAGCGATCGGCTGCAAATCTGACAAAATTAAAATGCAAATGCAAAATGGATAAATCAACAGCAAAGTGACAGTTCGTAATTCTGTTTTCGTCATGGACACGCTTTAACTGTCAGAATGAAAAGGAAAATGAAAATGAACATCAGCGCAACCTGCTGGAGATTCACTTTTCATTTTCCAGTTTTCTATTTCTTTTTCTAACTGACCAACATGCAAATATATATTAATTAGCACTAGGCGGGGCTATGGGGTACATTTTAGGACAGCCCCAGCCGTTCGCGTCAGAATCGCCAACATTCCTCAAGATAAACGACTTAGAGTCTCCAGAAAAAACACCGTCATGACTCAGATCTGGTGAAACTGAACATCAGACCAAACGGCCTCAGAGAAAAGGTATCAGACCAAACAGCCTCAGAGAAAATATATCAGACCAAACAGCCTCAGAGAAAAGTTATCAGACCAAACACAAGCCTGGTCAAGCACAGACTGGTTCGTATGACTTAGAAAACTATGGTGTATCTCAATATAAATGCCAGTGTAACATTTTCACAGTTTTTTCTTCCGCTGTTTAGTCTGATACCTTGTCTCTGGGGTCACCCAGATCTGAGACGTGACGTGTTTTTCCACAGACGGCTGAGGATGTCCTAGAATGTACCCCATAGCCCCGCCTAGTGCTAATTAACATTTGCATGTTGGTCAGTTAGAAAAAGAAATAGAAAACTGGAAAATGAAAAGTGAATCTCCAGCAGGTGACGCTGATGCTCGTTTTCATTTTCCTTTTCAGTCTGACAGTTAAAGCGCATCAGCACAGAGAACAGAATCACAAACTGTCACTTTGCTGTTGATTTATCCAATTTATCAGTTTCGCAGCTGATCGCTATGAAAAACAAATAAGAAAGTAAACATTGCATTTTGATTTTAGGTTTGACACGAATTCTGCGTTTCATGAACAAAAGCCAAAGCCAAAGTGAAGTTCGTGTTTTCTTTTGTCTGCTAGCTTTTTCATTTTAGATTTGGTAATAATAATAATAAAGGCATTTCATTTCATTTTCAATTTTGGTAGGATATTTGCGCACATGTTTGGAAAAAAAATGGCAAAAAGAGGTTTGCATTTACATTTTATTGTTTTCATTTTCGTTTCCTTTTTGGCAGGATTTGCCTCCCATAGTGGTAATATCCACTCTTGTTTTAAAAACAAAACAAAAAAAAAAAAAAACACCTCACTGACTCTACATTTTAGACATGGAGTAAGTCGATACAAATAAAACAGATCTTTAAGATTAATGCAGGATTTTTCTTATAAATACGCAACCACTACACAGCCCGTCTCTAACTACTAGCGTTAAAGCCAAACGGCAGTCGATTCATCATTTAAATAGGGTAATACGCCTAATTCTAAGCTGGAAATGAGCATCATGACATACTCCATATGATATAATAAGACAGTCAAAAGAAAAGACAGAGTATTTTATTAATAAACGGTCACCCTATGAAATACAATACACATTCATAGTTTTGCGTCACTGATTAAAACATTTGATAAACATGTCCCTTCTTCACGAATAGGCTACACTGTTCTTCCTGGGCTGACATATGAGTAAAAGCAGACTGAACACTCAGAATGTGCTTACTAGATGTCCTTTTGACTGAGTCTCACTTCATGAGCTCAGTAACTCCTTCACTTCGTCATGCTGAACTCGGTTGTATAGAAACATAACCTACCAGTTCCTCACAACTCTGCATAACGTCCAGCCTGCTTGACATACAATAACCGTCCACACGCTTTGTTAACCGGCTGAGTTTCATCATTTATCAAGTCCAGTTGGAGTCTTACAACTGCACAGCAGCGAAACCAAGTACAAACTTACCGATATAGAGAATTTTGTCCACATAGTTACTCAACTACGGCGCTCACATTGCTTGTGTTGTAATGGGTGACCGAAAAGCATTTCCGCCTTTAAATGAACGAGTGCATTTTGGGAAATGTAGTTCTGTAGCGATTCGGCCGCTTTTGTCTCAATACTTGATGCAATCACGAGAAGCTGCGACAAATCACTATTAAAACCGATGGTTTCTGACTTATTTGACCAGTGGTCGCTCGCCCCTTGTGGATAAAACAATCTTAACCGCTTAGGGACCTGAAACCTCAGTCCAAATGGGATTGGGAATGGACGTCACGACTGGTAATCACGTAAATCCACATGTTAATCATCTCTGGGAACGTATTTAGTGAGACCGTTAGCTATAGATCAGTCAAAATCAGGAAAAGCATGTTGAAAAGTTGGTGTTTTTCAGCTATTCTAAACCAGCCTAGACTGCTGAACCCTGCCACAATGGCAGATCACCCATAAAACACTGGATTATAACTCCACATTCCCAAGCACTATGCATGTCCCCAGCAATACAGTTAGATAATAGCAGTATTAAGTCATTGTGCAGTGGAAAGAAACAAAAAAAAATAGACTATCCTGATGTCACATGCAGTCTTCAGGTTGTTCAGAATATGCTGCAGACATCTTGGTTGCAAAACTTCAGAATGTCTGTTTAAAATAAACAAAACAACCTACAGTATTATTAAGTAATAATAATATTTACATTGATCTTTACACATATAGTCACCTTTTAAATTTCTGTTGACAATGAAGACTACTACAAAAGCCATCTTACATCAGGCAGTGACTATAAAAGTATGTGTGTATGATGTCTCACCTGAATCTGTGCAGTTAAAGATGCTTTCTGCTTGAGAAGAGAACTCATCTCCCAGTATAGTACGGTAGTCCATATGACTGGTATGAACTAGACACTGAGTAGCATCTTTAAAGAGCAGGTCACTTTCACCGTACTGCTGAGACTCAAAAAGATGAAACTCAGAATCTAGACGTGTTGCAGTGTTCTCCTGAGGACAGAAAGAAATGCTGCTGACTAAACTTCACATTTTGAAGATTAACATTTCAGTGATGTTACAATCAATAAATGTCTAACATTCCTGATGAAAACAGCCTTGTATGGATATACAAGACATCAGAAAAAACAGAAAGAAAAAAGCTATTTTAATCACAATAAAATTACATAGAAACCATATAATTTTATTGTTATTACCGTTTAGTATACACAGAAAGTACTGTAATGTTCATGTTACAACAGAAACTGCAAAAAGCTTGTATTACAAAGCTCTTGATCAAATAAAGGACACAATGTTGAGACCTGTGACTTCATGAGGAAGTCATAGATGCGAGCAATGAGTACGGGTCTGGTCATGACGGTGTTGGGAGGGATGGCTCCCAGGTTACAGGTTCTCCACTCTGTCACTGCAGCTCGGCCTCCATCCTCACACAATAACTCAAAATCCCACGCAAGCCAGCCCTCGTCCCAGCCACTGCTGTTCAGATCTGCCCATCAAACATAATGAGAATGTCGCAAACTGGCCATAAAAGGCAATAGACACTAAAATGCAAAAGCTTGAAACTTTATATTGTAAGTCATAAATTCTTGTATGTCCAAAACAGTAACTTTATAGAAAAGGCAGTTGCTGTTTTCAAAATGTGTACAAATAAGTTAGTAAGTAAGTAAGTAAATAAATAAATGGAGGTTTCATTAGCCTCACACATTCGGGATAATACTTTCTTGGTAAATGTGAAAACTATTTTGGGTTGCTATTGTGAGGAACCAAAAAGACCTGTAGCAAAGTATGCAACCTCTGACACATATTACAGGCTAAAAGTGCAATCCATCCTACATTCGATGTTGACCTCCAAGTTATGGTGCTCCATAAAAGCAACATCTCCATAGCTTTTACCACTGGGGTCTCCAACCAGACACCTACAACAGAATAAACACTGTTGCATATCTATAGGGTCTATAGAGTATCTATCAGTGTCTATCAGACATGGATGGTGTCATTGTACTGAGAGGCCTGATAAACATTTGCTTTCTCTCACCTCAGTGCTCCCATGTTTCCATAATAGCGCTCATTGTGATTGTCAGAGCAGCGTTTCGTGGCAGCTTCCTCTGTCCCACCTACACACACTTTGCACAGGTTGCCCTGACCTCCAGGCAAACAGCCCTTCCAAAACACCTCAGAATACACTGTGATCACAGATATACCACAGCTAATCAGACAATCAATAAGACAATATTAATTACATTGAACTAAACAATTATAAAATAAAAACATCATATAAATCATGATAAGGTTATAGATATTATATATAGTTATGTTACATAATACACTTCTAATAATTCTTCCTTTTGGGAGGATCTGTAGTACCTTTGTTTGGTTCACAGGAGGCACTGTTGTTACGTTCTGCACTCAGTGTGTGTTTGGCAGGCAGTACCCAGCCTGCAGGGCTATACATGTGACCATGGCAGGAGCGTCGACCATCCATATTACCAAAATACACATTTCTACTGGAGCGACGTACCACAGCCACACCGTACAAGAACGGCAGATCTACATGGTCAAAGAGGACATATGTGTCAGGTGACAGCTTTTAGACAGCTGTGCAATTATATGGCTGTGAACATGTGCATATAGGGATGATTTGCATACTAAAAGCTTTTGTCAATCTTAAAGCTTGTCTGGAGTTAACACCATTTTGTCAAAATTTCAATATAATGAAATAAGTAATGTAAGGTGTTTTAAATGATAGGAGCCAGGGGTCACAACATCTACAGTTTTTACTGGCGTAACATAAATCCACACATCCTTTCTTTGTGTACTATTAAGAGCATTTAAGAGCAAGTAAACAGCAAGTTACCTGCAGGTACCAGTTTACACAAAACATCTCATGACTAAATCATAACTTTCAAAAAGATGGGTTTGATGCTTGTGAGCTTTTTGCTGGAAAACACTTTTGAGAGCATCTTTAACAGTAAAAGAAACAAAAAAAGAAAAAGTCTTGACCTGCGTTCAAAAACGGTGGTTGCCAACCCTGGACCTGAAGGCCCCCCTGCTCTGCACATTTTAGTGCAGGGGTGGAATCTCCAGTCCAGAAGGGCCAGATTCTTGCACAGTTTGGTAATAAACACCTAATTCAGCTTCATCAGTTAATTACCAGGTTTGGTTGGTGAGCCAGAATAGCGTAATCACCAAACTGTGCTGGATTTTGACCTCTAGTTCTAGTGCTCTACGTGTACCAAACACAGGTGATGTAACTACTCAGCTATTAACAAGCCTTTTATGTTTTGCAGTGGGTGTGTGCAGGGATCCTTCAAGGACCAGGGTGGGCATCAGGCAATGTATTCATAACCACCTTTCAGCGGCCTTCAGACCCTGTTTCTCAAGGGTGGTGCATCTTTTATAAGAATGCTTTCAATAATATTTATTTCTCACTTAGTTATTTTATGCTATACGTAAATTATGCTGAAAAAAATCTATTTTAAATATATTTACATATAATACAAGTAATTGTAGATGAGATCATTCACACCATTTACCTTTAGTCTCAAAATGGCCTTCTCCTTGAGGGAATTCACACTTCTCCCCTTATGGACAAAATGTATAAAAATACATACACTTAGTGCTTTGTCAGGTACACTTACCTTGCATCTACACTCATTGTCCAGTTTATCAGCTTCACTTACCACAGAGTGGATTTTGTAGGACAGACTGTAGTCAATTTGTATCTCTGAATACCATGTTTGCCTCTCTTCACTCTGTTCTTCAATGTCAGAACCCCCACAGAACCTGTATTATTTTCAGGGTAGATCATTCTCAGCACTGCAATGATACTAACGAGGTGGTGGCTTGTTAGTGTGTATTGCAATGTACAGGTGGATCAGTAACAACAGCACTGCTGGAGTGTTTAAACACTGTCCACTCTGTTAGATATTCTTTACCTTGTTGGTCCAACTTGTAGATGTAAAGTAAGAGACAATAGCTCATCTCTTGCTGTACAGTTTGTGTTAGTCATCCTCTAGTCCTTCAACAGCAGGATGCTGCTGGCTGGATGTTTTTGGTTAGTGGACGATTCTCAGTTCAGCATTGACATGGAGGTGTTTAAAAACTCCAGAAGCACTGCTTTGTCTGTTCAACTCGTACCAGCAAAACACAGACCACCATGTCAATGTCACTGCAGTACAGAAAATGATCAACCACCAAAATAATTAATGCTCTGTGGTGGTCCTGTAGGGGTTCTGACCAATGATGAATGGGGTAAAGGTGGAATAACAAATTATGGGGAAGAGAAAGCCAGATTGACCACAGTCGGTAATAGTACAGCTACAAAGTGCATCAATATGGTACATGATGATAAATGGGGAAAGAGTATAGATACCAATGAAGTGCACAGTGAGTGTATATGCACAATACATGAGAGCGAAGAAAAACATGTACTAAATTAGCAAAAAATCCATACTGCATGGGATTTTGTTCACCATAATACTCAGTCACTACAGGTACAAGGCCACACTTCCCAGCTATGAAGGTGTGTGTAGCATCCAGGGACACAGCATCCACTTCATCTTTCTGTAAGAAAACAGAAAAGACTTTCAACTGATTGTCTGCTTAATCTGATTATATAATTAACAAGCTATAATGTTGTCTCAGTATGTGAGTTTACACAAAGGATGGGGCACAGAGCAGCAAAACTCATTACCATCAAATTGTACAGTGACTACCTAAAAAGCATTTTATCCGTTTATTATATCTGATAACAGCATATTTTTTCACTACACCTGCATAATTATGCAAACCACTGTTGATATGCAACAACAATGGTTGCTTTACAGCTAGTTTGTAGTGGAACAACTTTTTGGTGAAAGAAACATCCAGTATAAAGAACATTTGCTTAATTTATTCTGTAAAACTGTTATATAAAAGCAATAGAATACAAAACAATAGAGACTGAGTGTAATCACTAGGGATGCAACATGATACTTTAATTGATACCAAGAAATATTTGCTTAAACTAAAATTATTAGTATTAAGTAGATATTTGGATCAGACTGACATTTCTAACTTATATTTGAAGAACAGAAGAAGAATGTTTAGGCAATACTGAGCTACTGTGCTAAAATGTTTACATTTTGTTCAGTTTACTGCATTTTTTACTAGGTATGCACCAATCCAAACTTTTTTCTCCTGATACTAATTCCAATACCTAAAATAAGTACATCAGCCAACTTTTAAGAAATTTTGGTAAGTTTCTTTTTATAAATGAGGCATACTGGTCACTATGAACATCTGTTTTAAGCTGTTTTATTATCACTAAATCACCCAGTAAATCACATAAAAGTTATTTTAAAGTCTACATTAAAAAAAAAAAAGTTAAAATTTGAAATATAAGGCTTTTAGTGTAATGTGGTTTGCAAGAGTGGCTTTTATTCTGGTACTCTGAAAAAGTGTCCAGTGTTTTGTAAAGAAATTTCATGTTTCATATATTTCACATGTGCAAACAAACACTTCTTTCATCTGCTTAAACAAACAAGTTTCCCTGTAATGTAAGCATTCATAATTATTACCTGTATGTAGAGCATTCAGTTTCATTTGACACATTTAATACGTTCAGTATCAGTGCTGATACAGAGTATATACAAAAAGTGTACTGGATTGGTGTATCACTATATGTAACCCTCTATAAATGAAGGTTATATCAGCTCTGTAATGCTAATCAAGGCATATTCAGATACAACCTCTACATTTTATGTATTGGATATGTGCATTGACCCACAGTTCTCATATTGGTGCCCTCCCTAGTGATTGCCAACACATTCCCCTTACATGTTGCTTTGCTTTATTACTGTATTGTTTTCACAAATGTTTAAACAATTAAGTGAAGTTAATTATGTTTGCCAACAGTTAGCTTTGTCTTACTGGACCTTGATCATCTCAATGCAGTTGCTCATGGACGAGGCTCTCACACACACCAGAGGATCGGATTTAATGCTGAGAGCCCACTGCTCACACTTCTTCTGTTCAGCATGACTTATACAGCACCACCTCACCACACTGTCCTCCAGTGAACTACCTAAACACACGTGAAATGCTATGCTGATAATCAGAGAATATACAAAAAGATAATGGCCACAGGAACACACACACACACACACCCCTTCTCTCATGCTTTCCATTCACAAACACACAGAATGTACCTTCGTGTCCTAGGCCCTTGAGCAAAGCAACATAATCCAGTCCCAAAATCTGACTGATGTCCATGTCTTCTTGCAAGATGGATAGTCTCTCAGTCACGTCACTGAAGAGCAGGTCATTTGCGCCATAAACTGATGAATTAAAAAGCTGGAAACGCTGACGTTCTCTCCCCCTCCATCCAAACGCCATCTAATAAACAGATTTAAAAACTATTAAAAGACATTGAAAAGGATTACAGAACGAAGGGAACCACTTGACAGTTGACAGAAATTAGAGGTGGATTTTTGTGCATCATTACAACCCTACCACAGACACATAAAGATTGCAGATTTCACCTGAGCCGCTGTCAGGAATTTGCGGGCAATCTTGCGGTTGTTAATTCGTGTGACCACACCACTGCCAGGGCCACGCCCAAGGTTGCACTTCCTGAAACTGCTGAGAGGAGCACGAGTACCATCTGTGCACAATAACCTATATTCATCCTTCTCACTGTCTATAGGGGAGAGAGATTGAAGTATAGACAGGGAGAAAGGGGAGCACGGAGGGAGGAAGAGCAAAGAAGAAGGTAAAAGAGTTACCTCAGCAAACATTACAAGTTATACAGTGAAGACTGATGAACAAAGAAGCATAAAGTAAACATTAATATTATCAGATATTGTGATTTGTGTTAACCATCTATGCTGTCCAGAGCTGTATGATCCAGAAAAGCCACATCGCCTGCTCCATACTTTAGACACCTGGGAGACAAAGAGATTGCATGTTTATATTAATAATAGTATGCGAGCAGGTGGAATTGACTACCCAGGGTCCCCAAGTGGAAAGAAACTCACAGTAGTAGTCCAGTTTTCACTTAGCGGTAGATAAGGAGGAATAAGACTGGAAACTTGTGAAATGCCAATGTGTCAGAGCACAGTTAACGCTAGATTATTAGGTACAACTATCTAGTTGTGTACTGGAAGATTAACCGCTCTGATATACAGGTAAATGTGACCATTCTAATAGCTGTGTCTGTGTGCGCAACTAAAGCCATTTATGACAATGGTGTTCAGCTCCAGTACAGGGGACCTACTTCCCTGCCCAAACCAGATGTAGTACATCAAGTATTTATCAAGTTCTTCATGAGCTGGATGAAATGAGTTGAGGGCAAATACTTGAAATTGTGTCAGGCAGTGGGTCCCCAGGACTGAGCTTAACAACCACCTGTATAAGATATGCTATAAGGGGTGGGTAATATGGCAAAATATCACATTACAATATTTAAAGACATGATACACTGTATGTAGTATGCTATTTTAACACACAAAGCCACAATGCACTGATAGTGACATTTGAATATACAGTAGGTATGAAAAACTTGATTTCAGTGGTTCATATAGTGTGCTGCACTACATCAAACAGGAATAATAATAACCTCCTTGTAATGAAACATGGTTTGTGTCTGTTATGTACAGATGATATCCAAGATCGCAATAGCCAAATTTATCACAACAATGAAAAAATACCATTATATTCCAGTCCAACTCCCAATTTAACACTAAATGATGTATATCTGTACAGGTCCAGCGTTGAGCATTATGGTACTACATAAAACCATTTCAAATTAACTACCAGTAATCAGAGTAGAATACCCTTTTGTAACAATGTGGAATTAGAATACAGTTATCATTTTTAAGGATTACTTTATGGGTTACATTTTTGATTTGGCAATATTAAAAAATAAACTGCATAATAGCTGTGTCACTATGATTAGCATAAGTTGTGACTGGAAAAAAGTGTGTGGTATGAGGGCTACATGCTTAAACTTGGAACAGACACAATGAAGTGTTCAACCAACTAGTATATAGAAACAAGTAAAATTTTAGCATAGGGTTATACACCATATTGTCAAAAGTATTCAGTCACCCATCCAAATTACTGAATTCAGGTATTCCAATCATTTCCATGGCCACGGGTGTATAAAACCAAGCAGCTAGGCATGCAAACTGCTTCTACAAACATTTATGACAGAATAGGTCGCTCTCAGGAGTTCAGTGAATTCCAGCACAGTATCCGTGATAGGATGCCACCTGTGTAACAAGTCCAGTCATGAAATTTCCTCGCTACTAAATATTCCACAGTCGACTGTCAGTGATATTAAACAAAGTGAAGTGATTGGGAACAACAGCAACTCAGCCATGAAGTGGTAGGCCATGTAAAATGACAGAGAGGGGTTAGTGGATGCTGAGGCGCATAGTGCACAGACGTCGCCAACTTTCTGCAGAGTACAGACCTCCACCTCCAACTTCATGTGCCCTTCAGATTAGCTCAAGAACAGTGTGGAGAGATTTTTATGGAATGGGTTTCCATGGCTAAGCAGCTGCATCCAAGCCTTACATCACCAAGTGCAATGCAAAGGTTGGTTAGTGTAGTGTGGTGGTTGGTTAGTGTAGTGGTTAACACCTTTGCCTTCTACACTGTAGACTGGGGTTCAATCCCCAACCAGGGCAAGCACCCTACACTATACCAATAAGGGTCCTTGGGCAAGACTCCTAACACCACCTTGGCCTACCTGTGTAAAATGATCAAATTGTAAGTCGTTCTGGATAAGAGCGTCAGCCAAAATGCCATAAATGTAAATGCAAAGTGCCGAATGCAGTGGTATAAAGCACCGTCACTGGACTCTAGAGCAGTGGAGATGTGTTCTCCGGAGTTTAGTGGTTGCCAGGACAACGGTATTTGTCTGACTGCATTGTGCCAAGTATAAAGTTTGGTGGAGGCGTGATTATGGGGTGGGGTTGTTTTTCAGGAGTTGGGCTCGGCCCCTTAGTTCCATTGAAAGAAACTCTTAATGATTCAGCAAACAAAGACATTTTGGACAATTTCATGCTCCCAACTTTGTGGGAACATTTTGGGGACAGCCCCTTCTTGTTTCAACATGACTGCGCACCAGTTCACAACGCAAGGTCCATAAAGACATAGATGAGCGACTTTGGTGTGGAAGAACTTGACTGGAGAGTCCTGACCTGAATCTGACAGAACACCTTTGGAATTATTTAGTGCGGAGACTGCGAGCCAGGCCTTCTCGTTCAACATCAGTGTCTGACCTTACAAATGCACTTCTGGAAAAATGGTCAAAAATTCCCACAAACACACTCCTAACCCTTGTGGAAAGCCTTCCCAGAAGAGTTGAAGCTGTTATAGCTGCAAAGGGTGGGCCAACATCATATGACATCCTATGGATGAAGAATGGGAGGTCACTCAATTTCATATGCATGTGAAGGAAGATGGGCGAATACTTTTGGAAATATTGCGCATGTCAAAATAAGTCCAAAAGCAATTCAGAAGTATTCAGAATAGTTTACAGCTGGGATTACGTCACTTTTACTCGTTACCTGAGTGCCCCTTGGTTGTGGTAGAATGGTTCACTGTGAGAAGTTTCACAGTGGGCGTTCCTCTGTGGATTGTATGACTTTTGACCCTGGCACTGGGAACAGAGGCTGATTGCCATGGCAGCTGCTCCAGGCACACAGCTGACACTGAAGAAGGCACTAACCGCTGGCAGAGCACAGACAGAGAGGAAGCACTCCATGTTATACTCAACACTTGCAGACCACATCAAATAAATCTCAAAACTTTTAAGCAAGAGCAGGACAGACTTCTTAAAGAGGAAACACAGCACATATGAAACCATATTAAAACTTTTACCAAACAAAACATACCATACAACTGCTCCTTATAATAAGTATAACAGTGTTGTTGGTTGAACAACTATATTTTGATGGAGATCCCCCCAAGTCCAATGGCATAAAAAAAGATTTTAGATCTTTAGATTTTTTCCAAATAAAAGAGACGTCCAAAACTTCCAAAATGAGTGGCAGAAATGTATTTTCTTTCCTAACATATCTTATGATTCAGTCCAAATATCATCCAGCCTGTGTTTATTACAAGCTGTGTTTGTTTTGTACAGAAACAGGCTGCTTTTGTTAGAAAAGTTTTTTTTTTTTACCTTTCAGACTTATATATA